>NC_056741.1:73912139-74087139 GCF_019279795.1 Protopterus annectens
GTCAGGCACATGTCACCTCTGAGCAGACGGTATGCGACTGAATAGAGCTGGAGTTTTCTCAATCTGGCAGCATATGACAGATTTTGGAGTCCCTTTATCCTTTTGGTGAGGAACTTTTGGGGTCTCTCCAATTGCTGCAGATGTCGGGTGAGATACATCCAGAATGGGGCATTGTACTCGATCATTGGTCTGATAAGTGAAGAGTACAGGGGAACAATGACCTCACTAGATCTGGATGTGAATCCCTTCATGATCAGGTGGGCAATGTAGAAGGTCTTTCTAACCACTTTAGCAATGTGAGTGTCAAAAGAAAGGCCACTGTCAACCTGGGTCCCCAGGTCCCTGATAACCTCTTCTGTGCTTGTTATTTCCTGGGAAATAACAAGCAAACAAACAACAAGCATATAAACAAAGCTAGATTCAGTAGGCCTGGATCTAGTCTATGCTAGAGCAAACAAGGATCTTCATGGAAGTTACACCAGTGGAGTACAAACTGGGTATTTTGGACACATTCCCTGGACAGTACATGTCACTAACCAAGTGAGTGTGATTTGTAATTGCTGAAACAGAATTCAGAGGAGTGTGTTCTTGTTTGGTACTGTGAAGATTTTGTTTATTAGAGTGCAACCTTGCATTCCTATCTTAGGAAAGTCAGTAGCCAATGGAATTGTTTCTAGCCCTTGCAGTTGTAAGACAGGCCTCTGGGGAAAGTTTCATTAAGAATTAAACCAATCAGGTGGTTGGACAGTAAAACCCAAAAAGCAGGAAAGTTTATGTTTTGCATTAGGCTACCAACATGTTCAAGACTGATTTTAAATGTTTTGTTCTGGCATGACTGAAACATTAAGCTCTGTAACTCCTACTACAAATGTAAATGGAAAAAAAACAATGTTTATTAATATGGTATGTCTAAAGATGTCCTTACATTCACTGCTGCAGTATTCATTACAAATGGGATTCCCTGCCATCATACCTCTCAACCTGGAAACATCAAAAATCTGGACAAGGCCCATGAAAAATAGGTACAAATCTGTACGCTGATTAACATAAAATTTGTGTGCATAATTATGTAACCCCGCCCACTCCAGCGGAATTGTGAGATACCAACTTTTAAAAGCAAACTGAAGAACAGACAACCAAAATATGGCACCAGAGTCCCCCTACAGCCATTCCAATGTCCCATTACCTGGCTATTTCGCCCCATTTACCATAAACACTAATGAGCATACTGCTTTACTTCTACAAAGATTGTTTGGATTTTATTTTTACATTTTATAGCACAATGCACAAACACTAATAGATATCTGCTAAACAAAGCAGTACTGTCTCACAATGAAAACAGACAGCATTAAAACTTCTCTGCCCTTGAAATTCACATTCACTGAAACAGCATTGAAACCCACACCACATACAAAGAAAATGCATCTGGCCACTGGCCAGTAGTGGCTAAAGATTACCTTTGGGCTGTTTTCAAATCATAGGCCCCTTGCACACAAAACAAGAAACATACACATGTTCTTCAATACACCTTCCTGACTTTATTAAATTATATTCCTTGTATACTACAGCACACTTGTTAGACTTGGAGTGCATTTTAAATTTATTGTTTGAACATTTTTCCAGTAGGCAATGAAACAAAATGCATGAACCAATAATGACAAAACTGATCAATTCAGAACATTTCCATCATAAAAGTCTACTTACATACACACACACACACATACATATATATATATATATATATATATATATATATATATATATATAAATATATATATATGTATCTATATATAGTTCCCCTTCACATGATCGAATGGATGGAAGCTCGAAATTCATAATCTCGAGACCAGAATCTCGAACTTCCATTCACTCGAAATTGTGAATGGGAGCTTTAGGTTTAAAAAAATAAAAAGTTAACTTACCTTATTGCAGGGGGCCAGGTCCCCCTGTACATTAGCAGTTTAAATGTGAATGTTCCGTGACAGCACTATAGTGGAGGAATGGAAAATCATCCGTTTTGCGCTTATGCATATAGCGCGGAATGGCAGATTTTCCTTTCCTTCACTATAGTGAGATCTCGGAGTAGGTATATTTAAGTGGGGGGTGTGGGGGGCACAGCATTTGAAAGGTGTTATTTTTTTTGTCTCTTTCATATGTTCGAGTTTCTCTAAATTCGAGATTCTGGTTTCGAGTTTATGACTTTCGAGTTTAAAGAAATTTGATCATATGAAAGGGAACCATATATATATATATATATATATATATATATATATATATATATATATATATATATATATCTATATATATATATAAAATAGAATGACAGTAGTGTAAGCCATGGGCATCTTGCATAGCTTCTCAAACTTATTTTCAGTTTGACACACAATAAATATCCAGCACACACACACACACACACACACACACACACACACACACACACACACACACACACACACACTCATTAAACAAATATCCAGCGCACACACACACACACACACACACACACACACACACACACACACACTCAATAAACAAATGCTTCTGAGTCCCCCAAGCCTTTGTGTTGGAGTGCAGCCTTCTAGCTTATCAGTGGGAGTGGTAAGTACTAGGTAGCCTGTCTACCACAAGAGGAGTGGTTCTTGGCCCAGGAATTGTAGTTTATTGACCATTCGGGAAGCTGTCCATCTCTTTCAACTTTCTAGTTTAAAAGACCACATCTGCGCTTGTTTCCCATCTTTCCTGTAACTAACTTACTGGAAAGCACTAGAAAGCCATTAAACTGATATAAGTCTTCTAGCTTAAAAGAGAGACTTTGGAGTGATTGAGTATCAGTTTTCTGTATTTTCTTGCTGTACTTAACTGTTTTCCACCTAAACGCTGATTTTCCAGCACTTATTGTGATTTAAAAGCTTGTTTTTTCACATATTGTACTTATTTGACTGCCTGCACTTTTAAAAAGTTGTTTTTTGTTTAAATAAATTATTTAACTGTTGTAGGTTACACACTAAAGTGTGATAGCCTTTTCTGATCACTTGTAGTCGTTTAAAGCTGTTTTAAGTGTACTTTTTACTGTTTTTGCCTTATCTTTTAAAAAATAAATAAATAAATACATTTCTTGTTTCCTGCCTTTCTAAGCTAGTATAGTCAAGTTTTCAGGCTAGTGCTGAATTCAGGGCTGTGTTACAAGTTTCTGAGTTGCCCATACCTTACTTGGAGAGAGAGAACTTTCTCTGTTCACCTGTGAGAGAGGGGAACTTTGAGCAGCCATCTGTCCCTGGAGGAGTGGTTCCAGCCCAGAAGTTAGTAGTTTAAAAAATGCGTTGCATGGTTTTGTGCGCCAGGCAGCACCGGTTAGCTAGGGTTAAATTATTCCCGGCTCCACTAAGTCTCCTTTTCAGTTTTTCACTTGAAACTAGTCTAACTCTCAACCTAAGCACTCAAAAAGCATCCTACAGTCCAGCACTTGCTCAGACCTAACAGCAAGCACTAATATACCCTGACACTTGACTGCCCAGCAGGGCAAGGCTCTTTATCCACCTCTCACCAGCCAAGTGAATAAACAGTTCACCCTACTATTCAGGCATGACCAAAGGGCAACTTTAGGTGTACTCTCCAGTCCAGCTGGTGAATCTGTGTATCCTGAGGCAATGATACAACTGCCTCATGTACACAGACAGCCTTCTCCTCCTACCACAAAACACTAACATATGTTGTTGTTGTTGTTGTTGTGTCTTTCAGCTTTTCCCAGTTAGGGGTCGCCACAGTGGAACTCCGGTCTGCTAATGATTGGCAGTTGATTTTTAAGTGCTTAGTTGCCAGCCCTAATGCACAACCTTCAACGAAGGTATGCCCATTCACACATGTCTCCACGCAGAAAACGCTCTAGCTGATAGTCGAACCAGTCAGCGTCTTACTGTGAGGCGACAAAGAGATGCAATTATACAGCCAAACTGGAGGCTAAGGTATCTCCACCCAAGACTGGAACAGACAGTCATGAGGAGAAGGTTAACACTTGCATCGCACCTCCAGCCTCACATAGCCCTACTAAACCAGCATTGGCAAAAAATACACATAAATACATGACATCATACTCAGAGGCTCTAAATAAAAACCTGCAAAAGCATCAGAGAGCTCCAAAGCAGTCACCCACAAAACCTGCACCTCCCATCACAAACCAGACAGCACATAAAACACAAAATCAATGTGCGCACAATCACAGCTCTTAAGACGAAATAACATATCTAACACACTAGTAATAGGTGACTCAATAGTCAGGCACACTGACGCCCCACTCACTAGACTGGACAAGGAGAAGGTTACTGTTAGCTGCCTGTCAGGAGCCAGAATCTGCCACATAACACAAGCACTCAGGTCACTCCAGAACAAGTATAAATATGACTCTGACATTGTTCATGTTGGTGTGAATGGCCTGAGCCATACCTCCCTGGACTACATGAAAAGAGACATGGAAGAGCTCTCTGATCATGTAGCCCAGGCGGGTATGACCCTGACCCTGAGTAGCATCCTGCCCTCACCAAGAATGATACCTCAGTATAAAGAAAAAATGATCAATTTCAACAATTGGCTAAGCTTCTGGTGTCATTCAAAGGGTATCCAGTGTCTGTCAGCCTTGGAAGACATGCTCGACAAGCCACATTGCTTCACAAGAGATGGCTTGTACCTGTCACCCCTTGGCTTTCAAATACTGGTCAAAGCCCTTCCTGCCCCCATAGTGCCTTTTTTAGGCAAGGCTCAAAATTCAAACCCACCTCCGTAAACAACACAAGTAAAAAATTGAGGGTTATGCTACTCAACACCAGGAGTTTAAATCTCAAAATGCATGCGCTCGAAGCACTCCTAAGTATGGAGAACCTCGACATCTGTGCAGTAACTGAAACCTGGTTCAAGGCTCCAGAGAGCACTCCAGCATTACTGGGCTACAACTCATACCACACATTTTGGCCACAGAACACGGACCGAAACACAAAAGGAGGGGGTGTATCCATATTCATCAAGGATACCCACACCTCCAGGTTAGTGGCACAGCATGATACCTCTGAGATAATCCATGTGCAACTAACATTGGGCAAATCTGCAATGCAAATTGTGGCCTGCTACAGATCACCCTCCATGACCCAGGACCACCACTCTGCCTTTCTGGAGACATTGGAAAACACGAAGGTCCCACCGAACACCATGATCTTGGGAGATTTCAATTACCCTACCATTCACTGGGAAAACTACTTGACTACAAACTCCCAGGCTCAGTGCTTCCTGGAATTTATCAGCTCAAATGCCCTGGATCAGCTGGTAAACTCCCCTACCAGAGGCCACAACATATTGGACCTGGTCATCACCAACATGGGTGACAGGTGCTCCATACTGGAGGTCAACCCATCACTGGTTAGATCAGACTATAAACTAATCACCCTGGATGTCCACACCCGACCACCACCCCCAACCAAAGAAGCCACAGTGAAAAACTTTTCTAAAGCAAACTTCACCTTACTTAAGGCAGAGGTAGTAAGTTTTACAGCCCCCACCCTAAAGGATAACACAGCCCAAGATGCAGAATCTTTTACAATTGCATTCTATGAACACCTACAAGGATGCATGGATAGTGCCATCACTAGCAAAACCAAGACTCACTCCCCTAAGAGAAGTTAACCAGTCTGGTGGACCCCTGCCATAAATAGGTTATACAACAAAAGGAGGAAACTAGATTAGAAAAAAAAGCAAATCCCAAGAAGGAAAGACATCCCTGATCAGTATCAGTAAAAAACTAAGGTCCCTCATAAAATCATCCAAGGCTAACTTCGAAAGAAAAGTAGCCAAGGATTCGAAAGATAACCACAAAGCCTTCTTTAGCTATGTCAAGAATCTAAGTGGCAACTCACAGATATGCTCTGAGATAGTGCAAAATAGCACAAAATATACTCAACCTACTGATATTGCCAACATACTGGCAGATAGAATCAGTGCAAACTTCACCTCCCTCTCACCTTCAAAAGGGCCCACAACAATACTAGAAAAGTGTAGTGTCCCGGAAATCACAGAAGCACAGGTGAAAACAACCCTTTCAAAAGCCAAAAACACAGCATCAGTGGGGCCAGATGGTGTCCCAGGCTGCGTCTTGCACGAACTACAGAACAAACTAACCCCCCACCTAAACATGCCGTTCAATGTCAGCCTCTCCATAGGCTACGTGCCCATAGAATGGTGCACAGCAATGGTTATTCCACTCCACAAAGGAGGGGCCACAACTGACCCTGGTAACTATCGCCCCATAAGCCTGACTAAGCCTGGTCTGCAAGGCTATGGAGCGCATCATCATGGAACTCATTGACAAAGACATTGAGAACTTCCAAACACTTGACCTGACCCAGTTTGGCTTTGTTAAGGGCAGATCATGCCTACTAAACCTGGTTGACTTCTTCGAGACAGTTACTAAGGCCATAGACGAGGGAAAGGTGGTTCACACAGCCTACCTTGATCTCACCAAGGCGTTCGACACTATTCCTCACTCGGGTATTATAGAAAAAACTCACCAGCCTGAACATAAACCCCTACGTCACAAGATGGGTTGCCAACTGGCTTACAGACAGAACTCACACGGTAAGAATAGTGGGCTCCAGGTCTGACTATAAACCAGTCACAACTGGTTTCTCACAAGGCTCAGTTCTGGGACCCCTACTGTTCTGCATATATTTCTCAGAAGTACAGGCAAACACAGGAGGACTATGGCTATCCAAGTTCGCCGATGACTGCAAACTGGGAGCCATAATTGACTCTCCGGCTGACACGGACATCCTCCAAAAAGGCCTTACTGAGACAGACACCTGGTGTCAAAGTCATGACCTCAAGCTAAATGCCAAAAAATGCATAGTCATCCCATTTGGGAAAAACAAAACACCCATGAATTACCACATAGGTGGCAGCCCCCTTAATATAGAAGAGGTAATAAGAGATCTGGGGACCCAGGTAGTTAGTAATCTCTCCTTTGACAATCATATTGCCAAAGTAGTTAGGAAATCCTTTTATGTGGCCCATCTAATTACTAAGGGGTTCGCATCTAGAAATAAAGAGGTTATAATGCCCCTCTACTCGTCACTCATCAGACCCATCATAGAGTACAATGCCCCATTTGGGATGTACCTCACAAGACACTTCCAGCAGCTTGAAAGACCACAAAAGCACCTCACCAAGAGGATTACTGGCCTCAAACATATGTCTTATGCAGCCCAACTGAAAAAACTCCGGCTGTACTCAGTGGCATATCACTTACTCAGAGATGATCTCTGCCTGACTTACAAAGCCATATCCAACTCAGAATTGATGGACATGCTCCACCTAAAGAAATCCAAGTCACTGTGAGCCACGCGCTCTAGTGAGCTAAACCTCACCAAAACAATAAATAGAACATGCTGGAGGGATAGATTCCTGTCACAGAGACTCCCCATGCTTTGGAACAAAATTCCTAACTACATTAGGCAGAGCCCCTCACTAACACTCTTCAAGAGAAGCCTTGACGAGTGGATGGGTAACAGAAAGTACACCCCTGGGATCACTTAATTGGCTCTGCTTGACAGAGGCTCAGTTAATTAATCAATGGGGCCGCAAAAGCTGACACACTCTGGCTAGGCTTATAAATGCCTTCGGGCAGATAGCCTAGTACCTACTTATGAACCAATGAACCTATCCAACAAACACACACACTCAATAAACAAATATCCAGCAAACACACACACACACACACACACACACACACACACACACACACACACACACACACACACACACACACACTCAATAAACAAATATCCAGCACACACACACACACACTCATTAAACAAATATCCAGCACACACACTCAATAAACAAATATCTAACACACACACACACACACACACACACACACACACACACACACACACACACTCAATAAACAAATATTCAGCACACACACACACACACACACACACACACACACACACACACACACACACACACACACACACACTCAATAAACAAATATCCAGCACACACACTCACTCATTAAACAAGTATCCAGCACACACACACACACACACACACACACACACACACACACACACACACACTCAAACAAATATCCAGCACACACACACACTCATTAAACAAATATCCAGCACACACACACACACACACACACACACACACACAAACACACACACACACACACACACACACACACACACACACACACACACACACACACACACACACACACACACACACACACACACACACACACACACACACACACTCATTAAACAAGTATCCAGCACACACACACACACACACGCGCACACACACGCACACACACACACACACACACACACACACACACACACACACACACACACACACACACACACACACACACCCTCTTCCTACCTGTCCAGACAGCTCCAGCTCATTAAACATCCAGCAGCAGCACATGACAATGGCTCAGCATGCCTAGCATTGCGGTTAAGGATTTGACCAGGCGCACACACACCCTTCCTTTCAAGGTAGCTCAGTAACGATTCCAGACTCCAGTTCGGCAAAAGCGCATGAAAATGGCATTGTGGTTAAGGATTTAAGCTGGAAACTGGCAGTAATCTCAGTGATACCAAACGACTGGGCATAACGTAAAGCAAGCAGTATCTTACAGACAATTTCCATATTGAATCGTGACTATAAATTATTCACAACTGTCCTGACTTTTAAAATTACTTCTCTGAGTTTCATATTGGTCAGTTTTGATTAACGTCAGTTCAAAGGGTACCAAAACATTATGAAATCATTGCTATTTACTCAGAATGCATAGGTTTCTGGAAAATCCTTGATTATGGCCAGCTTGAATATAGATGGCTTTCGGGCATTTACACACACACACACACACACACACACACACACACACACACACACACACACACACACACACACACACACACACACACTACCTGAAAGCTCTGAATTTCTTCTCTCGATCATCTTTTCCCCACTCGTAGTCTGCAGTTTGCATCAATAAGTAAATGTAGTGCAGACGTACAGTTTCCATGCTTGCATCAGGTACAGCATTAATAAATGTAGGCCCGTTCCCGCTTGCAAAATAAATAAATGCAGTCCAGTTTCCATGCTTGCATCAGCAATGTAACAGTCCACCATTAATAAATGTAGTCCTGTTTGCTCACAGATGGAATATGGAACTGGAAGCCATAAATATATGCAGTCCAACAGCCGAAAGCCCAGCAAGCAGATGCAAGTGCACTACTTCCTAGTTCCCGCTCGCAGATTTAAGTCAACAGCTGGAAGTTCTTCCTGAGAGCTCTGAGCTCATTTCCGACAGGCTGACGGAGTTGACATCATTGTGCACGTGATGACGTCATCTCAAATAGTGGGAGAAAAAAAAAATTAAAATAAAAGCTGTGAAAAAGTCAGAAACAAAGGGGTGCCACTCGGGAATCGTGGCACCCCATTATTTGGACCCCAAAACTTGGTAAAAACTGAGTAATTTGGCACAGTTGAGAAGTACGCCTGCCATGAAGCCCACCGTCTAGCTAGTTTACCAAAGTCTATCGTTATGTTAAGGTACGCTGAACGTCACCTACACACTCCTTGCGTAGCGTAGGTCATAAAGATGATGTTCTGGTGTGCTATCCTCAGAACTTCTTTGCCACCAGTCTGAACACTGTTTTTAACCATCAGTCCATTACCTCCATCTGTTGTTTGCCATTTATCTTTTTGTTGGCATTCTGGTGATTAGTCCTGCTTACTGAAGTCCTCACCATTGCAGATAAGTACCCAGTTTTTTTTTGTTCTTTTTCTGATTGTTTTGTGCTGTTTTGGGTTAACGTCATCGAGGAAGGGTAAATGCCAGTGTGGGAGACAGATTCCCCATAGCGACCACCATGATAAGTGCCTTTTTTGCCTAGGAGCTTCTCATGACCATACGCCTTGTTCGATTTGCCGGGCGTTTGTCCCTAAAACTCTTCATGGTAGTTTTTCTTCCCTTTCATTGTATATTGAGAAACAGCATCTTAAACTTCTTGCTAAAGATACTATGGATGGAACTTCCTGCCCAGAGGGTCAGCCATCAGGGAGAAGAAGGTGCAGAAGGTAAGACTGGAATCTTCTGCTGTCCAGCCTCTACTGGGAGTTTCTCCCGAGGTTATTATGAACCCGGAGACTCACCCAGTTGTTTTGTCAGATTTCCCTAGGTGCTGAGAATCTGGCAAGCAGCACGTCCAATGAGGCTTTGCAGGCATTCGTTTCTGGCATTTAGGGGGAACCATGGTTGATTGTTTCCGAGAGGTCTAGAGGGATTCCACAGTTTCTCTTTAGGGAAGAAGTTCCTACTCCAGTTGTAGAATGCCATCCTGATTCAGGGCCTTCTCAGATTTCTAGGATGGATGTCCTCTTAAAAAAGAAACAGAAAACTAATCATGTTTCTTCTGCTCCTAAAGATCCACAAAGTGAGTGGCAGGCTTTACTCTGGGGGTTATTTAGTGCTTTCCTGTCATTAAGCCTCCTCAAGGGGTTTCGGTTCCTGCTCCTCCTTGGTCCTGTTTTTCCCCCTTAAAGGCCCAGAGTATTGAATTTTTCTGAGGAAGAACTGGATTCTGATGATGACTTCCTTGCTTATTCTACCCAGATTCCTTCTCCTTTAGACTACGGGTCTGAGGAGGAGGACTCATACTCTAGATAATCCTTCTGAGGACATTTCCTTTGGGGACACAATCTCTAGGATGATGGAATTTTTTAAGTGGGATTGTGCACAGGTCTCGGATATCCATAAGAGGTACTATTAGTAACTGCAGATGGATGTTTTTTTCCAATGCCTCTAAAGTGCCAGATTCTCTGCCCCCTGCTCTCTAGAAGTGTGATAGGTTTTATAGGGTGCCTGGGGATTGTTCCTTTTTGTTTAAATGTCATTCTGCTGACCCCTGTGTGGTGTCTGTAGCCTTTGATAAGCCCTCTCAATTGCTTCCTTCACCCAAGTTACTGCCTTCTGACTAGGACAGTAGAGCCATGTACAGGCTGGGTAAGAAGGTTTATACTTCTACTACCCTAGCTTTTAGGGCTATTAATTATCAGACCCATATCTCTAGGTATGTGTTGGCTCTTCTTTGTCAGGCTTGTCAGCTTTTTTTGATCTTTCAGACTCTGAGAGTAACTCTTCTGCTCTTTCCTTGCTTGGGACTTCCTTTCAAGTGGTTCATCATTCCATCAAATGTAGTTATGATGCAGCAGATGCCTCTTCTAGGGCTGCTGTTTTTGGTTCAGTTCTATGGATGTATTCTTGGCTTAGGTATCAACTTTTATCCAATGATATTAAGGCTAAGTTGATGGATGCTCCTCTGAATAATAAACTTTTGTTTGAGGACGCAACTGCTGCTTTATTTAAGTCTCTTCAGGACAAGGGGAAGGCTTTACAGGAGCTTAAACATGTCTTTGTTTCTCCTGTGTCTAAATTTCAGTGAAACTACCTTTCCAAGCCAGTCTTTGTTCATAGGCAATGTCACCGTCCTTCTAAAGGTAAAAAGGGTAGTATACGGACTCCTCCTGCTCAAGCCATTCAGACTGCCAGGATTATTAAGCCAGGTGCTCTCTGACTATCCACCTGTTCCCAGCCACATTCCTCTTTCTCTTCACCTTTCTCTTTCACTTCCTGTTTGGCTCCGAATCATCCAGGATTCTTGGGTTCTGTCTATCATTCAGCAGGGATACTTCATGGTCTGGATTTCCCACCCACCTTTTATGGGCATACCTCAGCCTCCTTGGGAACAACTTCCTTTTTCCCAGAGGTTCTTTGGGACCTCTTGTCTCAGGGTACTATTCAGGAGGTGCCTGTGTCACACAGGGGGAAAGGGTTTTATTCAAGAATGTTTTTAGTCAACAGAAAAGAAGGTTCTTGGAGAGCTATTCCAGACCTCTCCCATCTGAACACCTTTCTGAAGGTGCCTTCCTTTCGGATGTTGTCCTTCTCTCCCATCTGAACACCTTTCTGAAGGTGCCTTCCTTTTGGATGTTGCCCCTTCAGTCCCTTTTTCCTCTCTTGCTCCCTCAGACCTTTCTGGTGTTTCTGGATCTCAGGGATGCTTATCTCCATATTCCGATCCATCCTCTTTTCAGGAGACTTTTGCATTTTTCTGTTGCTTCCTGGCATTTTCAGTTCTGTGCTTTGCCCTTTGGACTTTCTACTTCCCTAAGGGTATTCACCAAATGCCTCACTCCCATGATTACCTTTTGCAGGGTTCAAGAGACCCAAATCTTTCCTTATCTGGACAACCTGCCGATTCAGGCATCCTCTCTGGAGGTCCTTTTGCAAAATCTTCATTTTACCATTTCTCATCTTGAGAGCCTGGGGTTCACAATAAACTTCAAAAAGTCTTCTTTGACTTCTTCTCAGGATCATCTTTCTGGCTTGCAGGGTCCAGACAGTGCTGATGCTGGCATCCCCACCTCCTCCAAAGGCCTTAACTCTCATTTCTTTCTTTCACACTCTTCTTCCCCTGGCTCCCATTACAACTAGGGAGTTTCTGAGAGCTCTGGGGTTCATGGCTTCCACCATTCCAATGTTTCCTCTGGCCAAACTCCACATGAGGAAGTTCCAGTGTTTTCTGAAGTTGGTGTGGATTCAGCAAGCACATCATCTAGGCTTTCCAGTTCATCTTCTCCTGTGTCTCAAGAAAGAACTTTTGTGGTGGATTCATCAGTTGTCTCTGAATTCAGGGCTCCCTTTTCAACCTCCTCTTCCCTCTCAGGATCTGTTCACATATACTTCAGATGTGGGATGGGGAGCAATGTTTGGCTCCCTGAGGGTTTAGGGAGTGTGGTCACTTTGTCAGAAGATTAACGTCAAAGAGATGAGGGCTCTTATCCTGGTTCTTCAGGCCTTTCATCCTCTCTTCTCTCTGGGGCCTCAAGGTATTCACAGACAATACCACAGTTATGTGGCATATTAACAAACGGGGGGGGGGGGGTACAAGATTTTACCATCTTTGCTGGCTGGCTCTTCTGGTATGGGATCTGGCTATCAAGTTTCTTCAGGTAGTTTACATTTCTTTGGATCAGAACATTGTGGCAGACAATCTGATCAGCTCCTTAACTCAATCCCATGAATGGATGCTTCACAGGGATGTGTTTCTGGACATTGTTCAACAGTGGGGTACTCCTCAATTAGATCTATTTTCCTCCCCGCTGAACAGACAACTTCCTCTATTTTGTTCCAGAGTCCTAGGTCCTCTGGTATGGAAGGTGGATGCCCTTCATTTTCTTGGAAGGGGATATTTCTTTATGCATTCCCTCTCCTTCCACTCATTCCGAGTCCTGTTCAAGTTTCAGCAGGCTGTTCCCAAAATCTTGTTGGTGACTTCATTTTGGCCATGACAGCACTGGTTCCCTCTACTTCTGCATCTAGCCAAGGGTAATCATCACAAGTTACCTCACAGGATGGATCTCCTCACACAAGACAAGGGGTCTCTCATCCAACTCCACCTGTCCACACTTCAACTGACACTGTGGGTGATAGGGTTTTGATCCCTCATAGACACCTTTTTTCTGAGGACATGCTGCAGGTCCTGCAGGAGGCTAGGAAACCTACTACTAGGAAATCCTACTTGTCTAAATGGAAGAGGTTTTCTACTTGGTGTCTTTCTCATGACCTGGACCCACTTTCTGTGGATGTTCCTTTGGTTCTCTTTTATTTGTGCGAGTTGGTCAATGCTGGTTTGGCCTTTTCTTCTATTAAGACCCAGTTATAAGCTCTTTCTGCTTCTCTGCCTTTGACTCCCCGTTAGCATCTAGATTTGAGGCTAAGCAATTTCTTAAAGGTGTCCTTAATATTAAACCTCCCAGGAACCCTGTTCCTCCTCCCTGGGATCTTAATTTTGTTCTGGAAAAATTGACTCAGGCTTCTTTTGAGCCTGCTGTTTCAGCTTCCTTGCAACATTGTTCTTGGAAGACAGTTCTTTTGTTAGCTCTTACTTCTGCCAGAAGGGTGTCTGAGTTGCATGCCCTTATGGCTTGTTCACCTTTTTTGAGATTTCATAAGAACGGGGTGTCCTTGTGTACTAATCCTTCTTTCATGCCCAAGCTGGTTAATGAGTTGTCAGTTAATCCGTCTATTAATTTGCCTACTTTTTTCCCCCTCTCCGCAATCTGACAGTGAGAGGGTGCTGCATACCTTAGATGTGCATAGACAGCTCAGATTTTATTTGGATAAAACTAAAGCTATCAGAAAATCTGACCAGTTGTTTGTTTCCTTTCATCCTAGGTCTTTAGGTTTGGCTGTTTCCGAGCAAACTATTTCCACTTGGATTTCAAAGGCTATTTTCTTTTTTACTCTTTTCATGGTGAGAGCCTTCCTTCTTCTGTAAAGGCTCATTCTACTAGAGCTGTGGCTTCTTCTGGTGCTTTTTTTCAAAGGCTTAGACACTAATTCTGTTCTTGAAGCTGCTACCTGGACTTCTGTGCATACCCTTACCAAACATTACAAGTTGGATGGTATCTCCAGAGCTAGAGCTGGTTTTGCTAATGCCATTCTTCGTGGCTTCTTAGAGGGCTCTACTGGTGCTTCCTCTTACCAAGTTTCTTCTTGACCTTTGGCCTCTCCCATGTGTTATGAATACTGCAGCAGTGAATGTAAGGACATAGTACAGTTGTATAAAATCTTACCATAACAGTAGATGTTCTTGCCTTCACTGATGCAGTATTCACTCCCTCCCTCCACCCCCCAAGTCTTTTTTCCTTCCTGGATATGCAGGCTCTCCTTGGTTTTCCTCAGACTGCTGCTCCTACTGGGGCAATCACTTCTGAGGATGATGCTCTGGAATGTCACCTTTATGCCCTATGCTACGCAAGGAATGTGTAGGTGACATTCAGCGTACCTTAAAGCAATGGTAGAATTTGGTAAACTGGCTGAAAGGTGGGTTTCACGGCAGGGAATCCCATTTGTAATGAATACTGCAGTGGGGAAGGCAAGGACATCTACCATTATGGTAAGATTTTACACAATTGTACTGTCTCAACAGTTGAGGAACAGCTCACTGTGAAAACACAGAAGCAAAATGCCAAGGGCACCAAAAAGTACTTGAAACAGTTCAAGGCACACAGAAAATGAACTCAGCCACTGATATAAGGGTAATTCCAACTTTATTCAGCCAAAAAAATAAAAATAAATAAATGCTCTCTTTATACAGTACGTTTTCATTAAAACCTTCATCAGATGTGGACTGCATGTAACCAAAATCCTTTTATATCTTTAGTTCCCATCATTTCAATTAACTAAGACACAATTAAAGTTTAAAGGTGGTGAAAATTGAATATTCAAGCCTACTTATCTAAAATAACATACTAGTACAACACATTCAGCTAAAACCTATTAATAAATGTTAAAACATGTTAAAAAAGCATATACAGTTTCCTTAAAACTTCAAAAACAATTTATAAATAGCTTAAATAGAGTAAAAAATATATAAATAAGTCCATGTGTTGTACGGGAACCAGAAATCAGATTACCAGAGCTATGTGATGTCATTCTGGAATCCTTCAGTAAAATAATATTTAATACTAGGTGAGACTGAAGTCACAGGGCAGTCTGTTTTTGGATCCTGACATTGAAGGATCACTCGCCTACTTCATCATGCCTTGCTCTAGTAAGTGGCTAGGGGATAACAGCTCTTTATAACAGGTGTTTATTGTAAATAGGTATTTAGTATTTTCATTTTGTTATTATTTATTATTAAATATATTTAAACTTTTCATTGTGGCTGATCTTTTAAAGGATATTTTGACCTTTGAGAGTACTCATATCTGTTTGGTGACTATGTGGCCAATCCTGAAAGCCTTACTGTCTTGGTCAAACTACCATTCCTATTAATATTAATTTTACTCAGTATAATTGGGTACCCTTGTAAGACCCTTAAAGTAGCTGGCTTGTGAGTGCCTGGTGGCAGCAACTACCTTATAGTTTGGACAGAAGTGGGCATGGCTAGTAAACCTGTACCAGTCTTTCCCAGGTGTGTGTGTGTGTGTGTGTGTGTGTGTGTGTGTGTGTGTGTGTGTGTGTGTGTGTGTGTGTGTGTGTGTGTGTGTGTGTGTGTGTGTGTGCAAATCAAATCTCAAAGAATGTGTGTTCCAGCTACCTGGAGCAGGGACACAAGGCACTTGTTTCACAGAGAGAGTAGTGGAGGACTTGGCTTGGACACTCAGCTGAGGACTTAACTCTGTAGCTGTCCCAGAGAGTATTGAAGACCTGGGGAATGAGAGAGAGAGAGAGAGAGAGAGAGAGAGAGAAACCCAGATTCTGGGCTGAGTGCGTTCCCTGTGTGCTCTTAAGGAAATGTGTGCTTGATGTAGACAGCTGCATTGGGAAATACTGGGTGCATCCATTTTTGTTCCAAGGGAATGTCCCTCTCCAGTGACACTGTTGAGGATTCAGTCTTCCTGATTACTGGTCCAGAGAGGGGACATCACATATTGGTGGCAGTGGTGGGATATTAATTGAACTTCTATAGCCTGTAGGCAGTTGTCACTAAAGGTGTGTCCTCTCAGCAGCTACAAGTAAAGATCCAGAGTTTCATTTCACAATAGTTTTATTTATTTTTTGTTAGTTTAGTTTAGTCAGGGAAAGCAGGCAAAGATATCAGCAGAGGATTATGGCAAGCTGGCCAAGGTGTGTGAAGCCAAAGGACTGGTGCATGCCAACCTGACTAAAGAGGAAATTATTTCAGCCTTAGTCAGAGCTATAATGAAAACCAGCAATTAGGAGGGCAATCTGTTTGGTGATGGGGACGTGCAGCCTTCAGAAGCAGAACAGTTCGCATTTTCCTCAGTGGACTTAAAAATCCATCTGGAGTTAAAGATACTTGAACTGGAGGCCAAACACTGGGAATTACTCAGCACAGAAACTGAAGCATTTGGAGGCCAAAGAAAATGAGAAGCAGTGTCAACATGAGAGGGAGATGCTGACTCTTCAACAGGGTCATGGAGGTATTGGGGAAGGGAATAACGAAACCTCAGAATCAAAAAAGGTCAGCAAATGTCTTCCAGAATTTACAGAGGGTGATAATTTTGACAGTTTCATTCATATATTTGAAAGGGTATGTAAATAGTATAATGTTGACCAAGGGCTATGGCTAAGGTTCCTGACCTCCTTACTCCATGGTAAAGCTGTAACTGCTGTTACTAAATTGTCTGATATTAATTGTTTAAACTATTACAAAGTAAAGAAATGTTTACTTGAATGTTTTAAGTTAACACCTGAAGCTTACAGAAAACATTTTGTGAGCATAGATGCAAGGCAGATGAAAGTGTGTGTGATTATATTGCTGAGTTAAGCAGTTATTTTCATAGGTGGGTGAGTGTGTGTCAGGTCACCACTTTTAAAGGGCTGGCAGATGTTTTGTTGAGGGAACAAGCTCTTAGCACTTTGCCTGAGGACATGAGAATATGATTGGCAGACCGAGAATGTAACTCTGCAGATAAGCTGGGGAAAAATGGGGATCTCTACTTAGCAAGTAGGGCATCACTGCACAGGAAGGGGATATGCAGTGCTGTACATGGATATAAGGGAATCTATGGTGGGCAGTTTAAACCACCCGAACAGAGTCCATCAGTAACAGGGGAAGCCACTAGTTCAGGTTCATGGCCAGGATCAAGGGTTAAATGTTTTAAATGTAAATGTAAGAAGCTGTTATTACAAAAAAATTAACTTGTTTTTCTTATGCATAATGCTTTATGTGAAGTTGCCTATAAATGTAAATGTACCAGTGGTGCCATGATGCTTTATGTGACATCTCCTGCAAATGTAAATGTACCAGTGAGGCCATGATGCTTTATGTGACATCTCCTGCAAATGTAAATGCACCAGTGGACCCATGATGCTTTATGTGATGTCTCCTGTAAATGTAAATGTACCGGTGGGTCCAGGATATGATGTCTTCTGTAAATGTAAATGTACCAGTGGGGCCATGATGCTTGATATGGCATCTCCTGTAAATGTAAATGTACCAGTGGGGCCATAATGCTTTCTATGATGTCTCCTGTAAATGTACCAATGGGGCCATGTATCATATAGATGTCCACAGAGGCAAGGTGAGGAACAAAAAGTGAGGGAGACAAAAAGTAGGAATAACAGCATGCCAGTGGTAAGTTGTCTGGATACAGTGGGGGTACCAAACTATCACCAAAGTTAATATCTGATCTTAGTGGATGAAAAACAGACCACTGCTGGTGGGTGCTGATGTTCCCTTGAACAGAGTGGCTGCAAGGGCAGAGGTGAGTGTAGTACCCAGGCTGAGAGTGAGGGACTGCTTGCTGTCAGAGGATACCAGACTTCCTGTGAAAGGGGAGCTGGGAAAAGTCACAAAGGTGGAGTTGACACAGGCTCAGCTCTTGGACCCTACACTAAGAGGCTTGAGGAAGGTAGCTAGGGAGGCACCTGATTATCAAGGAAAAGGGAAGTCTGTATACTGGAACAAAGGGTTACTGTACAGAGACCAGACCCTTGAGGGAGGGCTATAGGGTGAGGTAATACAGCAGTTGATAGTGACTAGAGCCTACCATCTGGCACTTCTAGCCATAGCACATGACATTCCTTTTGCAGGCCATATGGGCATAAAGTGTACCAAGAGACATATTATGCAGGACTTTTATTAGCCTGGGATTACAAGGGATGTAACAGGGTACTGCAGGATCTGTGAGCAGTGCCAAAAACTAGGCAAGGAAGGAGACAAGGTCAAAGCTCCTTTGATGCCTCTGCCTGTGATTTAGGAGCCATTTCAGAGGGTAGCTATGGATATTGTGGGGCCTCTGAGTACCCCAAGTTCCACAGCGAAGTATATCCTGGTGGTAGTAGATTATGCTACCATATACCCTGAGGCGGTGGCTCTGTCCTCCATCAAGGCATAAAAGGGGGCAAATGCTTTGTTAGAGATTTTTAGCAGGGTAGGTTTCCCAAAAGAAATACTGACTGACAGAGGTGCCAATCTCATGTCATACTTGCTGGCTTGTCTGTGAGAGTGCTGTGGGGTGAAGCACCTAAAGATTACCCCCACCACCCCCAGACTAATGGTCTTGTAGAGTGGTTAAACTCTGCACTCAAGTCCATGCTACAGGCATTTGCAGACCAGTTTGAGAGAATGGGACAAGTATTTGCCCCATCTGCTGTATGCATGCAGAGAGGTATCCCAGGAATTCACTGTTTTTTTTTCTCCCTTTGAGTTGCTATATGGGCATAGGGTGAGGGGTCTTTTGATTTGATTCATAATGAGTGGGATGGTGAGTATGAATCCCACAAGCAGTCTATTGTGGCATATGTCCTAAACCTCAGGACAAGGCTTAGGGAGCTAATGGGCTTGGCCCCAGAAGAACTTGGCAGGAGCCCAGCAGCAGAAAAAGGTCTAGTATGACAGGAATGCTCAAGCCAGAGAGTATTCTGTAGGGCAGCAGGTAATGGTTCTCATTCCTGTCAGACACAATAAGCTGCAGGTAGCTTTGGAGGGACCCTTTAAAGTGGTAAGTAAGGTCAGTTATGTTAATTACATGGCAGAACTGCTAAACAGGAGGCAGGGGCACATATTGTACTACTTTAACATGATGAAACCTTACCATGATAAGGAGGTCCAGGTGCTGATTATTTGCAGTGGGTTGCAGGAGGAATCTGAGAGGGATCTATGGCTACATCTAGCCAGCCAGCAAACCCCCACTTTACTAAGGGGAGCCTAGTGTTGCAGGCATATGACATGATATGACAGTGCAGCACTATAGTGGGGTCAGCAATGACAATTGCCAATGGATTCTCAAGACATGGTATGGGTTAATGTATTCCCAAATAGGGTCATTCCTCTCAAGCAATGTTTCTAAGGGGTGACTTGAAAAACTAGCTTGAGTCTTCAAAGGGAGGAGAAATGTGATGACATGTGGTAGTGCTAGCTATGCCAGGAGAAGTAGAGCAGTGGGTATGTAATGTATGCCAGCACAGCGAGCTGGAATTTTATGAAGAATTACATGCATTTTTATAATACATATGTATATATTACATATATTTTTAATATATAATTACATGTATGTATTTTATGCAATTTGTATATCAAACTGATTTGTACAGATGCTTGTGTTGAAAATGGATTTGTGAAGTTGCTTGTTTTAAAAAGGTATCAACAGTGTTTCCTGCTGTACAGAAAAAGAAATATACATGCATTATTGTAACTGTTTAAATGTATATGTTCTGACAGAGGATACTGGAAGATAAAAGGTTAATCTCAAACTTTAAAAATAGTAAGACATTAAATTACTGGGCCTAGGCCATAAAGATGTTATCTCACAGTTTTGAATGAAGCCAAAGATGCAATGTCTGTAAGAAGTGTGGTTTATTAGCTCCTGTAGGAAACCTGGAAGTGTTTATGGTTGTATGACTTCCAGGAGCTCCAGCAGATGTTAGCAAGGCTCTGTGTGTGTATTATTGACACATAGGTGCTACATCCTGGCGGTTTCTAGCAATGGGGGTTGTATGGAAACCAGAAGTCAGATGATCTGAGATATGCAATTTCTTTCTGGAATCCATCTGTAAAATAATATTTAATACCAGGTGAGACTGAAGTCTTAGGGCAGTCTGTTTTTGGAATCTGACATTGAAGGCTCACTCACATACTTCATCTTGCCTTGCTCTAGTAGGTGATCAGGGGATAATAATTCTTTAGATCAGTCAGAAAAATATACTAAGATTAATTAAGTATTGTTTTTCTGTGATTGTGTGAACCTGTCTGCCTGTGTTATGTTTAATATTTCCTGTCTAAAACTCTGGGGTTTATTGTAAATACATATTTAGTATGTTCATGTTCTTTTATTATTTACTATTAAATATATTTAAACTTTTCATTGTGGATGGTCCTTTAGAGAATATTTTGACCTTTGTGAGTACTCATATCTGTTTGGTGACTCTGTGGCCACTCCTGAAAGCCATACTGCAATGGTCAAACTACTATTCATATTAATATTAATTTTTCTCAGTATAATTGGCTATCCTTACAAGGGCCATAGAGTAGCTGGCTTGGCAGTGTCTGGTGGCAGTAACTACCTTATAGTCTGGACAGGAGGGGACATAGCTAGTACTTTCCCAGGTGTGTGTGTGTGTGTGTGTGTGTGTGTGTGTGTGTGTGTGTGTGTGCAAATCAAATCTCAAAGAGTGTATGTGTCAGCTACTTGGAGCAGGGACTCGAAGCACTGGTTTCACAAAGAGAGTGGTGGAGGACTTGGCTTGGGCACTTGGCTGAGGACTTAACTCTGCAGCTGTGCCAGTGGGGAGCCTTACTGGGGACATGGGGAGAGACAGAGAGAGAAACCCAGACCCCAGGCTTAGAGTGTTCCCTGTGTGCTCTTAAGGAAAATTGTACTTGATTCAGAGAGCTGCATCTGGAAATACTGGGTGTACCCATTTTTGTTCCAAGTGAATGTCTCTCTCCAATGTCGCTGGTGAGGAGTCAGGCTCCTTGATTACTGGCACAGACAAGGAACATCACATAAAGCATTATGCTTGAGAAAAGCTTCTTACATACATTATGGTTTTACTACTGCATGTCTGATTATGTAAGTTTTCAGTGTAAGGTGAGATACCTGAAATACCTGAATAACAACCTGCCCTTCTCTAGGAAGTAAGAAAGTTATATTGATGTAAAAAGAAAAATATGTGTTATCCACTAAAGTCTCAGAAAACTCAGTATGCAACCTATACCGGGTTTAAAACAAACCACGAAAAAACTTTGCAGTGTGGAGGGTGTGATGTTCACTCCTTGAATTATGTTATGCACCTAGATGACTAATAAAAATCAAACTGCAAAATATATACTATAAAGTAATAAAATAGGAAATAGTTGATAGTCCACAGTTGAGTTAAAATGAAATATCCTTTATTGAAAAACATAAACAAGTGATCCTAGCTGAGTATAATGAAACATTCATTATTTATTTATAATCACGTTATTTGGAGCAAAGGAGTGGTTACAGAGGGTGGTTCTGTTAAGAGCAATAAAAGCATTAAACTCATTCCTTTAACCAAGTCCCTCTTCCCCTTAACACCACAGTGTAAACTGAGACTGTGCTAACTTAGAACTGAAACTTAAAAGCTAGAGACAAATTAAAATAGCCACGGGGGTGCAGCAGTAGCGTTGTCACCTCACAGCAAGAGGTTCTCCCATTCAATTCTCAGCTGGAGCACATTCTGTGTGGAGTCTGCATGTTCTCCCCACAGACAAGTGGCATTCAAAAGACATGCGTGAATGGGCGTGCCTTCGTTGAAGGTTGGGCATCGAGCTGGCACCTCGGTACCGTAAAATCTACTGCCAATCACTAGCGGACCGGAGTTCCGCTGTGGCGACCCCTAACTGGGAAAAGCCGAAAGAAGAATAATATAAGAACAGCTTATTAAGGCAAACCTACTAATCCAAACTTTATTAATTAAAAAACTAGCTCAGTAACAAAATGACTAACTAATCAACTAACAAAAAGATCTACCACTAGACATCTGTCAGAATAATATTAATATTTATGAAGTGAAGCACGTTTAACAAAGATCGCTTTCATACCAAATACATACTTCATCAGTTTTGTGTATAAAAACATATTGTAATATTAATGGACACATCTACAAGTGAACACCTTAGTAGGCTGAAAACCATAGCTATAATTGCTAAGGTGAAAACACAGTGAAAAATGTTAATAATAAAGCATTAAGGACCTGGGGATCTGTTCAAGTGTGGCATCTAATTAAGAAAGCACTTAGTTTGAATGAGTAAAAGTGCATTCAAGAGTATGAGCAAACAGCACCAGTGTTAGTTATTTTCATTGTAAAATATTTACAATGCTTGATATTTGTTTATAACAATATTAGCATGTATAGTATTATCATGTAATGTCAGCATTAATCAGTCCCATGTCCGACATTTAATAGTCTTTTAAACTGGGGGGACAGTTTTCTGAGTTCTTGTATGTGTTTTATGGAGCAATAATAATTAATCCCCAGTTTTCTAAAAGAGCTTAGTTTCAGCTGCCATAGTAGTTCACGTTTTTTCTAAAAGATTGCGATGTCTCCCTGTATTTCCAAAAGATCCATACAATCAATCATTTGAAATTTAAAGCCAGTGTGTCTTTTGTGAAGCTGCAGGTGCTGAGACAATGCGTTATTTTTGCACTTAGCTCTAATTTCAGAAATATGGCCAGAAATCTTTCCTTTAAGTCTGTTGAGCTTTTCCCCACATTATTGTTTAAACAAAGATTTTTGTTAAGAAGGAAGAAAGAGGAAGTTTTTCCATATTTGGGGAATATTTTTAAGAAAGAAATGAGTTTTATGAAAGGCATGAAAGATACAAATAGAAATTTAAAGACAGTGCAGGCAGATATGAATGCATTGAGAGACTATGTTACTAAACTCGATGCAAAGGAAAAGGGGTAGAGAGTATAGACTATCAAGATATTTTCTTTTTTTATAAATGTTTTATTAATTTTAAAAGAACAGATAATAACATTAAATTAATAATTAAGTAGTTAGCATAAAAAAATTAAGAAACAAAAAACAAACTTCATCAACCAATGACTATTTATAAAAGGCACCTGTTATATAAATAACAACTAATACATTTCCGATTAACGGCAGTTTTTTGTTTAACAGTTCCTTTAGTTCCATCCAATAAGTATATGTGGATGTAATTATCGTAGTCCTTCATTTGATAGTCATCAGTTCCAAATTACATACTTCATTCATAATGTTGGAAAAATTCATTAAAAGAGGGAGAAGAATTACTTTTCCAGTTTCTTGTTATGACTTTTCTTGCTGTTGATAAAATGCTGCATAAAATTGGGCATTTTAATTACATAACACACTTAGGTGCAGGAACGTTAAATAAAACCAATGATCTTGTTAAAGAAAAGTTATCTGAAAATAAAGACTTAAAAAGATATTCATTTCCTCCCTATAAAGTTTAAGGATGACACAATCAAAAAACATATGCTGCCAATCAGCCTTGAGATCTAGTTTCCATCTACAACAAACTGTTTTAGTCTTGGACATCAATTAAATTCTGTGAGGAGTAAAAAATAAAACAATCCGTGAAGAAATTTCCAAGAGATAATTCTCCATTTAAGAGAGACAGTAGTCTGTTTAGAAGATAATAAAATGAGGATTTTTATCTTCCTCATATGGAGAATCATTATTTATTTGTTTAAAATAAGACCATATTCCTGTTCCATTCTAATCACTTTATATGTTTTCGATAGAAGACCTTTAGCAGAAGCTATCAAGCTATTTTCTGAAGAATCGATGGAATTGATGCAGAAAAGGATACTGGATGAACTGAATAAGGTACTCAAAAATGTTAATGTAATGTCAGTTTCAGGCATAGATGGTTAGGGACATGATGTTTATAAAAATGGAAGAGTGGCAAATGTTTTTTTTACTAAATTTGTTAAACGAATGGTTAGAGAAAAGAGGGTGTAATTCAATTTATTTGGAAGAAAGAAGGTAAAGAAAAGGGGTAACAGCAAGAAAGTGGGGGAAATATTTCTGGTCAAGGAAGCTGGTGATGATATTAAAAATAAAGTAGTTACTAAGAAGTGGATGGCGGGAGATGTGAGTAAGGCTTTTGATAAAAATAAGCATTGTTGTTTATGGGATATGTTAAAAATGTATGGTTTAAAAGGAAAATGTTTAAGTGTGAACAAAATTGCATATAATTCAATGGAGGCAAAAGTGTTAGTAAATAGTTAGTTAGTTAGTTAAGTGAGAGTGTGAAGGTAGAAAGGGGTCTGAGGTAAGGTTGCCCCTTGTGTAGTATTTTGTTTGTCTTATTTATGAATGCATTGCCAGGAGACCGAGAGAAATGAGCAATAGATTACATGTGAACATTTATAAAATGTTAGGAAAGATTAATATGCCTATTTTATTGACATGCAAATTATATTATTACGATAACGAAGTATATGGAATGGATGAAGAAAGGTTTGGTTTGTTTAAAGATAAAGTTATAGAAAGTTGGTTTCAATTTGAATGAAGAAAAAAAAAGTGTAGGGTAATATGGAAGCTGAAGTTATACAATTTGAAGTATGAAAGAAATTTTGTTATTAGAGTGGGTTTAAAGGAAGGACATAGTAGAAAGATGTTTGGAGAAAATATTTAAGATGCCTTTTTAAAAAAGAAGAGTATGGTTAGTAAATTCCAGAGATCAGGAGTAAACATAGGATTTCTTAGCAGGTACATATATGATTCCAGAAGGAATGGAGAGAGACATTTTACAGATAGTATTTGGGAGATCAAAGACTGAACCCTGTTAAGAGAGGTATTATTTGTATGTCAGAAAAAGAGAAGGTGATCTTGATTTACTTCATCATATATTATTAGTTTTTGAGAACTAAAATGTGATGTATCAGAAGGGGTTCCTATTAGATGACCCGAAGATGCGATTCTTTTGAATGCATCTTGGTCAAACGAAAGAGCGAAAGGCAAAAATGAAATAAAAGGCATATAAAAGCGAATTCTTTCCCTGGACAAGGTCCAACAACTACCTGGTGTTACTGATGTTAATCCTAGTAGTGCTGACACCAATGTAAGGGCTGCGACTAGTTCTAGTTATGCCGAGGTCGCAAGCCAGCAACATAGTCAGCCAAATGTCCCTTTTCAACAACAAAGAGTACAGGAGAAAAGGACTACAAGGTGGTACAATTCCACACAACAAAAAAGGAAAACGAAGGGCAAAAACAAAAAGAGATGGTGATTTCATCTCACAGGGACTATGACTATACTGTGAATGTTATCAATTTAAGTGATGTAATTTTGTCTGAAAATGTATATAACACATTAACCAAAGGTTTTACTTTTATTCCACAAAATAGGGTGGTAATAAGTAGGCTATTGGTTGATTTCAGGTTGTATCTGCGTAAATTGAATTTGAAGTACATTCTTAAGGACATTACTGACAGTAGGCCATCTAAAAACAATTTGCCTATTAAACCAAGTACTTTTAACCCCCCCCCTCATTAACACACTGCAAATTTTTCAGAGTTTATGTGAGAAAGAATTTAGAGAAATTCCTAACTCTGTTCAATATAATAATTTCAACACAATTGAAAATGATGCTATTAAAGAGTTATCAGAGAACAGTGAAGTTAGAATCATGAAAGCAGATAAAGGGGGAAAGATTATAGTTATGAATACTACTGACTATAATAGAGGAATTTTAGATATGTTAAAAGACACTATGAATTACTGTCAAGTTACTATGGAATTTGTAAGAGTCAGTTTTAGAAAAATTGACGTCCTACTATTTGATATGTTTTGGCAGGGTGAAATAGAGAAAAATGTTTATGATTTTCTTCTCGTAGAGCACCCTCTAATGGCCAGCTTTTTTTGTATTCCCAAACTGCAATATGGTTTGGAAGAATTAACCTTTAGACCAATAGTCTCAGCCAAAAATTAAAAAACTGAGAATATTTCGATTTGGCTGGACAGTATCTTAAACCCAGTGGCACAAAAAGACAAATTTTTTCTTAGGGATTCCTGGTAACTTCTTGAAATTTTGGGAAAAGTATTGACAATAGAAAATGATGTGAATTTTGCCACATTGGACGTCAAGAGTTTATATACTTCCATCGACCAAGTGGAAGGGATAGAATTTATGAGAGACTATCTAGTACACAACACCGAGATGAATGGTAATAGGGTTAATACCTTATGTTCCCTCATGGACATTATACTAGACAATAATTTTTTTTAAATTCAACAAATTGCTGTACAAACAAACATCAGGAGTAGCAATGGGGGCTAGAGTAGCCCCGGCTTTTGCTAATATAGTGATGTCAAATTGGGAACAGAGATTCCTGAAACATCACCCAAGTTTCGAGAAAGTCCAAATGTACTTCAGGTACATAGATGATTTGTTTTTCTTATGGAAGGGTGAATTATGGGAATTTAGTGACATGATTACTGATTTGAATAATACTACGAGCTTTTTACATTTCAAATTGGGAAATTTTGGTAAAGACATTAACTTTTTGGATTTACATCTATATATAGATCATGTCAATAACAAAATTTCAAGTAAGATTTTTAGGAAATCATGTTTTACTAATCAGTACCTCCATAAAGATAGCCTTCATCCCCAACACATGAAAAAAAGTGTAGTGAAGGGGCAGATGATAAGGCTAAGTAGATTAACCACAGATGATCAAGTATATCAAGATGAATTAGTCATCCTGAGAAATATGTTTGTTCTAAGGGGTTATAATTTGAATTGGATTAAAAAGCTAGAAAAAGAAGTGACAAAATTAAGGGAAGGTGTAGCTAAACCCATTTTGTTAGCTAATGACATATTAGTAGAACAACCAAGAATAGTACTACAAGAAAGTGAGATCCTTACCAAAGACAAGAAAGAACAGGATTTGTATCCGTTCTATACAGCATTCCCACTCCCTATAGTGAATGAACTAAGGGAGATTAAGAACATCATGGAAAAAAATTGGAGAATAATTTTGGGTAATAAGGACCTGGTAGACTGTCTAGGAATGAGACCAATATTCTCTTATAAAACGGTCAAGAACATCAAACTGATTCTGAATAAAGGAGTTTCATCATCAAATTTCAGGACTAGAGAACTAATCACTAAAAAAGGCACTTTCGCCTGCACAAATTGTAGACAATGTAGGTTTTTAAGTAACACGTCCTTTGTTACTTTCAAACATATAAAAAGAACTTTTTGGGCTCAAAAGTATTTTAATTGCCATAGTGATTATGTTGTTTATTTAGCTTCCTGTGTGTCTTGTGAATGTTATTATGTAGGCAAAACGATTCGAACTCTAAAACGCAGAATCTATGAACATGTCTTAGCTATAAAAAACAAAGATAAAAATAATGCTTTAGCGAGACATGCCTTAGTATGTAGAGAATTTAAAAAGTTTGAATTTTTCATTCTGGATTTTGTAGAGAAGGGTTTATTCATGGGTGATGTTAATAATAGATTAGAACAGAAGGAAACACTTTGGCAATTATTACAGGCCTCAATGAAATGATCAATATTAAATGCTTTTTGCTATATAAGTAATATGAGGTAGAGAACATTTGTAGGTTGTATAATATATTTATATTATTTTTATTCCATGATATATTAAACAATGTTTTCTTTATTGTATTGGGTGACACTTAGTAGTGGCATTTCATTTAGTCACTAAGGTAGGATCATTAGAAAGTCCTTAGTTAGTTTCATTTAGGTCCTTTGGGTTTAGTGTGACGTACTATTATCATTTTAGGTTAAATCTGTATCATACATTGTGCAATATTTATTTACACAAAAGGCCATACATTCAAGTTATACATCTTTTCATTTGTTTCTATGGATTTGTGTGTATAGACATGCATACATGTCCAAATGCATTTATTAATGTTTAGGGATTTGTATACATTAATATATATTTTAGTATATTTTGCTTAAGTTATACCCATATTATCAGTTATTTTTTTGTATGTTTCTATTTTTGAGTGACAAGTGTAGGCTAATAAGTATATCACTATGTATATTATTTTTATGTCTTATATATATTACCATCAATTTCAATACATATATCATCAATAGGTTTTTTAATTATTTTTAAAAAAAGATATTTAAAGTATATTTAATGTATTTTGACATTTGCAAATGGATGAATTATGACATCACATCCTGTATGTTACATTTAAAAGACAAGTGTTTTTGGGGGGGCACTTTGTCTTTTTCTGAAGAAGTTCACATTTTAAATAAAGTGAAAGAAAGCGCTAAGTTTTTATTTGCCTTTATTGTGGCATTCCACGCTCTGAGCTGTTGTTTGTTTGTTTTTTTATCGTGTTTGCGGTTAGTCCGTACTTTTGTATATTGTAATATTAATGGACACATCTACAAGTGAACACCTTAGTAGGCTGAAAACCATAGCTATAATTGCTAAGGTGAAAATACAGTGAAAAATGTTAATAATAAAGCATTAAGGACCTGGGGATCTGTTCAAGTGTGGCATCTAATTAAGAAAGCACTTAGTTTGAATGAGTAAAAGTGCACTCAAGAGTATGAGCAAACAGCACCAATGTTAGTTATTTTCATTGTAAAATATTTACAATGCTTGATATTTGTTTATAACAATATTAGCATGTATAGTATTATCATGTAATGTCAGCATTAATCAGTCCCATGTCAGACATTTAATAGTCTTTTAAATTGGGGGGACAGTTTTCTGAGTTCTTGTATGCATTTTATGGAGGAATAATAATTAATCCCCAGTTTTCTAAAAGAGCTTAGTTTCAGCTGCCATAGTAGTTCACATTTTTCTAAAAGATTGCGATGTCTCCCTGTATTTCCAAAAGATCCATGCAATCAATCATTTGAAATTTAAAGCCAGTGTGTCTTTTGTGAAGCTGCAGGTGCTGAGACAATGCGTTATTCTTGCACTTAGCTCTAATTTCAGAAATATGGCCAGAAATCTTTCCTTTAAGTCTGTTGAGCTTTTCCCCACATTATTGTTTAAACAAAGATTTTTGTTAAGAAGGAATAAAGAGGAAGTTTTTCCATATTTGGGGAATATTTTTAAGAAAGAAATGAGTTTTATAAAAAGCATGAAAGATACAAATAGAAATTTAAAGACAGTGCAGGCAGATATGAATGCATTGAGAGACTATGTTACTAAACTTGATGCAAAGGAAAAGGGGTAGAGAGTATAGACTATCAAGATATTTTCTTTTTTTATAAATGTTTTATTAATTTTAAAAGAACAGATAATAACATTAAATTAATAATTAAGTAGTTAGCATAAAAAAGTTACTCCAGTCACTGACACAATCTACCTTTTCTACCGTCGAACAGTGGTTCTCAAAAAGATGTCTACTACTCAACCCCAAGAAAACAAAACTTTTACTATTCTCACCTACCCACAAATCTTCTCAACTAAACTTTACTATTACCGCTAGTGACAACTCCCCTCATCTCCCCTGACTCCACCACCAAACTGCTTGGTGTCACTATTGATAATAATCTCAGCTATGATTATCACATCAATAACACTATAAAAGCAGTTAATAAAAAGATCGGTTCACTGTACAGAATTAAACCCTTCCTTACTCCAGAATCACGGACCACCTTAGCACAATCACATCTTATCTCTACCCTTCTGTATGCTTCCTCCATTTACACTAACCTCTCTAAAAGCAACCTTAGGAAACTGTCTACATCCTACCACAACATAGCACGTTTTGCCACAGCATCTCAGTATAGAACACACCACTGTACAAACTTAAAACAGTTACACTGGTTGGAACTTCCTAATAAACTTATCTATCAACAACTAGTAGTAACACATAACATTCTATATCAACCATCTAAGACACCTGCTCTGAGTAACCTCTTGACCCCCTATAATAACTTGAAACAACTGCGCTCCGCCGAAAAGCTACAAGTCAACACCACCAGGATTACAAATTCTGCAGGTAACTGCCTTTTCTCCAACTCTGTAGGCAAAAGATGGAATAACCTCCCCTCACACATTACTGCTCTTGGCTCCTTACATCTTTTTAAAAAACATCTTTTTTTACATCTGACCAACTTCTGGCTTTGCTCTTGTACCAACCCAGACTAATCTACTTTATTCTTTTTACTATCAGAATTTCTTATTTCAAAACTATCTTTCTCTGTCAACACAAATGACATTACAACTGTATGACTATACTATTTCTATTGCTCTCAAAAAAAAAAAAAAAAAAAAAAAATTTTGTTGTCTGTTATAATTATGTATATACATTTTAAAATGAGTAATTACCCTATTCTCATACAATAGTACTGTAAACAATTAATGCCTTTCTCAATACGTAGATATTACCATATGTTTTGTATTACTTTATCTAAACTAATATGTATGCATTGTTGCCCACTGTCTGAGTTTCTCACATTTATTGTAATTGTTTAATCTCTATTACCTTATTTTAATCTGTGGAGCGTTTCTCCCCGGGCCTCCACTGAAAATGGAAATTATCCAGCTGGACTAGCCCGGTCAACAAATGTAAAATAAATAAATAAATAAAAAACTTCATCAACCAATGACTATTTATAAAAGGCACCTGTTATATAAATAACAACCAATACATTTGCGATTAACGACAGTTCATCTGTTTTTTGTTTAACAGTTCCTTTAGTTCCATCCAATAAGTATATGTGGATGTAATTATAGTAGTCCTTGATTTGATAGTCATCAGTTCCAAATAACATACTTCATTCATAATGTTGGAAAAATTCATTAAAAGAGGGAGAAGAATTACTTTTCCAGTTTCTTGTTATGACTTTTCTTGCTGTTGATAAAATGCTGCATAAAACTGGGCATTTTAATTACATAACACACTTAGGTACAGGAACGTTAAATAAAACCAATGATTTTGTTAAAGAAAAGTTATCTGAAAATAAAGACTTAAAAAGATATTCATTTCCTCCCTATAAAGTTTAAGGATGACACAATCAAAAAACATATGCTGCCAATCAGCCTTGAGATCTAGTTTCCATCTACAACAAACTGTTTTAGTCTTGGACATCAATTAAATTCTGTGAGGAGTAAAAAATAAAACAATCCGTGAAGAAATTTACAAGAGATAATTCTCCATTTAAGAGAGACAGTAGTCTGTTTAGAAGATAATAAAATGAGGATTTTTATCTTCCTCATGTGGAGAATCATTAATTATTTGTTTAAAATAAGACCATATTCCTGTTCCATTCTAATCACTTTATATGTTTTTGATAGAAGACCTTTAGCAGAAGCTATCAAGCTATTTTCTGAAGAATCGATGGAATTGATGCAGAAACGGATACTGGATGAACTGAATAAGGTACTCAAAAATGTTAATGTAATGTCAGTTTCAGGCATAGATGGTTAGGGACATGATGTTTATAAAAATGGAAGAGTGGCAAATGTTTTTTTTTACTAAATTTGTTAAATGAATGGTTAGAGAAAAGAGGGTGTAATTCAATTTATTTGGAAGAAGGAAGGTAAAGAAATGGGGTAACAGCAAGAAAGTGGGGGAAATATGAGATATTAAAAATAAAGTAGTTACGAAGAAGTGGATGGCGGGAGATGTGAGTAAGGCTTTTGATAAAAATAAGCATTGTTGTTTATGGGATATGTTAAAAATGTATGGTTTAAAAGGAAAATGTTTAAGTGTGAACAAAATTGCATATAATTCAATGGAGGCAAAAGTGTTAGTAAATAGTTAGTTAGTTACGTGAGAGTGTGAAGGTAGAAATGGGTCTGAGGTAAGGTTGCCCCTTGTGTAGTATTTTGTTTGTCTTGTTTATGAATGCATTGCCAGGAGACCGAGAGAAATGAGCAATAGATTACATGTGAACATTTATAAAATGTTAGGAAAGATTAATATGCCTATTTTATTGACATGCAAATTATATTATTATGATAACGAAGTATATGGAATGGATGAAGAAAGGTTTGGTTTGTTTAAAAGATAAGTTATAGAAAGTTGGTTTAAATTTGAATGAAGAAAAAAAGTAAAAGTGTAGGGGTAATATGGAAGCTGAAGGTATACAATTTAGTATGAAAGACATTTTTTATTAGGTGGGTTTAAAGGACATAGTAAGTGTTTGGAAAATATTTAAGATGCCTTTTAAAAAGAAGGTATGGTTAGTAAATTCAGAGATCCAGGTAAACATAGGATTTCTTGGCAGGTACGTATATGATTCCAGAAGGAATGGAGAAAGACATTTTACAGATAGTATTTGGGGAGATCAAGACTGAACCCTGTTAAGAGAGGTATTATTTGTATGTCAGAAGAGAAGGGTGATCTTGATTTACTTCATCATATTGGTTTTTGAGGGCAAAATGTGATGTGTCAGAAGGGGTTCCTATTAGATGACCGAAGATGCATTCTTTTGAATGCATCTTGGTCAAACTTGAAAAGACGAAAAGGCAAAATGACAAAGCGGCATATAAGCGAATTCTTTCCCTGGAAAAGAAATCGCTTGGCCACGTCTGTTACTTTGCCATTTTAGTCACTGTAGTGCGACCTCGGAGTTGGTATATTTAAGTAGAGGGGGTGTGGAGAGCGAAGCCCCCCACTTTATGTTATGTTTTAAATCTTTTTTTTTTTGGAACAGCGATTTTTTTCCCTTGGAAAAAAATTGCTGTTCTAAGCGTTCGAGTTTGTAAGCTTTCACTTACATGCGGTTGATAAATCATCATTCACTTTTCTAAGCATTTGATGATTTAATATAGACCCTGTCAGAAGATATGGGTGAGACAGTGAGAATGACACATGCACTCAGGTCACTCCACAACAAGTACATGTATGACTCTATCATTGCCCATGTGGGTGTGAATGGCCTGAGACACACCTCCCTGTACTACATGAAAAGAGACATGGTATTGCTCTCAGATTATGTGGCCCAGGCAGGTATGACCCTAGCCCTGAGCAGTATTCTACCATCACCCAGAATGATACCACACTACATACAAAAATGATCGACTTCCACAATTGGCTAAGTTTCTGGTGTTATTCTAAGGGGATCCAGTATCTGTCTGCTTAGGATGACATGACTGATCTCGATGCTTTACCAGAGATGGCCTGCATCTCTCATCCCTGGGTTTCTGGGTACTGGCTAAGGCTCTTGCCACCCCTATTGTGCCTTTTTTAGGTGATGTTCCAAAGACCAAATTACCACCATAACAGCTATAAATAAATGCACTCTGAGGGTCATGCTGCTCAACACTAGAAGTCTAAATCTCAAGATGCACTTGCTTGAAGCACTCCTCAAAATGGAGAACATCGACATTTGTGCTGTAACAGAGACCTGTTTTAAAGCAGCAGAAAGCATCCCTGCGCTACCAGGGTATAACTCATTCCATACCTTTTGGCCCCAAAACATGGACCAAAGCTCCAAAGGCAGTGGTGTCACCATATTCATAAAGGATATGCACACCTCCAGATTAGTAGCCCAGCATAACGCAGCTGAGATACTTCAGGTACAACTAACACTGGGTAAGACGGCGATCCAGGTAATAGCCTGCTATAGGTCCTCAACCATGTCCCTAGACTCGCACTTCATGTTCCTAAGCACCCTGGAATCTATCAAGGTCCAACCCAACACTCTCATACTAAGAGACTTCAACTATCACTCCATCAACTGGGAAAACTACTCAAGCACCAATACATTGGCCCAACGCTTCATGGAATTCATAAATTCCAATGCCCTGGACCTGCTCATTCTGACCCCCACTAGAAGAAGTAACATCCTTGACCTGGTTATTACTAACATGGGAAACCAATGCTCTACACCAATAGTCAATCCCTCCCTGGTCAGATCTGACCATAAACTAATCACCATGGAAATCCACATCTTACCCACTCCCCCAGCAATGGTAAGCACCTTGAAAAACTTCTTCAAAGCTGACTTTGGGCTCCTAAAAACAGAGGTGGCTAACTTCACGCCACCCATGCCAATGGAAAATAGCTGCATGACTGCTAAATCATACACCAATGCACTGTACGAACATATACATAAATGCATGGAACTAGCCATACCCAAGAGAACAAAGACACTCTCCTTCAAAAAAGGAAGCCAATCTGGTGGTTCCCTGCCATTAATAAACTCTACAACAGAGGGAAAAAACTGTTGCATAAACAAGAGATGTCCCAAGACTGGAAAAACTCCCTTATTAGGCTCAACAAAGCGTTGAGATCCCTCATCAAATCCTCCAAAGCCAGCTCTGAAGGCAGAATTGTGGTAGACACTAAAAATAATCAAAAAGCCCTCTATAGTTATATCAAGAATCTCCATGGCAATACCCAGATTTGCTCTGCACAATTGTACCTCCTATACTGAGCCAACAGATATTGACAACATACTGGCCGACAGATTCAGTGCCAACTTTACCCTTCTCCCCCCAAAGGACCAATCACAATACCAGAAGAATGCCAGGCACCCAGCATTACTACAGCACAGGTTAAAGCTGCATTGTCCAAGTCCAAGAATACAGCTTTCATGGGACCTGATCGAACTACAAAGTGAACTGGCACCACATCTGTGTGCCCTGTTCAGTCATAGCTTCACCTCAGGCTGTGTCTCTACCAAATGGTGCACTGCTACAGTCATCCCTCTCCATAAAGGGGGAGCAACTACAGACCCTGGGAATTATCACCCCATTAACCTGACAAGTCTGATATGTAAAGCTATGGAGCGCATCATCATGGATCTGATTAACAAAGATATAGGAAATCTCCAAACTCTAGACCCCACACAATTTGGCATTGTGAAAGGGAGATCATGCCTGCTCAACCTGGTTGATTTCTTTGTGTCTGTCATCAGGGCTGTGGATGAAGGTAAGGCAGTGCATACAGTCTATCTCAATCAATTATTGATGTATATTGAAACACTTCCCCCTTTATCCCTTCTTTGTGGAAATACTGGTCTAAAATTGTGGAAGGCACTGAAACCTTGCACTACTGGGGTACTCTCTGATGCCTTAAACCATGTCTCGGTAACTGCATAGATATCTATATTCTGAACAGGGCTTCGAGGGAGTGTAGTTTTTTCATTTGGGCTCCTGACATTGAGCAGTAACACCTTGAGGTTCAGTTGAGATGATTTTTTTTATGTTGGCAGGTTTGTCACTTTGGCATTGCATAAAAAAGGTACTGTGGGGTGGATAACATTTTAACCAGCATTCATAAGCCTAGAGGGGAAAGGTGCAGACCGTCCTTGGCAAAGCAATGTGGTCTGTTAACCACGTCCTCCCATGCTGACCATCCTTACTAAAGCAATGTGGTCAGTTACCCATGTCCTCCCATGCTGACCATCCTTACTAAAGCAATGTGGTCAGTTACCCATGTCCTCCCATGCTGACCATCCTTACTAAAGCAATGTGGTCTGTTAACCATGTCCTCCCATGCTGACCATCCTTACTAAAGCAATGTGGTCTGTTAACCATGTCCTCCCATGCTGACCATCCTTACTAAAGCAACGTGGTCTGTTAACCATGTCCTCCCACGCTGACCATCCTTGGCAAAGCAACGTGGTCTGTTAACCATGTCCTCCCACGCTGACCATCCTTACTAAAGCAACGTGGTCTGTTAACCATGTCCTCCCAAGCTAACAAATATTGGATCCACTTAGAATGATACCAAAAATATAGCCAGTTGTTGAAATCAGTCATTTTGCTCATACTGTGGCATCATCCTTGGTGATGGTAATATGCTGCTCAATGCATTGTGACATCATCCTCAGTGATACATTGTATCATTGTATCATCCTCGGTGATGGTAATATGCTGCTCAATGCATTGTGACATCATCCTCAGTGATACATTGTATCATCCTCGGTGATGGTAATATGCTGCTCAATGCATTGTGACATCATCCTCAGTGATACATTGTATCATTGTATCATCCTCGGTGATGGTAATATGCTGCTCAATGCATTGTGACATCATCCTCAGTGATACATTGTACCATGGTGAGGGCAATGTGCTGCTCAGTGCTAGACTCATACCAGCCTGAGATGCATAGTCTGAAAGGTCCACAATGTCCGTCTTCATCAGAGCTCTTGTCTCCATGGGAGTTGCTGTTTCTGATTTTGGCCATGACCTTTTTTCTTTTGTTGTATACCCTATTAAGTTAAGGGTGGGATTTGTTTTTAGTGTTAGATTTCGACTTACTTCTGGTAGGTATGGCTGCCTTATTACAGCCATTTACATGTTTGTACAGGGTTTCGGAAAATAATTCTGTATAGGTAGCTGTGTTCTCAGGGTTTGTTGGAACTGCACATTTTGACAAACTGTAGTTTGCTTTAGAATAGTTCCTAACTGTTACAACTTTGGTTGGGTTTTCTTTGTTGATTTTTATTTCAGGGGAGACAGCTTTGTGGTATTACCTTGCCAATGAAAATGTGATGGGGAGGGAGTTCATCACCCTCCCAGGTTGGGGAGTACTTGGTCCAATATGTTTGAGCTTCTGGTTGGAGTGCACATTATCTGGTCCAGGGTGTTTGTGTAGATAAAGTCCAGGAAACATTGTGCCTGTCAGTTAAAGGCATTGTATGTTTCCCAGTCTATAGAGGGGTAGTTAAAGTACCCCATGAATAGGGCATTTGGTTGGATGGCAGAGGGGTAGTTAAAGTACCCCATGAATAGTGCATTTGGTTGGATGGTAGAGGGGTAGTTAAAGTACCCCATGAATAGTGCATTTAGTTGGATGGTAGAGGGGTAGTTAAAGTACCCCATGAACTGGGCATTTGGTTGGATGGTGAGCAGCTCTAGTAGGTCTCGGTAAGAGTTGTGAGCTTCATGGGTCATAGAGAGCGACTGTAGCTGGGGTTGGGATGGTGGCCTAATGGTTAAGGTGTTTGCCTTACAAGCACAAAGTGCAGGGTTTGAGTCTCACAAGGGATAATTGGCTAAGCTTAAAATGGCTCGCAAGGGCAGTTAGCTTAGTACTAACCTATGAACCTATGAACTAGGACATGGTGAGGAACCTTGTCTGTGGAGACTTGGGCATGGATGAACTCCAGGGCATCGTCCTGTTTAGCCAACCTGCAGCTGTATTTGTTGCTAATGTAGATCAAGACCCCTCCACTTTTAGCCCCTGTCTGTGCTGCTCTTGGTCTGAATGTGTAGAAGGCACTGTAGCCTTCCACTGCTGGAGTACTTCCTGTGGTTTAAAACTAAGTCTATAACAGCACAGATGTCTATATTCTCCAGACTGAGGAGAGAGATTGTAAAGTGTGCAGTTTCTTTTTTAGGCTCCTAGCTTTGAGCAGTAACACCTTAAAGTTGCTTTGAGTTTTTTTTTTATATGCTGGTAGTTTTGCCATTTTGACATTGCCTAAAAAAGGCTCTAAGGGGATGGATAAAGTTTTAGCCAATATCTGTAAGCCCAGTGTGGACTGGTCCAGACCTTCTTTGGCAAAGCAATGTGGTCTGTTAACCATGTCCTTCCATGCTGATAGATAATGAATTGCCCTGGAGTGACACCAGAAACTAAATAAGTTATTAAAATTAACCACTTTCTGTTCATACTGTGGCATTATACTTCTAGTAGGTGAAGCTAAAATGCTGATCATTGCAAGGCTTGTACTTGTCTGAGACACATATTCAGAGTGATCCATAATGTCTCTTTTCATATAGTACAGTGAGGTATGTCTGAAGTCATTTACACCGACATGGACGTCTCTGATATAATCATACCAATACTTGTGGCATAGTGACTTGAGTGTGTCCATGATACTGTGGGATCCTTGCACCAGATAAGCAACTATCCATTATATTTTCCTTGTCCAGCATGGTGACAGGGACATCTGTGTGTCATACAATAGTCTCCCTTATGACAAGAGTACTAGATAAAGTGTTTGGTTACCTTGTGGGCTTTATTCTTGGAGGATCATTAGGTGTAGGCTTATATATGGTGCTGTTTTGATGTGCGTTTTAATGATTGCTGAGAATAGGTGTTGCCATTTGACGACTTAGGAGGTCTAGGTCTAGAGGTACAGAGAGGTTTCTTTTAAGTGCCTCAGCATAAGAAGGTCTATGCGTGTGGTGAACGGTATGTGTGAGGAATGTAGTGTGTGTGTGTGTATGTGTATGTGTGTGTGTGTGTGTGTGTGTGTGTGTGTGTGTGTGTGTGTGTGTGTGTGTGTGTGTGTGTGTGTGTGAGGAATGTATTGTGTGTTTTCTTGACAACCTTGTTTGTAAGTGAGATTTTTGCTTCCAAGGAAGTTATATATGTGCATCTCTCACATACTCTATCAGTTTTTTAAAGGATTAAAAGGTTGTCTGAGTACACGAGAAAATTGCTACATTGTCTCAGGATGCCTTAAAGGTTGTCTGTGAACATGAGACAATTGCTACATTGTCTCAGGATGCCTTATAGGTTGTCTGTGAACATGAGACAATTGTTACATTGTCTCATGATGCCTTAAAGGTTGTCTGTGAACATGAGACAATTGCTACATTGTCTCACGATACCCATATCTACCTAGCTGGCCACAGAGACATTAGAAAAATGAAAATCCGTATTGTTGAGACCTGTATTTGGGTTGAGCTATTATGGTTTAGGGACTTGGTTTTACAGAGGTCACCTGAGTAGTGTCTAAGGTTAAGGCTAGATGCTAGATAGTGCTATGATCTGATAGTAGTGCTGTTTGATATGCTAACTAGCTGCCCTAAGTTTAGCTTCATGCAATGCCTTCCTGTGTAATGTAGAAAACACTTCTTTCCACTTAAATACACATGCCCATGTGACTCAGTCTTCCATGAAACATCAACACCTGTCAATAGCCAAGGCTTTTTTGAAGAAATCTTTATTGCAGGCCTCTTTTTCTGCTTAATAATTTGTATTGTAGGCCTTTTTATGTATATTCTTAAGCAGAAAAGGAGGCCTGCAGTAAAGATTCCTTCAAAAATAGCCTTGGCAATTAAGAAGTTTTGATGATTCTTGGAAGACTGAGTCACATAGACATGTGCAGTTAAATTAGAAGGAAGTGTTTTCTATGTATTTCAGATGAAGTCTATGTGTATGTGGAGGCAAAGCACTCAAAATGTTAATAAATGTGCTGCTTTGTGGAAATTGCTTCCGACATTTGAGTATGGTCATCAACTGTGTATTTTGTTGGAGATAGGTTGAAGGACTTTGAAGTTTTTCATAGAGTCAAGGGCAGTAGACGTAAAATGTATTCTAGCTGAGGATGTATAAAGTTTTTGCCCCTAACACATCCTGCCATCAAGCATGAGAAATTGCGAGATTTGTAGTACCTAAAGAAGGGGGTAGTAATTTCCGCATTTAACCTGGTGATATTCAGTGATATATTTAAGCTAGGATCAAGCATAACCACTAGATATTTGAAGGAAAACTCTACAGCTTAGTTATTGTATGATGGCGGTAACACAGGAGAGGTACATTACATCTTGTAGGGTACTGTAAAGCTTATGTAAGACTGGATTGCAGCTGGTGCCATTATCATAAAAGATGATGCATAGCACAGTGTGTAATGAGGCCTAGAGTGAGTCTGTAGAGTTTTAAAATTAGCATTGCTAATCTCAGTTTGTACAGCAGCGGATTCCGTGGCTGGGCTTGTGATCCCGAATCTCACCTTTCATGTCCAGGCTACCCTCTCACCCCCTGCCAAGTTAGTATTCTTGCAGCAGAAAGTTCATTAAGACCAGATTCCAGGATAGCTGAGCCAATATGAGAAGCTCACTCCATTTCCTCTCTAGTGTGGTCATCCAGTCCCCAGAGTGCTGGTCAAACCCAAGTCATATGGGGCGGAGGCAGGACCTGTGTCTCAGAGCTGGTAATATAGGTTCATGAGTACTAGGATAACTGCCCTGAAGGCTCATTTTAAGCCTAGCCAATGAAAAGTCATAATAAAATGCTGTACCACATGCCTATGAGGTAGAGATCCTAACCATTATGCCAAACCTACCCCCCACCCTTCACCCATTATTATGCCAAAACCACCACCTGAGGGCTTAGCACAACTGTAGTGTGGTTAGCCTGGGAGCATATTCTTACAAATGTACTAGGGGAAAAAGAAGAAAACAGGTCTTTCTGACTTCTTTCACTTTTATGTGAGAAGGTAAGATGTAAAAAGTCACATGGTTCTCATTCTTCTCCTGTGGCCTGTGTGAAGCTTGTTTATATCCAGAGTCCCTAGAAAGTGCCACCAGTAATCCACAAAGTATCTAACATTGATTTCCTTCATTGGGTAGGTACTCAACATGTGAATTTAATATTCCATGGGACTATATTAGAACGTCAAACACTTAGGTTGTCGAACGCCTAAACGTCGACACCTAAATGTCAAATGCTCAAAACCGTGACCAACCAATAATGCAAAATTTTTTCCCCATGAAAAATTTGCTTGGCCAACAAAAAAAAACATACTTTAAAACCCTAACCCCCCCTCCCCCTGATGTGGGAGGCTGTGTCCTCCAAACCCCCCCTAACTAAATATACCAACTCTGCGATCACTCATCAGGGAAAAGGTCAAATCCCCAATGACAGCCAAGCAAACTTTTTTCCCCTGGGAAAAAGTCCATGTAATTAGCCGGTCGCAGTTTTGAGTGTTAGACGTTTAGGCGTTCGACAACCTAAACATTCAACAACGTAATAGGAACCCATATTGCACTGCTGTGCAGAGTTCTCATTACCTGATCCCAACTTACATGATTAGTCAAGAGCAGTACAAAAACCAACCACCTTTTGCCTCCTTTAAAAAGGGAAATAGTTTCAGTAGCATCTAACCACTGAAGAAAACACAATAGATAAAAAAGTTTATACATATATATATTATAGGATTCAAATCTGAGAAGTAAATCTGTACCTATGGTTACACCACTAAGTGTTTATCCATCTGCATTTATCTGTCTCCTTAAGTTTCCTCTCCTTTAATATGTTCCCCCTCCCATTTTTGCCACTTCTCCAGCATCCAGCAGTTACTCTGTTGATCAAGTAAGGCAGCATCACATGGCTTAGCAGATAACCAGAAGCTGCAAATATATATGAGCCATTTATGCACAGTATAGCTCAGAACTCATTCATGAGATAAACAAAGAATGTGCAAAGAAATATGTTTATTCCAGTTTGTCATATTGTTCTGCTACTTTGTCTTAACAGCTGTGCGAGTGGTACAACAAACATATGAATGTCTCGTATAAAGAAACTTACAAAAAGTGAAATAGTTCTTTTAACTATTAAATAAACAGCAGCAAATTTAAGTGATGGGCAAATCCAAACCAGGCCACACATTTCTGTTTAGTTATAAACATAAAGACATACCATTAGTATGTGTGGTTTATATGAAGGCTGACCCATAAACATGGAGACATGACATTGTCTGAACCTGTTTGATTAGTGTTGCAGATAGTGCATGACCAACCAGGAAAAAACAGCTCAGTAGCAGAAGGCCTGTTGTCATTCCCAAGTGGAGAGTACTGGACACTCCAGTGGACAATGGAAGCAAGTCCACAGTAGACTGAAGCTTGATAAAAGAGTTGGAGCAGATAGTCTCCTTGATTTCAAACATGTTTAATAGTTAGCAGGCTGTGTGTACTTACAAATGCTCCAGAAGGTCTATGCTGCCAGACTACTGCCTTTCTCACCCCTGGCAATGCAGTCATCAGTACTACCAGACAAAGTCTATCTTGAAATTTGGTAGGCAATTATGGAGTGTTTGTTGTGAGGTACAAGATTGTAGTGGTCCAACAATCAATGAAGCCTGGGGTTAGCTGAAGGTTGCAGGTTAAAAAAAAAAAAAAAAAGTTTTATATTTATTTATTTATTGCAAATGTTTACCGGGAAGGTCCACTGGGCCTACATGAGCCCACTTTCATTGGAGGCCTGGGGATAAAAGCTCCACATGCAATTAAAGTAGATACAAGTACTAATACAGGCTAGAGTTAGCAGATATTATACAGTAACAAGATTTATGATACTTTCCAATAAAGTCACCAGGAATCCAGGCTGATTAGCAACTCAGATGCTAACTGCTGGCTAAGGGGGTGATGGAAGAGAGGAGAGAGGCTAGTGGTCACTTTGTTAAATAGGGGTAGATAAAGAGATGTAGTTCTTTACAGCAGAAGCAGTCCTCCAGCAGGGCTTGCAGAAAACCCCCAGAAGGCAGCAAAAGTGTCATGTATGCAAGCAAGCCTATGTTTCAAGGGCAATGTGCACAAAACTTGTCATCATGGGTGATTCATATATGAACAAATGCAGATGCATTGCAAAAGCCACAGTGCGATGGCTAGCAATCATGCTATATGACCTTGATAAGATGGAATAAGAAGGGAAAAATTATTACAGGTAGTGATGACCATTTGTCCTAAAAAGGGGAGAAACGTATCTCAGATATAATAAATTACACAAATATTATCCTTCCTTGTACCGTTCAAATCAGCATCGGCATGAGCACTTTTTTAACCATTTTGTACAGCAATATTCACACCATATATCAACTAACAAATAAGAAGGTCATATGAATATGCTTTATTATACAATAGTAGCTGCAGTTCCAGACCAGAATTCTGAATTATCTTCAAAATTCTATATCGCCATATCAAGACAAGTAACAGAAAAATAATTATTTAATTTAACTTGGTTATCTTTTCTGGTTAGTGCTCCTCCATCATGGATTGCAGGTCATGAATGTGAACTTTCATGTAAAGAAGTGTATTGGTTTCTTCTCACAAATCCACTTGTTCTCTTTAGAACATGACAAATCGTTAAACTTAAAGGTTAAGACAACACAGTCCTCGCCTTCCGGATCCTTATCATCCTTATTATTAGGTTCACCACCAGACCAAAACCTAAAAGCAGAAAAAGATTGGTTTACGTTTTTCCAGAAGAAACAGCATTATAAATTAAATAAATATACATCCACCGTAATATGGTACATTTTGCTAATCATGTTTAATTTCTGCTTAGAAACACACACTTTCTGAAAAAAATGAATTTATCTGTAATTATGCCAACTGTTCTTTGTTTCTGAAACAAGAAATGTAAAATGTAACACAATACTATACCAAGAACATTCATATCATTAAGCACTATAAGATATACTACTAATAGGAAACAGTTTGTTTGGGGTTGGCATAACGGTTAAGGTCTTTCCCTCTCAGATACAAAATACACAGTTTGATTCTAACCTGTAGTTATTGGTAAGACTTGTAATAGTCTGCAGACTGATAGCCTAGTGTTATCCGACTTGGATAAATATTTTATTTATGTTTGCCTTGTAACTATTTGAAATGAAGTGATGAAAAATATAATGAAAACAGAAGCACACTGCACTAAAAATAATCCATAAAACATTTGCTAATTTGCTAATCTACGATTCCTTCATTTTTATAAGTGATATATGAACAGTCTAGCAAAGTTAAAAGATGTGCCCGACAGTGTGGGGGGATTCAACCATACTCAAGCTATTGTGTACAGTGAAAGGTTACTTCATAGTAAGGTAATACAAAGTGAAGAGCTGCTGATAACTGAATAAAGTTTAACAAATCCCAGCCAGTGTCAGTTCCCATGGTATTCCATAAGGGTCATACGTTCATAGGTGTGTATTACTAAGCCATGCATCCCAAATCTCAGGCACCTTCTGGTTCCATTGACAAATGAAAGCAGGAACATGAGAAATGAGCCACTTACAGGCTGCTTGTGTCTGTTAGAGACACAGGTGCCAAACAAGGGATGGATGTCTTGTTCCCCATCCAACCGTCCAAGTTATACTTGAATTGGGATAGGGAGGAACTCTGCTTCACACAGATGGGGAGCCTGTTCCACAGAAGGGTTAGTCTCTGCGATACATACCTGTTTCTCAAGCAGGCCCTATTTATATCACAGGCAAGGTTTAAGTCTTTAAAATGGGTAATTCTGCTGCTGTTTGTTTTGTGGATATGGAGGAGATCCATCAAGGTAGGGTCCAACAATGTTTTATATGCCAGGCATAGATCTCCCCTCAACAGCCTGTAGGAGACATAAGGTCTTTCATGTGCTCTGCACAGGAAGTGTTATTTATGCCTATATTCTTTTAATGAAGAACCTCTGTGGACATTCCAATTGTTGGATGTGCCTGGTTAAGTACATACTAAAGGGGGCATTGTACTCAATGATAGGTCTGATGAATGCCAAATATAGTGGACAATGAGCTCCTTGGACCTAGATACCAAATATCATTGTTTATAACTTGCACAACACAACTGTAGACATGTGATGGTGACAAGCTAGATTACTATCTAAATATGTCCCCAATTTCCTGACTACTGGGTTGATTTTTAGGGGTGTGTTGTTGATATGACAGTTACCAGAATAGATGACTTCTCAAAGGATAGTGTTATACATTTCTGGGCATTTAGTTTTATTGGGGCAGTCAGAGGCCATTGACATTGGCCTTGACTTCAAAGAAGTAAATGCCAAAAAGAAGCATACAGAGGACCAATTCCTAAGGGACTCTGCTTGTGACTGGCCTCTTTGTAGAGGTTGACTCCCCAATTCTAACTTTCTAGGTCCTAACTGTGAGCCAGCTGACTATTCACTGGGTGACATAAAGGTTTAATTCTAACCACCTAAGTTTATCACCAATGCCTGAGTAGATATTGTGTCAAATGCCTTGGCCAGGTCAAGATAGACAGTGTGAACCATTTTGCCCTCATCCATTGCTTTGGTGACCTTCTCAAAGAAGTCCACCAAACTGAGTAGGCATGACCTGCCCTTGAAAAAAAACAAAGTGTGCCGGGTCCAGTGTCTGAAGATTTCCTATGTCATTGCTGATCATTTCCATGATAATCCTTTCCATTACTTTGCATATGGGTCAGATCTGTAGATGACAGACCTTTGTGCAGGGGGCTGATTATTAATGTTCTTTCTCCATTCATGAGGCATGTAGCCTGTTTAGAGGCCACTTTAAACAGCAATTCCAGATGGTCTGATAGGATATATTTTATGCTGTTTTAAGAAGGCATCCTGGGATATTGTCTGGGTTCATTGATGTGGTTTTCTTGGCCTTAGAGAGATCATTGAGAACCTGTTTTCCAGTGATAGTAGGGGAGTTATATCTGGTGGTATTTCCTGAGAGGAGGTTTAGGAGGAGAGAGGAGAAAAGTTAGAGGTGAATTTGTCTGCCAGTAGGTTTGCTATATCTTTTGCCTCAGTATAGGTAGCTCCATTAACAGTGAGTTCTACACACAACTGTGTACTGCCTTTGAGTTTGTGGACATAGCTAAAAAATTTCTTATTGTATTTATTTATTTATTTATTTACATTTGTTGACTGGGAGTGTCTGACAGGACGTAGATCCATTTTTCAGTGGAGGCCCGGGGAGAAAAGCTCCACAGTTAAAATATACAGACAGTAGTTACATTGGATTTACATAGCGTTTAACAATTTGATTAACATAGCAATTAATTGCAAACATAGTTACAGATGAAGAACATAGTACATCAGTAGACAACTAGAATCTTTATCTGCGAAGTACATAACAGACATTAACAAATGTTACAATAAGAAGTTCTTGCTGTATAATAAATACTGGGCTTATGAGCATCTGAGCTTGCTATAATCAAGGTAGTTAGTGGGGTAGAAAGAAAGGTAGTGGTTGGATGGGGTGGGTGACATTAGAGTGGGAGTTGCAAGGGCATAGCCAGCATGTTTTTAGGTGCGCTTTTAGTAAAGTTTTGAAGTGGGTGCATGATGGTACAGAGGTAATTGTGGGTTGGAGGGCATTCCATAATTTGGCTATGGCGCAAGAGAACAGTGCTTCACCAGCAGAGTTATTGGCTTTAGTGATCTGCAAGTGATTTTTGTTGCTGGATCTTAGTGGTCTGGTGGTGCGATAGGGTTGGAGTAGATTATGGAGAGATGGGACATTTAGTGGATGCTTTACTAGTTCATGGGCGAGTGAGAGTTCATACCATTGAAGGAGGTGAGGGAGTTCAAGCCAGCCCAGTTCAGCAAGTGAGAGGCAGTGGTGACTATGGTAGGATGCCCTTGTGGCAAATTTAGCAATTTTGTTGTAGCAGGTCTCTAGCTTGTTTAGATCCCATTGCCTTAGGTTGGTATATATTGGAGAGGCATAAAGTAGGGTGGAGATAAGGTGGGAATTTGCTAATGAAATCTTTGCTGCTTTGGTGAGAAGTTGCTTTTCCTGTATAACACTCCTAGTTTTTTGTGGACTTTTTTATGGTCATGGAAATGTGAATGTCAAATTTTAGTTTATTGTCTATTTCCACTCCTAGCAATTTGGTGTGTTCTGTTAGGTGTATAGTGGTGTTGTCTTTTGCTGTGATGTTAAAGTGAGAGTTGTTTTACGTATGTTCAGTGGGTTGGAAGATGAGTAGTTTAGTTTTGTTTGGGTTGAGTATTAATTGGGCATCGAATAACCAAGTTTTAACAGAGGAAAAGGCTTCCTGTGTGACTTTTTGCAGTTTGGGTAGGGACTGGGCTGAGCAGATGATGATAGAGTCATCTGCGTATTGGATGAGTGTGCCATGTTTGGTGGCAGAGGCTAGATTATTGGTGTAAACAGAGAAGAGTAGGGGTCCAAGGATGGATCCTTGGGGAACCCCTATGGAGACAGGTAGTTGGGGAGATATGTCATTCTGCCATACAATGGATTGTTGGCGGTCAGACAGGTAACTCTGAAACCAGTTGGTGACTGATTGAGAGAAGGATAGGTTATTGAGGACAGAGATGAGTTGTTTGTGTGGGACCATGTCAAATGCTTTAGATAGGTCTAGGAAAGTAGCAGAGGAGAGATAGCCATTGTTCTTATGCTGAAGGATAGTGTTAGTAAAGGAGAGTAAGGCAGTGGTGGTGCTATGGTTTTGTCAGAAACCATGCTGAGTATTGGAAAGGAGGTGGTTAGTAAGGAGGTAGTATGAGACCTGAGAGTGAATGCATCTTCTCTAGTATTTTGGAGAGTGGAGAGAGAATAGCTATGGGGCGGTAACTGGTTAGTTCTGTGGAGAGGCCACCTTTGTGGAGGGGAGTTATATGTGATACTTTCCATAGTGTAGGAACATAACTTTCTGACAGAGATCAGTTAATCAAGATGGATACTGGGTAGGCCAGAGCATCGGCTGCGATTTGTAGGTATTCACTTGGGAGGTTGTCTGCTGCTAATTTGGTGGGCTTAAGTTTAGTTAAGAGTTTTTTTTTTTATGTTGGAAGTAGGTACAGGAGAAAAAGAGAAGGCAGTGGGGAGATTACTAGTTGAAGGTGTGGGTTGGAGGGGAGGGGGGTTGTGTTGTTTAGCTAGTGATAGTATGGTATGTGTGAAGTGTGTGTTGAATGAGGTAGCAATATTTTCGAAGAAGTGAGGGATGTTAGGAGGAGGGGTACCGACTTATGGTTGTCTTTGGCCTGGAAGGCTAAATTTACCTAAGATTTGGCTGCTGTTGTTTGTTTAGTTTGCTGAGAGTGCTTTTATCCTGCTGGGTGCTGCACCTCCTAATTTCTGCCATGATTTTCTTCCTCCTGTTATACATCTGATTAATTCTGTGGTTGCACCAGGGCGGCCTGTTTTGAGTTAGTTCTGTACTTCTTCTTGGTGGATACAGCTGCCTCTATGCAGCTATTAACATGCTTGTACAGGGTTTCTATTGTGCATAGGCAGAAGTGTTCTTAGGGTTTATAGGGGCTTGAAATTTTGCCAGTTTCTCACTTAATAGCAGGAGGTTAGCCTTAGAATAGTTCCTGAATATTCCTGGTTTAGCTGGGGGTCCATGTTTTATTTTTACTTCAAAGGAGACCATTTTGTAGTCTGACCTTACTAGGGAAGGCATTACAGTAAGGGGTGTGCAGCAGTCTCCCATACCGGTGAGGTCCAGATCCAGTATGGTTGCACCCCTGGTTGTTGTATTAACAATCTGGTCCAGGGAATTTGTGTTTACAAAATCTAGGAATCTCTGAGAATGTGCGTTTGATGTCATATAGGATTCCCAATTAATAGTGAGGTAAATAAAGTCACCCACAAATATGGTATTGGGTTGGATGGTTAGTGTTTCTAATAAGTTTAAATACATGGTATGGGTTTCTTGGGTCATAGAGGGGGACCTATAGTTTGCAAGGAAGTGGTACTGGATTTTACCTATGGTGATTAGAACATGGAGCAGCTCAAGTGCATTGTCCTATTTGACCAGCCTTGAAGTATATTTATTTTTGATGTAAATAGACACCTCCACCTTTAGTCCCTGCCTGTGAAGAAGCTGGACTAAATGTGTGGAAGGCATTATAACCCTGCACTGTTGGTGTGCTTTCTGCAGCTTTAAACCATGTCTCAGAGACCCCACAGACATAAGCATTCTCTAGCATAAAGAGAGCTTCCAGGGAGTGGAGTTTTTTGTTTAGGCTTCTAGCATTGAGCAGTAATACTTTTAGATTTTCTTGGTTTGATTTGCTATGTCAGAAGTACTTTCAGTTTGTCATTTCCTAAAAAAGGCACTTTGGGGGAAGATGATGTTTTAGCCAATATTTAAAAGCCTAGAGGGGAGCGGTGCAGACCATCCCTGGCAAAGCAGAGTGGTCTGTTGATCATCTCCTTACATGATGACAAATATTGCCCCCCCTTAGAATGACACCAGAAACTAAGCCAATTATTAAAGTCAGTCATGTTCTGTTCATATTGTGGCATCATCCTTGGAGAAGGTAAAATGCTGCTCAGTGCTAGGCTCATACCAGCCTGAGACAAATATTGCAAGAGTTCCATGATGTCTGTCTTCATATAGTCTGTGGAGGTACGTCTCAGGTCATTTACACCCACATGGACCATTACTGAGTCATATTAGTAATTGTGATCCAATGACCTGAGTGCATGTGTAATGTGGCAGATCATAGTTGCTGATAAGCAACTGACCGTAACTTTCTCCTTACTCAGCCTGGTGAGAGGGACATCAGTGTGTCTCACGATGGAGTCTCCAATGACTAGAATGTTGGATTGTGTGGTGACTTGCCTTATGGGCTTAGAGGTAGAGGCTCCATGAGATGTAGCTCTGTGTGTTGATGTGGGTGTTGTTTTGAAAGAGTGTGTTTGGGGCTGCTAATGGTATTTCTTATGTGTACTTTGTCTAGGAGGTCTTTGTGGTTTAGGAAGGTTACATGTAATTGCCTCAGTACATGTGGCTCTACATGTCTGCTTTGAATTGTGTGTGATGGGTGCAGCATGTGTACTACTGTCAACCTTATTGACATTAACAGTACTTTTATGTGAGAGCTTTGCCTCTAGTGACATTGTGTAAATACATCTCTCACATACCATATCAGTTTGTTTGAGAATTAACTGGTTGTCCACCAAGCCAGTAACAGAGACAGTAGGAAAGTTCATATCCATGGCAACAAACCCTTTTTTATTGATTAGACTATTGGAGTGAGAATATCAGTCACTGCCAGGAGTATCCAGTTTGCAACTATGTGGACAGTGCTCGTCACTGCAAACTAGTTGCCCTGTGAGTAACTAGATATTGGAGAAATTTCAATTGTGCTTTTACAGGAAAAAATGTCACTCAAGGTTTAGGAAGCATGAATATTTGCAGGTTACCACTTAATAGTAGGAAGTTAGCCTTAGAGTAGTTCCTGATCATTCCAGGATTAGTTGGGTTTCCGGATTTTATTTTTACTTCAAAGGAGATGCTTATGCGGTCTGACCTTACCAGAGATGACATTACACTAGGGGGTGTGCAGCACTCTACTGCATTACTAAGGACTAGATCCAGTATGTTTGCATCTCCGGTGAGCATATTGCAATCTAGTCCAGAGAGTTTGTATTTACAAAATACAGGAATCGCTGTGCTCGCACATTTGGTGTCATATATAATTCCCTGTTAATAGTGGGATAATTAAAGTTATCCAGGAATATGGTATTAGGATGAATGGTGAGTGTTTCCGATAAACTTAAAAACATGTTGTAGGTTTGCTGTGCTATAGAGAGGGACCTATAGCATGCAAGAAAATTTGATGGGATTTTTCCTGTGGTGATTTGAGCATGAAGAAGTTCAAATAGATTGTCTTCCTTCACCAACCTTGAGGTATATTTATTTTTGACATAAATCAAGACACCTCCTCCTTTAGTCCTTGTCTGTGTAGTAGCTGGTCTAAATGTGTGGAAGGCATTATAACCTTGTAGTGTTGGTGTGCACTCTATGGCTTTAAATCATGTATCAGTGACTACACAGATGTCAACATTCTTTAGGGTTATGAGAGCTTGTAGGGAGCTTCTTGTTTAGACTCATAGCATTGAGCAGTAACACCTTTAGATTTTCTTGGTTTTTATTTGCTATGTCGGAAGTACTTTCAATTTGGCATTGCCTAAAAAAGGCACTATTGGGGAGGACAATCTTTTAGCTAATATTCAAAAGCCTAGAGGGGAGAGGGGCAGACTATTCCTGGCAAAGCACTGTGGTCTGTTGGCCATCTACTTCCATGCTGACAAATATTGCACCCCCTTAGAATGACACCAGAAACTAAGCCAGGTACTGAAATCAGTCATCTGTTCGTACTGTGGCATCATCCTTGGAGAAAGTGAAATGCTGCTCGTGTTAGTCTAATTCCAACCTAGGATACATATTCTGAGAACTTCATGATGTCTGTCTTCATGTAGCCTAGGGAGGTATGTCTCAGGTCCTTTGCACACACATAGACTATGACTGAGTCATACTAGTATTTGTGCTCCAATGACTTAAGTGCATGCATAAAGTTTTGGATCCTGGCCCATGATAAGCAACTGACCATGACTTTCTCCTTAGTCGGTCTGGTGAGAAGGACATCAGTATGTTTCACAATGGAGTGTCCAATGACCAGAATGTTGGATTGTCTGGTGGCTTGCCTTGTGGGTTTAAAAGTAGAGGCTCCGTGAGATGTGGCTGTATGTGTTGGTGTGGGTGTTGTTTTGAAAGAGTACATTCAGGGCTGCTAAGGGCATTTGTTATGTGTACTTTGCCTAGGAGATCTTTGGGGTTTAGGAAGGTTGCATTTAAGTTCCCCAGCATATGTGGATCAATATCCAATGACAAAAAATAAATAAATAAATAAATATATATATATATACCAACAAACTGCAAAGGAAAGGCTCAAGGCAAACAACAGTACAGCTACAAATAAGCAGAGCCAGACCGCCACGACTGTGCAGGATGACCGCAATAGTACTCCAAAAAAATCTTTAAGGAAGAGCTCAAAGTAAGTGCTTTCATGATCTCTGTGATCACTTCATCAGACTACCAGTAGGGTAGGATGAAAAGTAGGGAGTCACCTCATCAAAGTGATGAAAAGTAGGGAGTCACCTCATCAAAGTGATGAAAAGTACGGAGTCACCTCATCAAAGTGATGAAAAGTAGAGAGTCACCTCATCAAAGTGATGAAAAGTAGGGAGTCACCTCATCAAACTGATGAAAAGTAGGGAGTCACCTCATCAAAGTGATGAAAAGTAGGGAGTCACCTCATCAAAGTGATGAAAAGTAGGGAGTCACCTCATCAAACTGATGAAAAGTAGGGAGTTACCTAATCAAAGTGATGAAAAGTAGGGAGTCACCTCATCAAAGTGATGAAAAGTAGAGAGTCACCTCATCAAACTGATAAAAAGTAGGGAGTCACCTCATCAAACTGATGAAAAGTAGGGAGTCACCTCATCAAAGTGATGAAAAGTAGAGAGTCACCTCATCAAACTGATAAAAAGTAGGGAGTCACCTCATCAAAGTGATGAAAAGTAGGGAGTCACCTCATCAAAGTGATGAAAAGTAGGGAGTCACCTCATCAAAGTGATGAAAAGTAGGGAGTTACCTAATCAAAGTGATGAAAAGTAGGGAGCCACCTAAATCCAGCATTACCCACACCCAGGCGTGGGTTATTGCTATATTACCCTTCTTTATGTGTTATATACTTTATTACCCTTCTTTATGTGTTATATACATTATTACCCTTCTTTGTTATGTGTTATGTACATTATTACCCTTCTTTATGTGTTGTATACTTTATTACCCTTCTTTATTATGTGTTATATACTTTATCCTTCTTTATGTGTTATATACATTATTACCCTTCTTTGTTATGTGTTATACACTTTATTACCCTTCTTTATGTGTTATATACATTATTACCCTTCTTTGTTATGTGTTATATACATTAGTACCCTTCTTTGTTATGTGTTATTTACATTATTACCCTTCTTCGTTGTGTTATATACATTATTATCCTTCTTTGTTATGTGTTATATACATTATTACCTTTCTTTGTTATGTGTTATATACATTATTACCTTTCTTTGTTATGTGTTATATACATTATTACCCTTCTTTATTATGTGTTATATACTTTATTATCCTTCTTTGTTATGTGTTATATACATTATTACCCTTCTTTGTTATGTGTTATATACATTATTACCCTTCTTTGTTATGTGTTATATACTTTATCCTTCTTTGTTATGTGTTATATACTTTATTACCCTTCTATGTTGTGTGTTATATACATTAGTACCCTTTTTTATGTGTTATATACATTACCCTTATTTGTTATGTGATATATAATGCAGTACACCAGACTAACCTTTTCTCTTCTCTATTTTTCCCCTTCACTCTTCTTATGCACTACCAGTCTCATTTATCCTCCTTTTACTCATCTAATCTAAGTATATGTTAAGTAAAATTGTTTGACATGTAATGAACTGCATATTGTAAATTTGTTTCTCTTTGAAATTATCCTTCGCTCTGTGTGTTCTTATGACTCCCAATTTAATGCTATTTCCTAAGAGTAATGATTTTTTATGTAATGTACTTAGTATTTTAGTGGAGCTTTTCTCCTCGGGCCTCTGCTGAAAATGGACATGTATCCAGCCAGACTAGCCCGGTCAACAAATGTAAAATAAATAAATAAAAATAAAATAAAATATACATTATTACCCTTCTTTGTTATGTGATATATACATTATTACCCTTCTTTGTTATGTGTTATATACATTATTACCCTTCTTTGTTATGTGATATATACATTATTACCCTTCTTTGTTATGTGTTATATACATTATTATCCTTCTTTGTTATGTGTTATATACATTATTACCATTCTTTGTTATGTGATATATACATTATTAACCTTCTTTGTTATGTTCATAGGTTCATACTAGGCTATCTGCCCTAGGGCATTTATAAGCCTAGCCAGAGTGTGTTTGGCTTTCGCCACCCATTATAAATTAATTTTGCTATGCCCTTTTTCGAGGTTAGTATACTGTGCCTCTGTCTAACAGTGACACAGAAGTGATGCCCGGGGTAAACCTACGAGCTCCCATCCACTCATCAAGATTCCTCTTGAAGAGAGTCAATGAGGGACTCTGCCTAACCTGGACTGGGATTTTATTCCAAAGTGAAGGGAGCCTCTGGGTTATGAATTTGTCCCTCCAGCATGTCCTATTTATTTCAGTGCTGAGGTTCAAGTCTCTCAAGCGTGTAGCTCGATGGGATTTGGATTTTCTGAGGTGCAGCATGTCCATTAATTCCAGGTTGGACATGGCTTTATACGTCAGGCACAGATCGCCTCTGAGCACACGGTATGCCACTGAGTAGAGCTGGAGTTTCTTTAACTGGGCAGCATATGGCATCTGTTTGTCCCTTTGATCCTCTTGGTGAGGTACTTTTGGGGTCTTTCCAGTTGCTGCAGGTGTCTGGTAAGGTACATCCCAAAAGGGGCATTGTACTCAATTATGGGCCTGATGAGGGATGAGCAAAGAGGCACAATGACCTACCCTGATCTAGATGTGAATCCCTTCATGATTAGGTGGGCTATATAAAATGTTTTTCTAACCACTTTGGCCACGTGGTTGTCAAATGAGAGATTGCTATCAACTTGGGTCCCCAGGTCCCTAATTACTACTTCTGTACTTAATGGATTACCACATATGTAGTAATTTGTGGGCACTTTGTTTTTGCCAAAGGGGATGACTATACACTTTTTGGCGTTTAGCTTGAGGCCATGGCTCTGGCACCAGTTGTCTGTTTCTATGAGGCCCTTTTGGAGGATGCTTGTTTCAGCTGGAGAGTCTATTATGGCGCCCAGTTTGCAGTCATCTGCGAACTTGTTCAGCCACAGTCCTTCGGTGTTGGCCTGTACCTCCGAGAAATATATACCGAACAAGAGAGGTCCCAGGACTGAGCCTTGTGTGATGCCACTTGTAACTGGTCTGGAGTCTGACATGGCTCCAGCAATTCTAACCATGTGGGTTCTGTCCTTCAGCCAGTTTGCAACCCATCTAGTGACATAGGGGTTTATATTTAAGCTGGTGAACTTATCTATAATGCCCGCTGGGGTATTGTATCAAAGGCTTTTGCGAGGTCCAGGTAGGCTGTGTGGACCTCCTTCCCCTTGTCAATGGACTTGGTGACTGTTTCAAAGAAATCGACCAGGTTTAAGAGGCAGGATCTGCCCTTAACAAAGCTGAACTGGGTAGGATCCAGTGTCTGTAGGTCCCCAATATTTTTATTTATGAGGTCCATGATGATCCTTTCCATAGCTTTGCAGACCAAGCTAGTCAGGCTTGGGCGATAGTTTCCAGGATCCGTTGAGGCACCACCTTTGTGGAGAGGGACCATTGTTGCTGTACGCCACTCTTTGGGTACATATCCTGTAGTAAGGCTGAGATTGAACAGTAGTTTTAAGTTTGGGTTTAGCTCTTCTTGGAGTTCATGTAGGACGAAGCCTGGGACACTGTCTGGTCCCATTGATGCTGTGTTTTTTGCTTTGGAGAGGGCAGCTCTTACCTGAGCATCTGAGATGTCAAGGGGGCAGCACTCTGCTGGGATAGATATTTGCCCTTTTGGTGGGGAGGGGGGGGAGAAGTTTGCGCTGAACCTGTCAGCAAGGATGTTGGCAATGTCTGTGGGTTCGGTGTATTTTTTGTCATTTTGGACTAATTCTGAGCATATCTGAGAATTCCCACCCAGGTTCCTAACATAACTAAAGAAAGCCTTGTGATTATCCTTAGTGTCCTGTGCAATTTTTCTCTCAAAGCGGGCCTTAGTCGATTTTATGAGTGCCCGTAGTTTTTTGCTAATACTGATCAGAGATGCCTTCCCTTTTTGGGATTTTGCTCTATCATGTAGTAGCTTCCTCCTTCTATTGTATAGTTTGTTTATGGCTGGGGTCCACCAGACAGGACATCTGCCTTTGGAGGATTGGGTCTTGGTTTTATTTGGGATTGCATGATCCATGCATTCCTGAAGGTGTTCATAGAATGCATTTATAAAGGATTCTGTGGTCTGTCTGGGCTGTATTTTCCACAGGCCCAGGGGGTTTGAAGGATTCCACCTCGGTTTTGAGGAGTGTTAAATTTGCTTTAGAGAAGTTTTTCATTGTGGTTTTCTGGGCAGGGGGTGGGGTCGGGATGTGAATATCCAGAAATGGTCTGATCTTACCAGTGAGGGATACACTTCTGGTCTGGAGCATAGAGTCGCCATGTTGGTGATGATCAGGTCCAGTATGTTTTCCCCTCTTGTGGGAGTGGTAACAAGTTGTTCCATAGCATTTGAGTTTATAAATTCTAGGAACCTTTGGGCTAGGGTGTTGGAGCTAGAATAATGCTCCCAGTCTATGTTTGGGTAGTTGAAGTCGCCCAATATAATGGTGTTTGGAGAGACCTTCATATTTTCCAGTGTTCTCAGGAAGGCCAAGTGGGGTTCCTGGGTTTGGGAGGGTGGTCTGTAGCAGGCTATAAACTGGAAGGCAGTTTTACCCACTGTTAGTTGCACATGGATAGTCTCTGATGCTTCGTGCTGTGCCACCAACCTGGATGTGTGGGTATCTTTGACGAATATTGATACTCCCCCTCCTTTTGTGGTTTGGTTCAAGTTTTGGGGCCGAAAAGCATGGTATGAGGTATAACCTGGTAGTGCTGGGGTGCTCTCAGGATCCTTGAACCAGGTTTCTGTTACTGCACAGATATCGATGTTCTCCATGCTAAGGAGAGTTTTGAGTGCATGCATCTTGAGGTTTAGACTTCTGGCGTTGAGTAGCACTACTCTTAGTTTCTTATCCTTTGTGATACCTATGGAGGTGGGTTTGTCTTTTGAGTCTTGCCTAAAAAAGGCACTATGGGGGTAGCAAGAGCCTTTGCCAATATCCGAAAGCCCAGGGGTGACTGGTGCAAGCCGACCCTAGTGAAGCATCGTGGCTTGTCGAGCATGTCATCCCAGGCTGACAGGCATTGGATACCCTTTGAATGACACCAATACTTAAGCCAATTGTTGAAATTGATCATCTTGTCTTCATGTTGTGGCATCATTCTTGGTGAGGGTAAGATGCTACTCAAGGTCAGGGTCATACCGGCCTGGGCTACATAATCAGAGAGCTCTTCTATGTCTCTTTCCATGTAGTCCAGGGAGGTACGTCTCAGGTCATTCACACCAGCATGGACAATGACTGAGTCATATTTGTACTTGCCTTGGAGTGTGCTATATACATTTTTACCCTTCTTTGTTATGTGTTATATACATTATTACCTTTCTTTATGTGTTATATACATTATTACCCTTCTTTATTGTGTGTTATATACATTTTTACCCTTCTGTGTTATGTGTTGTATACATTATTACCCTTCTTTGTTGTGTGTTATATACATTATTACCCTTCTTTATTATGTGTTATATACTTTATCCTTCTTTGTTATGTGTTATATACATTATTATCCTTCATTGTTATGTGTTATATACTTTATCCTTCTTTATGTGTTATATACATTATTACCCTTCTTTGTTGTGTTATATACATTATTACCTTTCTTTATGTGTTATATACATTATTACCTTTCTTTATGTGTTATATACATTATTACCTTTCTTTGTTATGTGTTATATACATAATTACCTTTCTTTGTTATGTTTTATATACATCATTACCCTTCTTTATGTGTTATATACATTATTACACTTCTTTGTTATATGTTATATACATTATTACCTTTCTTTGTTATGTGTTATGTACATTATTACCTTTCTTTGTCATGAGTTATATACATTATTACCCTTCTTTGTTATGTGTTATATACATTACCCTTCTTTGTTACGTGTTATATATTATTATCCTTCATGTGTTATATACATTATTACCCTTCTTTATTATGTGTTATATACATTATTACCCTTCTTTGTTGTGTTATATACATTATTACCCTTCTTTGTTGTGTTATATACATTATTACCCTTCTTTGTTATGTGTTATATACATTATTATCCTTCTTTGTTATGTGTTATATACATTACCTTTCTTTATGTGTTATATACATTATTACTGTTCTTTATGTGTTATATAGGTTCATAGGTTCATAGGTTTATACTAGGCTAACTACCCTAGGGCATTTATAAGCCTAGCCCAAAGTTATGTGGCTTACCCTTATGTTAGAAATACTGTGCCCATTAGTTTGTTGTGCCTCTGTCCAGTAGTGACACAGAGATGATTCCTGGGGTAAACCTACGATCTCCCATCCACCGGTCAAGATTTCTCTTGAACAGAGCCAGCGAGGTGCTCTGCCTCACATGGACTGGGATTTTATTCCACAGCATGGTGAGTCTCTGGGTGATAAATCTATCCCTCCAGCACGTCCTATTTATATCCGTGCTAAGGTTTAAGTCTCTTGCTCTAGTGGTTTTGGTGGATTTGGATTTTTTGAGGTGGAGCATGTCCATTAATTCCGGGTTGGTCATGGCCTTGTATGTCAGGCACAGGTCACCTCTGAGCAGACGGTATGCAACTGAATAGAGTTGGAGTTTCTTCAGTCTGGCAGCATATGACAGGTTTTGGAGTCCCTTTATCCTTTTGGTGAGGAACTTTTGGGGTCTCTCCAATTGCTGCAGGTGTCGGGTGAGATACATCCCGAATGGGGCATTGTACTCGATCATTGGTCTGATAAGTGAAGAGTACAGGGGAACAATGACCTCACTTGATCTGGATGCGAATCCCGTCATGATCAGGTGGGCAATGTAGAAGGTCTTTCGAACCACTTTAGCAATGTGAGCGTCAAACAAGAGGCTACTGTCAACCTGAGTCCCCAGGTCCCTGATAACCTCTTCTGTGCTTAGTGGGTTGCCACCTATATGGTAGCTTGGGGTTACCTTGTTTTTCCCGAAGGGTATGACTATACACTTTTTTTGCATTTAACTTCAGGCCATGGCTCTGTCACCAGCTATCAGTTTCCGTGAGACCCCTCTGAAGGATGTCTGTGTCCGATGTACTATCCACTATGGCACCCAGTTTGCAGTCATCCGCAAACTTTGTCAGCCATAGTCCTCCTATGTTTGCCTGTACTTCTGAGAAGTAGATGCCGAACAATAAGGGGCCAAGGACTGAGCCCTGTGGGACTCCACTTGTAACCGGCTTGGAGTCTGACATGGCTCCAGCAACTCTAACCCTGTGGGTTCTGTCCTTTAGCCAGTTTGCAACCCATCTTGTGACATATGGGTTTACATTTAAGCTGGTAAGTTTCTCTATAATACCCGAGTGGAGTATTGTGTCGAAAGCTTTTGCAAGGTCAAGGTAGGCTGTATGGACTGCCTTTCCCTCATCAATGGCCTTGGTGACTGTTTCGAAGAAGTCGACCAAGTTCAAAAGGCAAGATCTGCCCTTGACAAAGCCAAACTGGGTTGGGTCCAAGGTCTGCAAGTCCCCTATGTCCTTGTTTATGAATTCCATTATGATCCTCTCCATAGCTTTGCAGACCAGGCTTGTTAAGCTTATGGGGCGGTAATTACCAGGGTCCATAGAGGCACCGCCTTTGTGGAGTGGGACCACAGTTGCCGTACGCCACTCCTTGGGCACATATCCTGTGGTGAGGCTAAGATTAAACAGCTGCCTTATGTGCGGGTTTAGTTCTTCATTGAGTTCATGTAGCACACAGCCGGGGACCCCATCCGGTCCCATTGATGCTGTGTTTTTAGCTTTAGAGAGAGCAGCTTTCACCTGCGCATTTGAGATGTCTGGGAGGCTACTCTCAGTTGGGATAGTTATCTCTCCTTTTGGGGGGGAGAGGGGGGTAAAGTTTGCGCTGAACCTGTCTACCAGTATGTTGGCAATGTCTGTGGGTTCAGTGATTTTTGTATCATTTTGGACTAATTCTGAGCATATCTGGGAGTTTCCACCCAGGTTTCTGACATAGCTGAAGAAGGCCTTATGATTGTCTTTTGAATCTATGGCAATTTTTCTCTCAAAGTTGGCCTTGGATGATTTTATGAGGGATCGTAGTTTCTTGCTAGTGCTGATCAAAGATGCCTTCCCTTTTTGGGATTTTGCTCTATCATGTAATAGCTTTCTCCTCTTATTGTAAAGTTTGTTTATGGCTGGGGTCCACCAGACTGGACGTTTGCCCTTGGTGGAAAGAGTCTTGGTTTTATTTGGGATTGCCTGATCCATGCAGTCCTGAAGGTGTTCATAGAAGCCATTTATAAGGGCTTCTGCAGCTTGGGTTGTGGTTTCCATTGGCTCGGGGGCCTTGAAGGATACCACACCTGTCTTGAGTAGTGTGAAGTTTGCTTTAGAGAAGTTCTTCACTGTGGTTTTTTTTGTTGGGGGGGGGGGCGGGATGTGGATTTCTAGTGAGATTAGTTTATGATCTGATCTCACCAATGAGGGATGTACTTCCGGTGTGGAGCATTTTGTCCCCATGCTCGTGATGATGAGATCTAGTATATTTTCTCCTCTTGTGGGGACGGTGACTAGTTGTTCCATGGCATTTGAATTTATGAACTCCAGGAACCTTTGGGCTAGAAAGTTTGGGCTTGAGTAATGTTCCCAGTCTATATTCGGGTAGTTGAAGTCACCCAATATGATGGTGTTTGGTAATACATTTATACCCTCCAGTGTCTTCAGGAAGGCTGTGTGGGTTTCCTGAGTTTGAGAGGGTGGCCTGTAGCATGCTACAAATTGTAGAGCAGTTTTGCCTATGGTTAATTGCACCTGGATAATATACATTATTACCCTTCTTTGATATGTGTTATTTACATTATTATCCTTCTTTGTTATGTGTTATATACATTATTACTTTTCTTTATGTGTTATATACATTATTACCATTCTTTATGTGTTATATACATTATTACCTTTCTTTGTTATGTGTTATATACATTATACCCTTCTTTATTATATGTTATATACATTATTACACTTCTTTGTTATGTGTTATATACATTACCCTTCTTTGTTATGTGTTAGATATATATTATTATCCTTCTTTATGTGTTATATACATTATTACCCTTCTTTGTTATGTGTTATATATATTATTATCTTTCAAGTGTTATATACAGTATTACCCTTCTTTCTTATGTGTTATATACATTATTACCCTTTTTTATTATGTGTTATGTACTTTATTACCCCTTCTTTATATGTTATTTACATTATTAAGTCACCAAAGCACAACAAAACCAATAAATCCAAAAAGTGCAGTGTAAGGCGAAACAAAGCCACAGAGGAGGATTCCAACGAATAGGTTTAATCTGCTAAAACTTTAATGTTGACACAATACATTTTCGTTTGGAATTACTTCATCAGATGTAGGCACATAATACACAAGGAGAATTTATAATGAGACCCTGGTAACGTCATTCCATAATTATCCAATAAAAACGTCAGGACCTTTTTTAAATTTAATGAACACATAATAAATGTCATGAATAACTAAAAACAAAAAATGAACAACATAGAACATCATATATAAAAACTTCTCATTAAAAACAAGCATGAATTACTTTTAAAAATATTGTGTTAAAATCATTCTATAGCAAATAGCTCCATCTACTGGAAATTGATGATAATTGCATTTAAAAAATGAAGTAAAAGTGTTAAATATGAAATGCATTAAATGCATAAGACAAATTGTAAAATGTTAAAAACAATGTGACTATTTGTTGAATTAAGAGGACCTCATAAAGTATTAAAATATTAAAACCTTAATATCTAAATATCCAAAAATATGGAAGGGTAATTTAAGTGAAGGTGAGAAAAAGGTATTATTTGCGTTAAAAAATAATAGCCAGGTGAGAGTGATGAAACCCGACAAGGGAGGAGGAATTGTTTTAATGGATGTATTTACATATTATTCTAAGATGTATGAAATTCTTAGAGAGACAGATAAATATTCCTGTGTCTCTAGAAATGAGATTAATATTTCTTATAGAAGAATTGATTTGGTACTGGAAGATTTGTTACTTGAAGGGTTGATAGATTGTAAAACCTTAATGTATTTAAAGGTTGATAAAAGCCATGATCCCAACTATTTTTGGGATCCCTAAAACACATAAAAATGGTACAGATCCCCCATTAAGGCCCATAGTTTCTGCAGAGAGCTCTAAAACTGTACCCCTGGATAAATATATTGATACAAAACTCAAAACCCTCTGGATAAAGAGACAAAGTATTTTAAGAGATTCCTGGGATTTTTAAGAACCCTTAAAAAGGAACTGTATAAGGAAAATCTTAATTTCTTAACTATAGATGTTGTAGATCTCTTTTCCAGTATCCCGCATGATGAGGGTTTGAGTTTTTTAGAAGAAATTATTTTTAAAGATGGTATGTTGGCACACAATGAGTGTGTTTTAATATTACAGCTTTTAGATTTGGTTTTAAAATATAGCTATATTTATTATAAAGGAGAGTTTTTCCATCAAGTAAAAGGGGTAGCAATGGGGGCAATTTGTGCAAAGTCCTATGCAAATTTGATTTTAGCATATTGGGAAGAGAAATTTGTGTTAGATTCAGTGTATAGTCACTGTTGGAACATGTATAAGAGATTTCTGGATGACATTTGCATTTTTTGGTTATCAAGTGAGGAAGACGTCAGTACTTTCATTGATTATTTGCACAATACAACTAGTTTTTTTAAATTTTACTTACAAATTTAATAGGGATAAGTTAGAATACCTAGATATTGAAATCTACAAGATAAATGAAGGGGTTTAATTAAAAAGTATTTAGGAAAAGTATGTATTGTAATTCCTACCTTCATTACAATAGTGCACACCCCACACACTACAAAAGGAATATTGTAAAAGGGCAATACATCAAGTAGGATGACATCAAATGACGAAGATTTTAAGAGAGAGATTAATGTATTGAATGGTATGTTTAGAAATAGAAACTACCCTGAGAAACTTCTTGATTCTGTGGAGAAAGAGGTAACAGAAGGTAGAAGAGAAAAATGTCATCCTATTCTAGGAGAAGACAGTGTTCCATCAACTCTGTTTATTGCTTCTAGTGGTGAAAATTTTGATAGAGCTTTAATTTTGGAGTATAACGCCAGTTCAGGGGTTGTTAGAGATATCCTAGAAAAGGAATGGATGAGATTTTTAGCCCTCACAGATTTAGAAATGATACCTAAAGAGAAGTTAAAAGTGGTGTATAAGAATGCTAGTTCTTTGAAACAACAGTTAGAGTACAATAACATAGGAAAAAGGGTTGCAGCAACAAAAGAAATGGAACTTATAAGTGCAGTAGCTGTGGTCAACGTCCTTACATTGTAAATAGTGATAGTTTTTCTTTACCATGTAGAAACACAGTACTAAAAAGTAAAGAGTTCAGCAACTGTGAAACTTTTGGACTGGTATACCTGGCTACATGCCAGGTATGCCAAGCATTCTACATAGGTAAAACAGAACGCAAACTTAAGAGAAGGATATATGAACACATCTACGATGTGCAACATGAAAAGGAAACAAATGCACTTTACAAACATAAACAAGAATGTCTTAATGCTAATTTTTTATTTTATGTTATTGTAAAAGTTAATATTGATGGAAGGGGTGGTTTATGGGAGGAAAAGATTGAATATAGAGAGCTTTGGTGGCAATTAACACTACAGGCAAACAAATGGCCAGGTTTAGATGAATACATTTCTATTGCCCCAGTTCTCAAAATGAGAACAGCAAAATTATAAAGATTTTCTCCTTCCACCCCTTTAATAGTTAGCTGAAAACCCATTCAATGCTTCATATTATATTTGATATTCTTACCTGACTTTTAGATATTAAGGTTTTAATATTTTAACACTTTATGAGGTCATTTTAATTCAACAGTCACATTGTTTTTAATATTTTACAATTTGTCTTATGCATTTAATGCATTTCATATTTAACAATTTTGCTTTATTTTTAAATGCAATTATCATCAATATCCAGTAGATGGAGCTTTTTGCTATAGAATGATTTTAACACAATATTTTTAAAAGTAATTTATGCTTGTTTTTTAATGAGAAGTTTTTATATATGATGTTCTATCTTGTTCATTTTTTGTTTTTAGTTATTCATGACATTTATTATGTGTTCATTAAATTTAAAAAAAGGTCCTGATGTTTTTATTGGATAATTAATGGAATGACATTACCAGGGTCTCATTATAAATTCTCATTGTGTACTATGTGCCCACATCTGATGAAGTAATTCTAAACAAAAATGTATTGTGTCTACTCTAATGTTTTAGCAGATTAAACCTATTTGTTGAAATCTTCCTCTGTGGCTTTATTGTTTCGCCTTACACTGCACTTTTTGGATTTATTATATACATTATAACCATTCTTTATTATGTATGTATTTTATTACCCTTCTTTGCTATGTGTTATATACATTACTCTTCTTTATTACATGTTATATACTTTATTATCCTTCTTCATGTGTTTTATACATTCTTACCCTTTTTATTATGTGTTATATACATTATTACCCTTCTTTATGTGTTATATACTTTATCCTTTTTTATTATGTGTTATATACATTATTACCCTTCTATGTTATGTGTTATATACATTACCCTTCTATGTTATGTGTTATATACATTATTACCCTTCTTTGTTGTGTGTTATATACTTTATCCTTCTTTATGTGTTATATACATTATTACCCTTCTATGTTATGTGTTATATACATTATTACCCTTCTATGTTACGTGTTATATACATTACCCTTCTTTGTTATGTGTTATATACATTATTACCCTTCTTTGTTATGTGTTATATACTTCATCCTTCTTTATGTGTTATATACATTACCCTTCTTTATTATGTGTTATGTGCATTATTACCCTTGTTATGTGTTATATACGTTATTACCCTTCTTTATGTGTTATATACTTTATCCTTCTTTATGTGTTATATACATTATTACCCTTCTTTATGTGTTAAATACTTTACTATCCTTCTTTATGAGTTATATATATTAGTACCCTTCTTTATGAGTTATATATATTAGTACCCTTCTTTGTTATGTACTATATACTTTATTACCCTTCTTTGTTAAATGTTACATACTTTAATATCCTTCTTTATGTGTTATATACATTATTACCCGTCTTTATTATGTGTTATGTACTTTATTACCCTTCTTTATGTAATATATACTTTATTATCCTTCTTTATGAGTTATATACATTAGTCCCCTTCTTTGTTATGTATTATATACTTTATTACCCTTCTTTGATAAGTGTTACATACTTTAATATCCTTCTTTATGTGTTATATACATTACCCTTCTTTATTATGTGTTATGTACTTTATTACCCTTCTTTGTTATGTGTTATTTACTTTATTATCCTTCTTTATGTGTTATATACTTTATTACCCTTCTTTGTTATGTGTTATATACATTATTACCCTTCTTTATGTGTTATATACTTTATTAACCCTCTTTGTTATGTGTTATATACTTTATTATCTTTCTTTATATGTTATATGTTATATACTTTATTACCCCTCTTTGTTGTGTGTTATATACTTTATCCTTCTTTATCTGTTATATACATTACCATACTGCAGTGGTGATGCTGTAGTAGCATTGTTGCCTCACAGTAAGACGTTGTCCTGTTCGATTCTCAGCTAAAGCGTCTTCTGTGTGGAGACATGCGTGAATGGGAGTACCTTTGTTGAAGGTTGTACATCAGGGCTGGCAACTCGGTACGTAAAAATCTGCTGCCAATCATTAGCAGACCAGAGTTCCGCTGTGGCGACCCCTAACCGAAAAAAAGCCGAAACATACAACAACATATGTTATATACATTACCCTTCTTTATATATTATATACTTTATTACCCTTCTTTATGTGTTATATACATTATTACCCTGCTTTATGTGTTATATACTTTATTACCTTTCTTTATGTGTTATATACTTTATTATCCTTCTTTATATTTTATATACATTACCCTTCTTTATGTGTTATATACTTTATTACCCTTCTTTGTTATGTGTTATATACTTTATCCTTCTTTATGCATTATATACATTATTACCGTTATTTGTTATGTGTTATATACTTTATCTTTCACACGTGTTATATACATTATTACCCTTCTTTATGTGTTATGTACTTTACTAACCCTTCTTTGTTATGTGTTATATACATTATCACCCTTCTTTGTTATGTATTATATACTTTATTACCTTTCTTTGTTAAGTGTTACATACTTTAATATCCTTCATGTGTTATATACATTATTACCCTTTTTTATTATGTGTTATGTACTTTATTATCCTTCATGTGTTATGTACTTTATTATTCTTCTTTGTGTGTTATATACATTATTACCCTTCTTTATGTGTTATATACATTATAACCCTTCTTTATGTGTTATATACATTATAACCCTTCTTTATGTGTTATATACATTATAACCCTTCTTTATGTGTTATATGCCATATTACCCTTCTTTGTTATGTGTTATAAACATTATTACCCTTCTATGTTATGTGTTATATACATTATTACCCTTCTTTGTTATGTGATATATACATTATTACCCTTCTTTGTTACATGATATATACATTACCCTTCTTTATGTGTTATATACTTTATTACCCTTCTTTGTGTGCTATATACATTATTACCCTTCCTTATGTGTTATATACTTTATTACCCTTCTTTATGTGTTATATACATTATAACCCTTCTTTATGTGTTATATGCCATATTACCCTTCTTTGTTGTGTTATAAACATTATTACCCTTCTATATTATGTGCTATATACATTATTACCCTTGTTTATTATATGTTATATACATTATTACCCTTCTATGTTATGTGTTCTATACTTTATTACCCTTCTTTGTTATGTGCTATATACTTTATTACCTTTCTTTGTTAAGTGTTACATACTTTAATATCCTTCATGTGTTATATACATTATTACCCTTTTTTATATGTTGTATACTTTATTACCCCTCTTTGTTATGTGTTATATACTTTATTATCCTTCTTTATGTGTTATATACTTTATTACTCTTCTTTGTTATATGTTATATACATTATTACCCTTCTTTATGTGTTATATACTTTATTACCCTTCATGTGTTATATACATTATCCTTCTATGTTATGTTATATACTTTATTATCCTTCTTTGTTTTGTGTTGTATACATTACCCTTATGTGTTATATACATTATTACCCTTCTTTATGTGTTATATACTTTATTACCCTTCTTTATTAGTGTTATATACATTATTACCCTTCTTTATGTGTTATATACTTTATTGCCCTACTTTGTTATGTGTTATATACTTTATCCTTCTTTATGTGTTACATCCTTCTTTATGTGTTACATACATTATTACCCTTCCTTATGTGTTATATACTTTATTGCCCTACTTTGTTATGTGTTAAATACATTATTTCCCTTCTTTATGTTTTATATACATTATTACCCTTCTTTATGTGTTATACACTTTATTGCCCTACTTTGTTATATGTTAAATACATTATTTCCCTTCTTTATGTGTTATATACAATATTACCCTTCTTTATGTTTTATATACTTTATTACCGTTCTTCATGTGTTATATACATTATTACCCTAATTTATGTTTTATATACTTTATTACCCTTCTTTGTTATGTGTTATATGCATTATTACCCTTCTTTATGTGTTATATACTTTATCACCCTTCTTTATGTGTTACATACTTTATTACCCTTCTTTATGTGTTATATATTATGTTGTGTTATATACTTTATCATTTTTTATGTTCATAGGTTCATACTAGGCTATCTGCCCTAGGGCATTTATAAGCCTAGCCAGAGTGTGTTTGGCTTTCGCCACCCATTTTAAATTAATTTTGCTATGCCTTTTTTGAGGTTAGTGTACTGTGCCTCTGTCTAACAGTGACACAGAAGTGATAGCCAGGGTAAATCTACGATCTCCCATCCACTCATCAAGATTCCTCTTGAAGAGAGTCAATGTGGGACTCTGCCTAACTTGGACTGGAATTTTATTCCAGAGTGAAGGGAGCCTCTGGGTTATGAATCTGTCCCTCCAGCATGTCCTATTTATTTCAGTGCTGAGGTTCAAGTCTCTCGAGCACGTAGCTCGATGGGATTTGGAGTTTCTGAAGTGCAGCATGTCCATTAATTCCGGGTTGGACATGGTTTTATACGTCAGGCACAGATCGCCTCTGAGCAGGCGGTATGCCACTGAGTAGAGCTGGAGTTTCTTTAACCGGGCAGCATATGGCATCTGTTTGAGCCCTTTGATCCTCTTGGTGAGGTACTTTTGGGGTCTTTCCAGTTGCTGAAGGTGTCTGGTAAGGTACATCCCAAAAGGGGCATTGTACTTAATTATGGGCCTGATGAGGGATGAGTAAAGAGGTACGATGACCTCCCCTGATCTAGATGTGAATCCCTTCATGATTAGGTGGGCTATATAAACTGTTTTTCTAACCACTTTGGCCACGTGGTTGTCAAATGAGAGATTGCTATCAACTTGGGTCCCCAGGTCCCTAATGACTTCTTCTGTACTTAATGGATTACCACCTATGTGGTAATTTGTGGGCACTTTGTTTTTGCCGAAGGGGATGACTATACACTTTTTGGCATTTAGCTTGAGGCCATGGCTCTGGCACCAGTTGTCTGTTTCTATGAGGCCCTTTTGGAGGATGCTTGTGTCGGCTGGAGAGTTGATTATGGCGCCCAGTTTGCAGTCACCTGCGAACTTGGTCAGCCACAGTCCTTCCGTGCTGGCCTGTACCGCCGAGAAATATATACCGAACAAGAGAGGTCCCAGGACTGAGCCTTGTGGGACGCCACTTGTAACTGGTTTGGAGTCTGACATGGCACCAGCAATTCTAACCATGTGGGTTCTGTCCTTGAGCCAGTTTGCAACCCATCTAGTGACATAGGGGTTTATATTTAAGCTGGTGAGCTTATCTATAATGCCCGAGTGGGGTATTGTATTGAAGGCTTTTGCGAGGTCCAGGTAGGCTGTGTGGACCACCTTCCCCTCGTCAATGGCCTTGGTGACTGTTTCAAAGAAATCGACCAGGTTTAAGAGGCAGGATCTGCCCTTAACAAAGCCAAATTGGGTAGGATCCAGTGTCTGTAGGTCCCCAATATCTTTATTTATGAGGTCCATGATGATCCTTTCCATAGCTTTGCAGACCAAGCTAGTCAGACTCATGGGGCGATAGTTTCCAGGATCTGTTGAGGCACCACCTTTGTGGAGAGGGACCACTGTTGCTGTACACCACTCTTTGGGTACATATCCTGTAGTAAGGCTAAGATTGAACAGTAGTTTTATGTTTGGGTTTAGCTCTTCTTGGAGTTCATGTAGGACGCAGCCCGGGACACCATCTGGTCCCATTGATGCTGTGTTTTTTGCTTTGGAGAGGGCGGCTCTTACCTGAGCATCTGAGATGTCAGGGGGGTAGCACTCTGTTGGGATAGATATTTGCCCTTTTGGTGGGGAGAGGGGGGAGAAGTTTGCACTGAACCGGTCAGCTTGGATGTTGGCAATGTCTGTGGGCTCGGTGTATTTTTTGTCATTTTGGACTAATTCTAAGCATATCTGGGAATTCCCACCCAGGTTCCTAACATAACTAAAGAAAGCCTTGTGATTATCCTTAGTGTCCTGTGCAATTTTTCTCTCGAAGCTGGCCTTAGACGATTTTATGAGTGCCCGTAGTTTTTTGCTAATACTGATCAGAGATGCCTTCCCTTTTTGGGATTTTGCTCTATCATGTAGTAGCTTCCTCCTTCTATTGTATAGTTTGTTTATGGCTGGGGTCCACCAGACAGGATGTCTGCCTTTGGAGGATTGGGTCTTGGTTTTATTTGGGATTGCATGATCCATGCATTCCTGAAGGTGTTCATAGAATGCATTTATAAAGGATTCTGTGGTCTGGGCCGTATTTTCCACAGGCCTGGGGGCTTTGAAGGATTTCGCCTCGGTTTTGAGGCATGTGAAATTTGCTTTAGAGAAGTTTTTCACTGTGGTTTTCTGGGCAGTGGGTGGGGTCGGGATGTGAATATCCAGTGAGATTAGTTTATGGTCTGATCTTACCAGTGAGGGATACACTTCTGGTCTGGGGCATAGTGTCCCCATGTTGGTGATGATCAGGTCCAGTATGTTTTCCCCTCTTGTGGGAGTGGTAACAAGTTGTTCCATAGCATTTGAGTTTATAAATTCTAGGAACCTTTGGGCTAGGGTGTTGGAGCTAGAGTAAAGCTCCCAGTCTATGTTTGGGTAGTTGAAGTCGCCCAATATAATGGTGTTTGGAGAGACCTTCATATTTTCCAGTATTCTCAGGAAGGCGAAGTGGGGTTCCTGTGTTTGGGAGGGTGGTCTGTAGCAGGCTATAAACTGGAAGGCAGTTTTACCCACAGTTAGTTGCACATGGATAGTCTCTGATGCTTCGTGCTGTGCCACCAACCTGGAAGTGTGGGTATCTTTGACGAATATTGATACTCCCCCTCCTTTTGTGGTTCGGTCCAAGTTTTGGGGCCGAAAAGCATGGTATGAGGTATAACCTGGTAGTGCTGGGGTGCTCTCGGGAGCCTTGAACCAGGTTCTGTTACTGCACAGATATCGATGTTCTCCATGCTAAGGAGAGTTTCGAGTGAGTGCATCTTGAGGTTTAGACTTCTGGCATTGAGTAGCATTACTCTTAGTTGCTCATCCCTTGTGATACCTATGGAGGTGGGTTTGTCTTTTGAGCCTTGCCTAAAAAAGGCACTATGGGGGTAGCAAGAGCCTTTGCCAATATCAGAAAGCCCAGGGGCGACAGGTGCAAACCGTCCCTAGCAAAGCATCATGGCTTGTCGAGCATGTCATCCCAGGCTGACAGGCATTGGATCCCCTTTGAATGACACCAACACTTAAGCCAATTGTTGAAATTGATCATCTTGTCTTCATATTGTGGCATCATTCATGGTGAGGGTAAGATGCTACTCAAGGTCAGGGTCATACCGGCCTGGGCTACATGCTCAGAGAGCTCCTCTATGTCTCTTTTCATGTAGTCCAGGGAGGTAATGTCTCAGGTCATTCACACCAGCATGGACAATGACTGAGTCATATTTGTACTTGCCTTGGAGTGACCTGAGTGCATGTGTTATGTGGCGGATCCTAGCACCCGACAGGCAGCTCACCGTGACCTTCTCCTTGTTCAGCCTGGTGAGCGGGACGTCAGTGTGCCTGACGATAGAGTCACCTATTACAAGTGTATCAGGTGTGTTGTTTAGCCTTAAGGGCTGTGACTGTTCGGCACACTGGCTTTGTGAGCTATGTGTTGCACATGTTTTGTTTTGGGGTAGCGGTTGCTTGGGTGTTTGCTTTGGAGGTCTCTGCTGCTTAGGCAGATTTTTATTTAGAGCCTCCGAGTATGTTTTTGTGTGTTTATGTGTTTGGTTTGCTGTTGTGGTAGTCTATGTGAGACTGGAATGGTAGTGAGTGTGGTTTCCTTCTCCTCCTGACTGGTTACGCCAGTACTGAGTTGAGAGAGCTTAGCCTCCAGTTTGGCTATATGTGTTATATACATTACCCTTCTTTGTGTGTTATATACTTTATTGCCCTTTTTTGTTATATGATAGATACTTTATTATCCTTTTTTATGTGTTATATACTTTATTACCCTTCTTTGTTATGTGTTATATACATTATTACCCTTCTTTTTGTGTTATATACATTATTACCCTTCTATGTTATGTGATATATACATTATTACCCTTCTATGTTATGTGTTCTATACTTTATAATCCTTCTTTTTTATGTGTTATATACATTATTACCCTTCTATGTTATGTGTTCTATACTTTATAATCCTTCTTTTTTATCTGTTATATACATTATTACCCTTCTATGTTATGTGTTCTATACTTTATAATCCTTCTTTGTTATGTGTTATATACGTTATTACCGTTCTTTGTTATGTGTTATATACTTTATCCTTCTTTATGTGTTATATACATTATTACCCTTCTTTTTTATGTGTTCTATACTTTATTATCCTTCTTTATCCTCGGGATTCAAGAAGCTCACCGCAAGCATGGTTTTAGCCTTGTGCCGAGCGTCCTTACTACAGATGGCGCAACGCCATATAAATATGTATGAAGGCACACCGCCGCACCCTCGGCGTGCACAGGAAATGTGTGTGAGTGCAGGGGGGCATGTACAAGTGCTTTATGGAGGCGTAAACATGCCCCGACAGTTGCAAAACCTACTATGCCTACTAGTAGAGCCCACCCCAATAGTAAGTCAGTAATTCAGTGTCTGTGGATACGAAATGCATGCTAAGCATACAAGAGTGTCCACGAACAGTGAAATAAAATTGAAGTAGTAAACACACAAGCACGTAGTGGACTGTTGAGCCCTGTCCCTAGAACTTTCACAATTAGATTCCTTGTGTCCCTATTATACATTTGAATTGCTGCACTATCGAAGGTGTAAGCAAAGCCCAGTATGTTTGCGCGTTGCTGCCCTCCGCCGAGCATAGCTTACACATCATATTCATTCAAATAGAGAAGAACATGCGGAAGCAACATAAATGTCAATAGTTTAGTGTTTAGAGCATCAGCCTAATGAACAGGCATTCACGGTTCGAGGCCAGCAATAGCACATATCATTTTCCATGTGGAATGAATGCCGTTTTGCTGCAAAACCGACATAAGAGTATCGCATGAGATATTTAACTTAAATATAATTCAAGCAAAGTGGCACTGTCATAATGAATAAGGTACTAGTAAGCAGGTGTCAGCACAAATAAGCAGCAGTAAACACATATAAGTACCAGTAAGCAAGTCTGAGTGCACTTGCACGGGTCTAAGCATTGCCCAGCACAGGAAATATATATAAGTATATACAGATATATATATATATATATATATATATATATATATATATATATATATATATATATGAAGAAAGAATGACATAACAATAAAGCATACAAAAGGAATGAGAAGGGAATCAATAGAAACCCCAGTATTATATAGTGTTGTCAGCGTATGTCATATCAAGCTGGGCAGGAGTGAGCAAAGCACTTCTACTCACATCATCACAGGCAGGATATTACCAATGGGAGTAACATTGTTGATCTGCTAAGTCTATTTTACTCACAGAGGGTAGTCCCTGGTGAGACTACCCAAAAATTTGATAAACCATTTCACCATCCAACCATTACACAGGCAAGGGCAGGTATGTTCAAGGACTAAATGGTGGGAGAGCCTGAGAATACATGGGTTGGGACAACATACTTGTAGGGCCCCTAACGCTCGGGAGAGGGCAGTATGTGTAAAGGTGTGTCATGGCTGCGATAACAACTGGATAATGGATGGTATGCCTGTATGTTGAACTCAGGTGGAGTGGAGGAACTATGGGTATGAAATTATGGAGCCAGGCTTTTCAGGGTTGGATGGGCTGGTTCTAATTGGACCGCCCCATGAAGGTCAGCAAGTTTGTTATAAGTATACATGCATACACACATGCAGACATCAGTATGTAGAAGTACATTCTCTGTAACACATTCATTCCATTTGTAGACATAAATAACATGAATGTGCCCTTACAAACCTCGACAGTAGATAGAATTATAGGTTGTGCATAAGAGGGACGGGATGGAACTGCTAAAACGCAAAAGTGTGTACAATGTCTGAAGTCAGTGCTGTGCTGAAAAAAATAAAATTTGAGGACTTTCCCACACATGGAATCATTCCTGTGATCTGCCTGCTATGGCAACGCCAATTACTAAACCGGTCTATTTGTAAAAGAAATACGCTGAATATGCACATAATTAGGCTCTCATGTGTAATGTGTGCATTACCACATAGTCATGCTTATTAATTTATTGTAGTGTCATATTAACGGGAGTAAGGATGTAATGAAGTATGGAGTCTAATCTTGACATAAACACATGCATGTCCCATGTGGGACAACCCAAAAATTGCGAATAGTATTCTTTTGGTCGCTCATGTCACCAATGTTTGTGGACTAAACGTTTGGGAGTTCTGAGGATACGTGGAGTGAGTCAACCGATGGGATGGGTCTATAGGAGTAGGGAGTGGCCAATGTGTAGTGGTTTGGATACACCGCGAATCCAACTGGAGAATGGATGACTGCAGTGTTAGGGAGGCATTGGGGTGTGTGTTTGGGGAACCAGGAGCCATGGGTATATGGGTATATATGCAAATGAAATAGCATAGCAATAGTGTATTGGTTAGAGCAACTAGCTAAAGAACAGACATTCCCGTACCAAATCCCACTGCATCACATACTATTTACCATTGGTAATCTGTACATGAACATATTGTGACATCTGTCCACTGTATAACCTGCAAAATATCAATTAAAAGTTTACTGGAGCAAAGTGTCAGTGTCATAATGAATAAGGCACTAGTAAGCAGGTTTAAGCATATATAAACACCAGTAAGCATGTGTAAGTGCGTTTGCATGGGGTATGCATTGCTTTACAGACACACACACACACACACACATATATATATATATATATATATATATATATATATATATATATATATATAGTTGCAGACATATACATATATATATATATATATATATATATATATATACATACATATATATGTGTGTGTGTGTGTAGATATACACAGATATACAGCTATGATAGGAAACAGTACACAAGAATGACATATGTTCACAGGCTATGCCAATGGAAGTGAGGGGCCCAAGCAAGAAACATGAAACACGTAGCATGACCTTCCACCCCCCCCCGATGGACACGGGAAACATACACACAAACAATGTAAAGAGTCCACTGCTCCCCAGACCACAGGCAGGATACAACTGAAGGGGGTACACAGTGCACCCGTGAATTCTAATCTTGGAACTCAGACAGGAGCGTCCCTTGTGGGACACCCCAAAATTTGGCAAGACCAAAAGAAGGTGATAGACCGAACATTCTGGCTGGGGTGTATACATACTCGGAATATGAGGGTGGGAAAGCCTGATGACCCATGGGTCGAAACAACTGCATGAAATGGGTCCCATGAAGTGGAGAGTGGGCAGCATGTAGTGGTGTGTCCAGAACTGACCAGGACCCAGAGTAAGGATGGGTGCTGTTGAAGAGGTGCGGGTGGGGGAACTATGGGCAGCTACTTATGGGTCTAGGTGTGCAGGTGTTGGCTGATGTGGGCCTATATGGACAGCCCTAGGCTTGTAAGTGAATGTGTTCATTGGGCAGCGGCATCACCCAATGAGCAGCCACACCCACTACGAGTCCCACTGCAGCAAAGTGGGATTTATATGGCAAGGAACGGAATAACCAGATGTAGATGTATATATGTAGAGGTATGTGTGTGTATATCTACCCATAACAACATAGAGATAAGCCTCTCCCTCTCCGTAGTACAAATGTATACATACAGAGACAGAATACTGATATATACCCACATATAAATATATACATATGCAGATACCCATAGACCCATATGTTGTTTTATATATAGACAGCAAAATATAAATATGCATGTATATAGTAATGTGTGTATATATATATATATATATATATATATATATATATATATATATATATATATGTGACTGTAAATATACACATGTATATAGCTAGTATATGATACAGCAGTTACGAGTTACATATGTTCACAGGCTGTGCATATGGGGGTGAGGGGTCCAATAAACGTGTAACATGTACCATCAACCCCCACCCCCCCAGCTAGGCCTGTGAGACATACAGACACACTATAAAAGTAAACACACCACTGCTTCCCAGACCACCAGCAGGATACTACCAGTGGGAGAGACCTGCCAGGTCTAATCTTGAAACATAGACATCGATGTCCCTTGTGGGACATCAAAAATTAATGATCATCGGAGGCAGTCCTTGTAATGATTCATCAAACAAGGCTGTAGATGTACACAGACCAGTAGGTTGTGCAAGCCTGATAATCCATGGGTCGACACAACGTACGACATGTGTCCCGACACAGGGAGAGTGGGTAGTGTGTAGTGGTGTGTTTATACCCCACCTGCACCCACAGTAAGGATGGGTGCTGTAGAGTGGCAGGTTGGGCCTAGTCGTGCAGGTGTTAGCTGCTGCAGTCATATTAGGACTGCCCTGGGGATGTAAGTAATATTCCAAAATGGGCATAGCTGACACCCATACCTCTCATCCCCTAAGAGCAAATCCATTGGACAGGACATAAACCATTGGGGGAACAAACAGAGACCATACCTCTGAACTGTCCCCGATTTCCAGGGACATCCCTAATTTCGACTCAATTTCTAACTCTGTCCCACTTAATCCCTCCTAAAATTAGTGACATTTGGAGGAAAGGTGGTGAATTGCATGTAATGAATAACGACAACAATTAGGAGTTATAAACATCATTTACCTCAGAAAATGTGTATGAATTCATATGCTCTGAGTCTGTCAATGTGTCAGGTTAATAGCACCAATAATTTAAATGTGTCCCTGAAGTTATGTCATGTCCCTGATTCAGTTTGTATTTTTCCCCAATCGTATGAGAGGTCTGATAGGGACAGAAAGCACATATTCCACTGACAACCTTAAAAAGATGATAGAATATTAGGTATGCAGTAGCATGACTCGGCTGAAGGATGTAGGTTCCAAAACCCAATTACTTGTTGTATTGAAGAGTGTCAGTTCCCATGTATTAGCCAGACAGGTGCAGATTGTAAGAGGAACACACCAATAATATGAATCAAACTCTGGACAGGCCGCGGATTCCGTACAGTCGAACGGCATGCTGTCGCCTAATGGGCAGCCATTCCCGATACTGTAGGCATGTAATCCAATGTAATAGGCATCACAAGGTAATATCATAGTCTTCACTCCCACCCAGGGGTGTGTGTCAGATGCAAACACCAAATGCAGTGCATTTGCAAGTGCGGGAGCAAGCGGGTGTAAGCCTGTTTGGCCACCAGTATGCGTGTATTACACTGGTAAAGCAATGTAGAGGCTAACTGAGTGTAAGAAACTGTAACCAGAGGTTAGCATTGCTTAGCTCCATGCAAACCCATGCACACCCGCTCACAACTGCTTTAATGTGCCTTAATCACTCCGTATCCAATGACCTTGTTCTGCCCAGCAACAAAATGAATGGCCTCTGCAAGTCTTGAAACCAGGACCCTGCACACACAGCTATTGTGATTGACCACTAAGCCATGGCAGATATACAGACATTGGATGTTATCACAAACATATCAGTCAGCGCAGTCATTCAACAGTATAGGAACTGTATTCCATCATGTAGATGTATGTGTGAGTGTTTATGTCCAGATATAGATACATACATATATATAGATATATCAAGAACATCCCATGTGACAACAAAGCATTACAAAGGAATGAAAAGGGAAACACCAGCAACACCTGTATTGGTAGTGTAGTGGTGTTGTCCTATGTAATATCAAGACTCCCTCAGATAGACATGTGTCATTCATACACGTAAACATTTGTACATTGGCCATATACATCACTCTGTGCATGTTATTTACATTAACACAACAGTTCCTGTCCAATAATTATGTGAGAACAGTACTCTTGCAAGGTGCTGTATGTGACATCATCATCATGATAAAGGTAAATGGGGTAACCATAGAGGGACCGGTAGTGATGTGTGTACAATGGGGTCGTCCACCTCACGTGTAATTGGAACCTTTAGGAGTCAAGGGCATGCTAGGATCATGTGCCTGAGAGACAGGGATGAGGACAACTGGAGTATGTTTTGATGCCTATTAAAAGGGTTACATGTGTCCAGTGGACACGTGTGAAATGGACAGCTATGTATGGGGAAAATGTTGTTCTAGGAACTGATTGGCCTTTTGTTTCCATAGGGAGAGGGTGGGATGTGGGGGAAGGAGAGTAGATATGCTCATGGCGGATAGGTAGGGTAGGATGACAGACAAGACAGCATACAGGGTCAGTATATTACACACGTGGGGGGATACACCTCGGACGGGAAGGGGTGTTCGGCAGTCACAAGCCCATGAGCCCCCAGATGGAAAGAGTAGGACAGGGGTCCCCAGCCATGGGCAGCCACCACTGCACCAAAACAGCTGCAAAGGTGGCAGTGCTGGGGGCTGTCTAGGAGGGGCAGCCTCTCCCTGTAAATGTGACACTCTGCCCTTGAGCTGACATATCTGGCCTCAAAACCCCTTGAGCCCCCTATGCAGCACGTCCGGGACTGTACGACAGTGGACATGTTCCTGTCTGGACCTGCTCCCAAGGGAGACAAGCCCCATCCTCAATAGTGGTACCACCAGAAGGTGGTACAGAGCCAACAGAGGTGGAGGTCCAAGGCTGGGCCCCAGATGTGCTGGTGCCTGGTACCATGGCCAGCTGAAGTGGGACAGGAAGTTCTGCCAGGACCTTCAAACCTATACAGCCTATGGTGTTGCAGTTTAAACACAGATATAGCTTAGTAATAGTCAACAGCATTCAGGATTACTTATAACAGCATGCATAGATATGACCATTAACCCAACACAACAGATGATATGCATTTGCAGAGGGAGCACAACACATGCATATATACTGCATGACATCTGTACAAAGTGTAGAAGACTTGTGACTGCAGCTATGAACAGTGGCCCATTATTGGCATATCACTGAGAACCCCAGACAGTGTCTGTCATACCACTGTTTCATGTGACATATGTCCAATCAGAGATGGGATGGCAGTAAGTCATCACTATCACCATGTACTGACTGCAATCCTCACACTATGCTCATGCGGTTCACAGATGTGTGTTCAGTGAGTAACACAGGAAACAAATGGTTCCACACACCAACCAGTCCACAGATGGCCCTACAGATGGGGGTCCCTCACAAACAAAGCATTGTCTTGTCAGTTTTAAAACATGCAGAATAGCCATTACCACACACAACTTGTTAAACAGGCAATAGTCTCAATGAAGCATAGCTACACTTACATGCTGTAGTCATGTCTGGCACACCACCCTCCTGTCTTTAGGCGATTTCCCAATGTGTATGCTGTCTGAGGAACATCCAGATATCATCTGTGATGCCGTTTACCAAACACCAGATCCAGGATCCACTCACAGCGACTGTCATGGGCAAACACCCACATGATGTTCCTAGATATTCTACTGTCTTTCCAAGTGATTGGCTATGGGAACATCATCACAGCTGTTCAACATGCAATCAGCTAGAGGAGGACTGCAATAGGTGCAGAGGCCATAACCTGATCATAACCATCACTTACAAAACACAAGCTGCTGCTGAGCAGGTGTACAACTCCACATCCACCACAGAGTGTGTGGGAAGGACAGACAGAGGCAAAGTACATCAGAGAAGGGCTTGGAGACTAAAACCTAAGCATCATCTGTCACACACCTACCAGTACAGGGGTTCAACCCCCTGGCTGACTAGTCATTACTATTACAAGTGCATGCAGTTACTCCATGTGCCACAAAGCTGACATGTTGGTGTGCTGTAAGAACATTTATGTGTGCTGGTGAGTGACATCTGCAACAGAGATATAGTTGACATACATTAGGTGTAGCACACATGGCTGTCCACATGAACGGATGTCATTGTCAACACAACCACACTCTCTAATGTACTCACATTGACACTCTTTGCCAGGCCCACAAAAGCACTTCCAAACTACTTAGTCTGCCACACTGCAGTAATGCACAGGTACTACATGCACCACAGGGGATATCCAGAGGATCTATGGGCTAGGGTATGTGACTGTGTTTGACATCTGTCGGTATGCCAATGGGAGTTATACTGGGAGTGTCTGTGGTTGGGAACATCATACCCCACATGCAGACACAAGGTGCCAGTACTGACATGCATCTGTGCATTGCTTCATGGGTGTGTAGTGGTTGGCTATGCAAGATGGCTGTACAAGGCTGGGTGAGGGGCAATCCTTGGCATCACACCACCCAACAATGGTGTGCAGTGTGGTACATGGACGTAGTGTCTGCAATGTCCCACACAGATGGGTATTGTATGAACTGTCCTGACATCCTGGTTACCATTGTGTGTGTCCATAGCTTTGCAATGCATGCCATGCCTGTGTTTGATAGTCCTTGACATGGACATTGTCTGGGATGTGCACATCCCACAATAATGTACAGTGACATGTACAGGTGTACCTAGTTTGGCTGGCACATGTGTACACAGGCTGTTATCCTCTGATATGCCAATACTGGCCTGGTGTGGCAGGACCTGCTTATAGACAGCAGGTTGACCCTGCACCTGCATTGATAGCATGATACAGGTATTTCCTGGTATCAGTGGCATCGGTCTATACAGGGAACATGTGTAAGGCATTGTATGGCTTCTGTGGATCACATTTGATGGCACCACATATGTTGCAGGCATCTAGTGGGGAACATAGTGAAGGCACATTGTCCGCAATTATGTGCCTATTGTACTGCTGTACAGGGTGCCATGCCCTCTGCAGCCCATTGCAATCACACCATGCCTACTGTCATCAATGTGCAGGGTACTAGCAACATGGTGGGATATTCTAGGCAAGTGTGTTTGTGTAGGACACATGGGTTCAGAATGTATTCCAGGTAATAGTCGGGTTGCATGCTTTGTTCACCAGGCCTTTTGCCAGATGTAGGGGTATGGCTTGCCAATACAGTCCCTTGGTTGACTGACATCTGTACTTGTGACATATACTACGGACACCATATAGGAAAAATCTGCTCTGCTCTGGTTAGACACTCATAGCCACCATGTATTCTGGGTAATAGTAGGGTTGCATACTTTGTTCACCAAGCCTTTTGAAAGATGTAGGAGTATGGCTTGCCAACACAGTCCCTTGGCTGACTGACATCTGTACTCCTCATGAGGTGGACATTGCAACATATATTACGGACACCATATAGGAAAAATCTGCTCCCCCACATGTCCAGTGGTTAGGCACTCACCTCCACACAGGCTCTGACTCACACATACACACACACACACCTGCCATGTCTTGGAATGGAACCCCTACCTAACAAGTGCATCACACTACAGCATAAGGCAATTACAGCATGCACTACAGAGATTACTGGGTTACAGCAGTCCCAGAGGTGTATTACTAGGTGGGTGACAACAGCAGGATTGCCAAAGGTGGTTATGTGAGTTGTAAAGAGTGTGCATACTCTAAAAAGCTTTGTTTTTGTCTCAGACAGATAGAGACACACACAGTTGGCCTCTCTTGTTATAAAACTCCTACCTCACTAGTTTATCACACTACAGCAATACGCAGTTACAGCACGTGCTATGGAGAATACTGTGTTACAGCAGTCCCAGAGGTGTATTTATGGGTGGGTGACATCAGCAGGATTGCCAAAGATGGTCATGTGAACTGTAAAGAGTGTGCATACTCTAAAAGGGATTGTTATTTTCTCAGGCAGACAGACACACACAGTTGGCCTCTCTTGGACTAGAACCCCCTACCTAACTAGTTTATCACACTACAACAATATGCAGTTACAGCACGTGCTATGGAGAATACTGGGTTACAGCAGTCCTAGAGGTTTATTTCTAGGTGGGGTGACATCATCAGGATTGCCAAAGAAGGGCATTCCAAGTGTACTGCGAGTTTTACATGTCTGTTACCTGCGTGTACCCGCTGCTTACTGTCACAAAAACACATTTACACCTGCTTACAACTGTCTTATGTAGTCCTAATTGATGGTATCAACAAGGCTTGCAGGACATGAACCCTGAACCATGCACACTGAGGTCACTGGACGTACCACTAAGTCATCTGGGTTGTATACATGTTGCATGGAGTCTATAATGCACATCCTACTACAGGTATTCCACAGTACTGAAAACAAATGGGACAGTCACTTTGTGTACTTATGTACAGTACCCTTGAATGTAACTGTCAAATACATATATATATATATATATATATATATATACATATATATATATATATATATATATATATATATATATATATATATATATCTATACACCTACAGGATGTGTACACACACACACACACACACACACACACACACACACACACACACACACACACACACACACACACACACGTCTGAACACCCTTTGTGACACAGAAGGGTTCCAAAGGAACTGATGTGTACACAAAACAGAGACATCTCTTGTGTTATAACATTTAAATCATAAGCAGTTCACCAGAGAAGGAATTGTCATTGTGTATGTGGAGTTTGGGGTGGGGAATGATGGCTAATGTAATCTACCCCAGGGATTGTGGAGTTAGGGTGGGGGAATGATGGGTATGGACCTACAACCCAGCGACCACTTCTGTGTCACTGCTCGACAGTGGCACAGGAAAATAACATACCCAACTGTAGTCGTTCTTGACTGTGTATTCTTTACCATTCCTAACTATGTAATACTTTGTAGACACTGATCACCACAGATGGCTACCACGGTGTTCTAAAAGACATTACACATGTGTATGCCTGGCTACAGAGTAGTCACACACACAAACACGCACACACTTGCCAGTATTGTGCATACACGTCTTGCCTATGTAAAGGTAACTGGTACAGTGGTAGCAGCTGGGGTATGTGCCACAGAACACATACAATTACACTTACTCTGATTCCACTTCTGAGCTGGGTGACATCACAGGACCGATTACTTGCAGTGGGGAGGGGGGGGAGGTTTAGTAGTCGATAAGGATAAAGGCCAGTGCAAAAGGAGGTATCACTTAGGAATGCAGCAAAACCCGCTGTCATGACAGGATGCAGACACAAATACACACACAACCACACTCAGCCATTTGCTGACACACACACTCAGGCATTTGCTGAGACACACACATATACAAACACACTCGGCCATTTGCAGACACACACACTTAGGCATTTACTATCACACACACAAACACACAGTTGCTAGTGGTGGGATCAGAACTCCTGCCTATCTACAGATCACTATTATAGTACTACGCAGTTACAAGACGCACCACAGAGATTACACATTCCAAGGCAGTCAGGCTGCCCTTCTAAGATTGAAGACAACAACAAGGAGACTGACAGTCATGAAGTACATAGCTGTAGACCTGTGTGTTTAAAGTAGGTGTCCATTACAACCTGTATGCACAAACAAGACACATCATCTGCAGATAGGCCTGAGAGGTATAGTTGTAGCACAACAGGAACCTGAAATGGAGTATGGCCATCTGTGGAATGGACAACTACTATCACTATACAGGGTTACGGTGGGCATGCTCATACACTTAGTAGCACAGGGAGGATTGGGATGCACTATGACTACAACTACACAAGGTTATACTGGGCATGCTCATACACTTAGTAACAAAGGACTTGTTGGATGCACCAACTCAAATTACACAAAATGGCAGTGGATACGCTCATACACTTAGTAGCACAGGGCTGTTTGGGATGCACTCCGATTCTAACCACTGAAGGCCACAGTGTGCATGCTCAAACACTTACATGTACAGAACACATTGTAATGGACTCCTATTGTAAACACACAGTTTTACAGCAAAGTACATCTTACCTGTCAGTATATATGCACATCATACTGATTTACTACCCGATACCTGTATCTGGCCCGTAAATGATATATCTGTGTCTGTATTGTGTGATACACATGCATACATGTACATGAAGTACTGACATATATATGTTATGTATACACATTCATGCATGTGTGGACATGACAGACAATAGGTTACCTGGGTTGCACAGGCGGATGCTACCTACAGCATGTGTCACACACCTTGCTGCCCTGAAAGGCATACACTGATAGCAGGTTGTGGACAGTGGCATTATACGTGGAACAGTGGCATTTGCAAGCATAATGTGTGAGCCACCTTGTGTAATGGTACTGAGGTGCAGGTGTCAAGATTACCTCTCCCGGCTGTGTTAGTAGTTGTCATTATTAGCAGGACTGCTACAGTAAGCATATCTCACATTGGTCATATACACAAGTTCTGCTGCTGTCCATCACCTTACATGTGGCATTTGCTGCCAAGCATATTACTGCGACTCGCAGTGATATCATGATACGAGTGGCAACTGCTAGTCCAAAATAATGAGCCAATGTCCTGCTGTTATTATGAGGGTGTCCAGTGTCTGTCATTCCAGGCTGTCATGACTGAAGGACGAGCCTTCAACACAGAGCACATGCATCCATGTTACATGTGTGTGTGGATAATACAAGGTCACATTTACCCATATAGCTGCATTCCAAGGCAAATGTCCTACACCCAGAAGTAACACCCCGACACCTACATGACAATTACATTGGATGCTTATGCTAACCAGTGCTAGATGTGTGGCTTTAGTAATCCATTTGCTCAATGTAGAACCTACAATGGGGAATACTGACATCTTTGCAGTGAGGAATACCTGGCTGAAGGCTCTGTAGTACACAATTGCACTACCACCATGTAACTCAGATCCAGACATGTGGGTCATAACAGTGGTATGGACCATTCCAGGTGGTGGTGTACACATATTCATAAAGGCTACTCACATGTAAAGACCACTACTCCAACATAACGCATCACAGATGAGTCATGTACAGGTGACAGTGGCAAATACTGCATTCTAGTTTGTATCCTCATATGCATCCACCACCTTGTACTCAGACTACCAACACACATCCATATGTGGTATGACATAGTATGGTAGACAACCAAATAACCCTCGATTGGTGGACTGTACCTAAGCCTACATCAACTGTGCAAAGTACCCATGTACAGACACAGCTGCATAATGTGTTATGCAATGCAATAATACCACTGTTTGTAACCAGCTCAGTTGTACACATACCAGGGTCCCTCAGATGTTGTCAGCATTATCACGGTCGACTATTGCTGTACACCAGTAAGCAACACCCTCATGGTTGGATATGACCAAACTGTACCTGCCCAGGATATGTACATCCCACACTCATACAACATAAATGACATTACCATAGCTTTCGTTATCCTTTCTACATACAGGTGGCTACAGTCATTACACACACACGCATGGCAGATAGCATGCTAACAGTACATAAGGTTCGATATCTATGTTGACAGAGGTAATATCCCCTCTCTACTGGTCATCCATGACACCTATCATACCATACAATACCCCATGTGGCATGTATGTCTTTAGACATGTCCACTTAATGCAATGCCTACAAATATATCCAAATAACAGGACCATAGAACCTACAAAAGGTCTGTATTGACAGACTCAGGGAAATCCAGCTCTGCTCTGTATGCTCCTGAGTAGTCACAGGTGATATGTTCATGACATGTACACCCATGTGTGGCCACAGCTCCTACATATACCCCATGTCAACAATTGCAAACCATGCATGCTGTGTGCTGTTTGGACATTAGCCTTAGTACCACAATATCCAGTACATGCTGGGCTGAGATGTTTACAAGCCACAGACCTCTCACATGCACAAGCCACAGACCTCTAACAGAGCACATTGCTGGCACTCTTCCAGCAAACATGAGGTGTGTGTGGCAAATATGATGTGCTCACTGTTGACCATTACAGTGCCCTGGCTTCACCATGGCACTGTCAAGTAACAGTTTGTAGGAGCATGACATGGAATAATGCTGTGTGTGTCTCGCTGATATGTGCTGTTGTAATATATCAACACTTGGCTACTCCTTGAAAGTGGTGGTGTCCTACCAGTACATGAATACAACATCCATTATGGTGTAATGTTCGGCTATGTTTCACACATGGCATGGGGAAGGTGTGGAATGTATCCTCTTGACCTGCTAGTGCACTTACTGATGTAGACCGCATATGTGTACATGTATTGATGTTTGTGTAGATTCCATGGGTGTGCAATGTCTGATGTCTGAAGGTGACTGTTGTCTTAGTACAGCATGCTGTTGCAAACAGCCTCAACATTGCCAACAGTATATGGTGATATGCTCTAAGTACAGTAAGCAGTACATGAGGTATGGACAGATGTTTGGACATGACTACTAAGTGGTGGGGCTTCTTTGCAGATGAATGATTAATGAGGACAGCTCACTGGTGTGTTACAACCAGTCCTACAATAACCTGTGTAGCTGATAAGGTCAGGTTTTGTTAACTGAAGTGGAAGACAGACAATGTAGAATGCTGTAAGATTGACACTGAAGGAAACCCTCATGACACCTGTAACAGTAATACCTCCCCTGTGCATATATTGTGCATATATCAGCACAGTTGTCAAAGGAAAGTGTCATTAAGCATTGTACCGGATGCGATAGTGCTGTACTTCTGTAGTACATATCATGAGATAGGCAGGTGTTTGATTCACAGTACTGGCACGTGTGGGTGTGTGTGTCCATATATGTCACGTATAGTTGGGAATACATCCCACATGTTATCACTGTTCTGAACACTGTTGTTGACACCAGTACAGAGAGAAGTGTAGAAAGAAAGGCATAGGCAGGTGGTTAAACCTCACACATGTAAAGTGTCTGTATGTGTGTGACATAGGTGTATATCTTTGTGAATGCCAGTGTGTGTGTGTGTGTGTGTGTGTGTGTGTGTGTGTGTGTGTGTGTGTGTGTGTGTTTGTATGTATGGCTGTCCGTGTGTATGGCTGTCCGGTTCCTGGAGTGAGGCTGTATTTTACCATAGTGAAATGTTAATGCCCCCTCCCCCCATCCAATCAATGCAATCTAGCATCCCTGTTGATATCATCAATTGTAGATGGGCATTCTAACCGCCTGTTAACATGTACACCCTGGGGTGTGACCTGTTGTTACATAGCCAACTGATGGACCTCCCTCCCCACATACACTCACTGCACTATGGTATCCCTGTTGATGTCCTCGATCTTAGGCCATCCCAACTACCTGTACATGTGTAATCTCTGTGGTGCATCTTGTAATTGTATAGTACTATAATGATGATATGCACATAGGCAGGGGTTCTTATCCAAACACTGGCAACTGTGTGTGTCAGAGTGTGTGTTACTGTGTCTGTGAATCCCTGAGTGTGTGGGTGTGTCTGTGTTTGCATGCTGTCATGGCAGTGGGTATTACTGCTTCCCAATGAGAAGCCACTATTTCCACTGGCCTTTACCCTTGTTACCCGGCATACCACTCTTTTACCTCCTCAGCGCTCCAGGTAACTATACCTGTGATGTCACCCACTATGGATGTGACGGCTCTGGCCACAGTAGCTTACTACACAGCTATCATGCTCTTGGACATTAGAACATTAAACATAACTGAAACATGGGAGAATATAAGTGTGATGTGGAAGCTACAAAGTGCATGCAGGTATTGTCATACTGACCTGTAGGTAGTCAACATGTACATATGGGACAATAACCGCAAACACTGACATCCCCCGGCACATGCAACTACACCTGAAAGAAGAAGGCAGAACATCAAGATCAACATGCTGCTAGTGTTGTTACAGGCGATACAACAGTAACTGCATGTTGATCGTGATGTGCAGTTACTGGCGTCACACGCAACGCAAGAGTAGCTGCATGTCGATCGTGATGTGCAGTTACTGGCATCACATGCAACACAAGAGTAGCTGCATGTCGATCGTGATGTGCAGTTACTGGCATCACACGCGACGCAAGAGTAGCTGCATGTCGATCGTGATGTGCATTACTGGCGTCACACGCGACGCAAGAGTAGCTGCATGTCGAACGTGATGTGAAGTTACTGGCGTCACATGCGACGCAAGAGTAGCTGCATGTCGATCGTGATGTGCAGTTACTGGCATCACACGCGAAGCAACAGTAGCTGCATGTAGATCTTGATGTGCTGCTACTGGCGTCACACGCAAAGCAACCGTAGCTGCATGTCGATCTTGATGTGCAGTTACTGGCGTCACATGCGATGCAACCGTAACTGCATGTCGATCTTGATGTGCAGTTACTGGTGTCACACACGACGCAATCGTAGCTGCATGTCGATCTTGATGTGCAGTTACTGGCATCACACGCGACACAACCGTAGCTGCATGTCGATCTTGATGTGCAGTTACTGGCGTCACATGCGACGCAACCGTAGCTGCATATCGATCTTGATGTGCAGTTACTGGCGTCACACGCAACACAAACGTAGCTGCATGTCGATCTTGATGTGCAGTTGCTGGCATCACACGCGACACAACCGTAGCTGCATGTAGATCTTGATGTGGTGCTGTTACTGTTGTTACACGCCATACAACAGTAACTGCATGTTGATCTTGATGTGCTGTTAGTGTTGTTACACGCCATACAACAGTAACTGCATGTTGATCTTGATGTGCAGTTACCGGTGTTACATGCCATACAACAGTAACTGCATGTTGATCTTGATGTGCAGTTACCGGTGTTACACTCCATACAACAGTAACTGCATGTTGATCTTGATGTGCAGTTACTGTTGTTACTACATGATACATACTGTCAAACGTATAAAATGCATTCTAAAACTATAATACATGGTATGTCTGCTGCCTGTCAACACTACTCAACAATATTAATCTACAATTGTCTACCTAGTATGTTCACCCTGTGCATCAGACCATATGAACATGTCCCTGCACCGATGGTGTGGATGACAGGGATGTGGCACAGGCATCATCATATGCACAGGGTTATAATGTTTGCCAGAGGCCTAGGCTGTGCCATTGGATGACATCATGTGTGTGTTAGGGGCCTGTGATATCATTGGGCGTGTGTGGCTGTTATGCATGTGTGAGTGTTGAGGTGCCCTACATTTGTTTACACTGTGTGTATGCATGCACACAATTCTGGCATGTGGCTGGCCTACACAGGGGTATTATTGAAAGCTGCAGACTGTACAAGGCAGGTTTCACAGTTCACGGTGTCTGGCCATGGCCACGTGACCTGTGCCTGCCAGGGGTTGCACGGGCACTACCAGGCAGAGGTCCAGATTGGGTACTGTCTGATGACACATGTTCACTGAATGTTCCTGTTGGGACCATCCAGGACCATATGCATGTGGCCTGCTGTGTCCTGGTGTGGACTGCACAACACCAGCTGCACTGCTGCTGCTACCGCTACTATGGGAGCGGGCATGTGCAGTAGCATGTTCACGTAGACCTTCAACAGGTAATGTAGCTGACCTACATCCATGTGCCCAATGCCTCACTCCCACCAGATGTTCCAGCACAGAGATTCCACGCTCGAGGATTGACATGCCATGGTCAAGGACTCCCACCATGTCACCCAATCATCTATCCAAAACATCTGCAAGATGATGGTGAGCATTTGCAAGTGCCTGGATGTTGTCAGTTAATGAATGGACAGCAGCCTTCTGAAGCCTTAGACCTTCTCTGTTGTGCCATTCAGCTCATGCCTGTGCCTCCATTACAGCCTGAAACATGCGTCTGGTGACTCCAGCTGATGTGCTTTGTCTCACAGAGCCATGTTGGCCAGTGGTCCTCCTACGAGCAGCGCTGGGCACATGCCTGTGTGGGACATCATCAGTCTGTTGACTGGGATCATGGTGTGCAGGCACACCTTCCATAGTCACCACACTTCCCTGTTCCATGCTACCACCCGTCAGCTGCCCTTCCTCTATGGCCAGTGGTGATGGGGCATTTGCAGGCAGGGGAACTGTGTGTGAGGATGAGGGGGAGACAGGTGGAATGGCAACCAATGGCACAGATTCAGCCCCTGGCAACCCTGCCTGTGCCTCAATCATACTATCATCATCACTGCTAGTCTGTGGGGACACTAACATCAGGTGGACCACAGGAAGGCAATGCACCTACATCAACACCTGTGAGGGGAAGACAAGAACTGTATATTACAAGTTATACCAGACACACACAGACAGACAGACACAGGCATACACACAGACAGACACACAGACACAGACAGACACAGACAGACACAGACAGACAGAGGCACACACACACAGAGACACACACACACACACACACACACACACACACACACAAGACACACATACAGACAGAGACACACACACACAGACAGAGACACACACAGACAGACAGAGACACACACACAGAGACACACACACAGAGACACACACACAGAGACACACACACACACACACACAGACAGGCAGACACACACAGACAGGCAGACACACACAGACAGACAGACACACACAGACAGACAGACAGACACACACACACACACGCTACATGCAGGTGATATGGCAGATGGCATTCAGCTTAGAAAATTATAGTTTCAGCTTGGACAATTATAGTGGTAGTTATACATCCCTGAGTTGCACGCAACAGCATGCATGTGTTATAGCAGATAGCATGCACTTTACACAATTATAGTGATGGTTAGCATACATACCTGTATTGCACCATTTATGTTAGTAGCCTATGCCCCATACCTGCAACACACTGCATGCACTTTGCACCATTGGACCGCACTGCCATGGTGTGCGTAACATGCACCACATGTTAACAGACCATCGCTAATCTTTGTACATCTGCCACTGATGCTTTGTGTTGGCCACCGCCCCTATGTGTGAGGACATGAGCAGTAGGGTATGTCGACTGCATACAATGTTTGCCTGAGCCCTAGCTTGCATATCTACCCCAAAGCAATGCATGTCTGTTCAACATTATTCCACCTACCCCAAGCTGAGTGTAGATATTGTGCATGTGGCTGTACACACATGTTTGATATGGCTGTCCCTACTTTGCAATGGTGCCACAGACCAGCGCAGGTTTACAGTACACCAGCCTGCTGTGTGGCATATGACCTTGCCAAACACATGTAGTATGACATATCTTCTGCTGTCGTGTTGAATGACATGCATACATGTGTAATACAATGGTGTCCTTTCCAATCTACAATATGGTAATGGTGTTCCAATGCAGGGACGTGTTATACTAACATGGGCCTTCAGCTGATGCAATGTTGTCTGTCCACCCTACAAATATGCAGGGACATACTGCACATTGAGCTGATGTGCATAGCCATTGCAGGGCATCATGTGGCTTCACAATTGCTATACAGTGTGAGCTACTGGCACAGTTCATAGCCATGACTATGTTCACATACAATACATATCTAATCTGGAATGTGACCCACATTACTGAGGTGTATACACAATAAACCCTAATGTGGAATGTGTGACACAGGTCACAGAAGGGTATACGGATGGCACCCCTGCACATCTGCAACCATATTACTGATGACTGGCAACTATGCCCACACATGGCTAACTTTAGCAGTACTCTATGTCCCACATGCCATCTGTGTACCTCACACACATGAGGAGCAGGCATGACAGTGATGTCTGACACCAGCAAGATGAATGTACTGTATATGTGGCTTGATGTGGATGTATGTGTATGTTGTACAACACATGTATGTATTTGGATACTGTATTGGTGAATGCTTCCATGTCGTGATGCACTCAAGATGTTCAAGACATGTTATGTGGTGGTTTCGTGTTATGCCTACACAAAATGTGCACATGCCTCTATGATGTTTAGTGTTTCACATCTGCAATATCACCATTACACAAAGGCCATAGTTGTATTGTGTCGAGCCAATGTACAACAGGGTGTACACACATGTACATCACTTCTACTGTGTGTGCTGCTTCATGACACAGGCCATCCTCCATGGCCATGTGTACACATGTTCAGTCCAATGGTTGTGATGGCTATCTTATTTCACATGTCAGTGTTATCCCATATGACATACACCCATAGATGTCATATGCTCCACTGAGGACAGGGTTATGCAGAGAAAGGGTGGTATGTATGGAATGTGAGACATGTTTTGCAGGATAGTTGAGCAGTGTTGCAGTCAGCCCACTACTTGTCATGGACATGTCTGATAGCACATGACATCGTGTGACATTCATAACAAGGGTATGCTCCACAAGGGTGTATCCTGTGGGCCGGTCATACTCCAGCTCCAACACATTTAGAGTGTGTGCACACATATGCTCTCTGTACAGTACTGTTCGTATTCCCAACATGTGTAATGCTGATATGAAGTACCTGTTCTTACAGTGGAACACACCTCCACCATTGTATTCACTGTTGTCCACACATCTGGCAATGACAGTTTGGAAGGTTTAATGTAGGTGCTTCATATAGTCTTCAATTGTTTCACATGGGTAACCTCTGTGATGCATTGCAGGTCTGACCAGTGTCCATTAACAGGACCATCATACATTATGTGTACATGTGTTATGGCAGATAGCATGCAATTAATATGCTCCGTGTATTATCAAGCCTGCTAAATAATAACAATCTCACCTGACACAGGCTGCTGTCACTGCAAAATGCCAGAGGTACCTAAACAGGAGTTTCACAGCAGTAAGATCATTATCCACACCTGTGTGATAGCTATAGGGTGCAATGGCCATGTTCATAGGTTCATGGGTAGGTGCCAGTACAATACACTATACTATGGAGTATGCACATCTGTGCATACATAGAGTAGCAGACTATAGTATGTGGCATGTGTGCATACATGCCTTGCATATGATGTTACATTACATATTGTACAGTAACATATGTAACTATGTGAAATATAGTTGTGTTTTATGTGCAGTAGTGACTTACCAGGCAACTCCAGGCTCGGTGGTTGAGAGACACCCACCTCCACAATACCAGCTAAAGCTTGTGGATGGAGGTCTGCAGGTGTCCCCAGGTTGGCCAGTAGCTCCTCAGTATGTGTGAGTGGGGGCTGGGTGAGTGCCCCCACCCACCTGTTGCACCTTGTTCCCTGTCAATTGCATTAGCATGCTGTTTCTCCCATCTTATGAGGTCAGTGCAGTGTCAGGGCACCAGCTGATAGGTGCAATTGTGACCGCCAACATCATTTACCCTCCTGCAGAGTTCCTCCCACAGGGCATCCCAAAGCTGCGCATCATGTGGCACATGGCTGAAGAGTGTTGTGTGGTTGTCGAGGAGGTATGGGATGAGGCCCTCATCCACCAAGCAGCTGTACACCAGTAGCCTGCTACATTGCATACCTGGAAGACATAATGATGGAGACAGATCACAGTAACTCACAGAGAAGTGCAGAAGTACAGCTGAACATACATGTGTATCACATTTATTATGATTACAAATACGTCTTTGCAACTCTACATGACACTAACACCACTGACATGTATAAGTCACACACATTTGACACCTACTGGTGATGTGATGTTATCCTCATTTATGTGTGTGTCATGTGATGACATTGCACATACAGCATGTGGATGTTGTCTTGATGTGGGCATGTCTGTTTGCCTGTACTGGTGTCTTTACCTATCAGCACATGCCTGGATGTGTTCACATTAATGCAATTGACCTTAATGCTGTGTATGTGTCACATATATAGTCATACATAGCTGTTAGTGACATGACCTGTGGCCCTGCAGACTTGCAAGCATGTATGTGTTATGCCATATACATCTACATGGCACTGTACAGCTGTGTAGCATCCTGCCATGTATTGCAAATGTGTAACACATGGAACAATAGCTAGCCTGATGGTATTTGCAGGGTTGGATATCAACTATAGCATGTATGGTCATAGTGATCTAGTAGGCTATATGCCCTGGTCCATTTATGAGCCTAGGCAGACAGGTTACCTAACTGTAGGCATGCAGGCAAGAGTGCTTGAGGCACGTACACAGCAGTATTTTCCAAAGTTTATTCTTCAGACTTTGCTTCAAACAAACGATAAAAACAATAGAAACAGTAACCATAAAGCGCTTTTCGTCTCACCCCTTAGTGAGACTTCATCAGACAGTTGTAACAAGAATGTTTCAAACAGTAAATATAAATTCAAACCACGTCAACTTCCTCCAAGCAAAAAGCAAGCCTGCCCCCAAGGTAAGCAGGAAATAACAATTAACCCATTGTATGCTTCTTTAAAAATCCAGCTTCTTGTGAACCAAATATGTGTGCAGCAAATATACTTGTATATGTGTAAATATAAATACAGTTTATCAGTTCAAAAACACTCTTAAAAGACCTTTTAAAAGTGTTTTCAAAAATATTTAAAAACCATACAAACATTAAAACCAATAGTTAAGATGACAGTAGAAAGTGAGAAATCAAGAATGAAGTATAAAATGAAAACAGTATAAAATAAAATACTTTACCACACACCAAGGAGTTCTCCCGTTCGATTCTCAGCTAGGCTTGGGAGTGCCTTCTGTGTGGAGTCTACATGTCCTCCCCGCAGTTGGGTAGCATTCGAAAGACATGTGTGCATAAATGGGCATGCCTTCATTGAAGGTTGGGTGTCGAGCTGGCACCTCGGCGTTTCGTAAAAATCTACTGCCAATCATTAGCGGGCCGGAGTACCGCTGTGGCGACCCCTTACCGGGAAAAAGCCAAAAAGATAAACAAACCACTGTGTGAAAAAGTATTAAAATCTTAAATAGATTTCAGTAGTGGTTAATAATGAAAGTTCTAAAAAGTAGGATGAAAAATATGACAAACACTTATATTAGCCCCATGTTGTCTGAATTTAACACCATCAAGCTGAAAAGCTATAAAGACTGGAGCAAAGAAAACAATCCTGTAAAGGACATCCGGTGAATATGATAAAAGATGGAGTAAGAGTGTGCACATTCACATAAACAACTCTAAGTGCAGACACATTCATGTATAGATAACAACTAAGTGAATGTGGAAAACCATGTATATGTATATACATATATACACATAACTAAGTGAATAAATAAATATTTAACTATTTAGATACAAATTTAACATACCCTGTTTAAGCAAACATGTAAAACCTTTCTTGCAGGCTAAAGTAAACAAGGTATATATTCACCTTATTAAACTCTTTAGTTTAAAGATGCAAGATATGGAATAAACCTCATTCAGTCCTGGCGGGTAGCAGGCCCTGGTACAAAGTTAATAACCAAGATAAATCCTGTATAGCAACGATATAACTCCAGTAAAAACAAGTCCGAGGGCTAAAGAAATACCAGGATAATTGGATTAAAACACAGTTCGTTTCCTTTATTTAGACAAGTAAAACGGAGAAAGTAACTTGAGGTTTAGCGCTTTCATCTAGATAACTAGACTTCTTCAGAACTGAATGAGCATCATCATGAACCAGCCAAACTTGGGTGATTTCCATTTGTTCCTCATTAATTGTAACCCCCAGGATAGGTAACTTATTCCCTGTCATTCGTCATTTGTCCATACCTTGCTTAGAGACTAATATAGCCAGCATGAGGACCGTTATTAATTCCCTGTCATTCGTCATTTGTCCATACCTTGTTAGGTACTAATATAGCCAGCATGAGGACCGTTATTTATTCCCTGTCATTCGTCATTTGTCCATACCTTGCTTAGGGACTAATATAGCCAGCATGAGGACCATTATTTATTCCCTGTCATTAATCATTTGTCCATACCTTGTTAGGTACTAATATAGCCAGTATGAGGACCGTTATTAATTCCCTGTCATTTGTCCATACCTTGCTTAGGTACTAATACAGCCATCATAAGGACTGTTATTTTTTCCCTGTCATTTGTATATACCTTGCTTACGTACTAATATAGCCATCATGAGGGCCGTTATTTATTCCCTGTCATTCGTCATTTGTCCATACCTTGCTTAGGTTCTAATATAGCCAGCATGAGGACCGTTATTTATTCCCTGTCATTTGTCCATACCTTGATTAGTGACTAATATAGCCAGCATGAGGACCGTTATTTATTCCCTGTCATTCGTCATTTGTCCATACCTTGTTAGGTACTAATATAGCCAGTATGAGGACCGTTATTAATTCCCTGTCATTTGTCCATACCTTGCTTAGGTACTAATACAGCCATCATAAGGACTGTTATTTTTTCCCTGTCGTTTGTATATACCTTGCTTACGTACTAATATAGCCATCATGAGGGCCGTTATTTATTCCCTGTCATTCGTCATTTGTCCATACCTTGCTTAGGTTCTAATATAGCCAGCATGAGGACCGTTATTTATTCCCTGTCATTTGTCCATACCTTGCTTAGTGACTAATATAGCCAGCATGAGGACCGTTATTTATTCCCTGTCATCCGTCATTTGTCCATACCTTGCTTAGGTTCTAATATAGCCAGCATGAGGACCGTTATTTATTCCCTGTCATTCGTCATTTGTCCATACCTTGCTTAGGGACTAATATAGCCAGCATGAGGACCGTTATTTATTCCCTGTCATTTGTCCATACCTTGCTTAGGTACTAATATAGCCAGCATGAGGACTGTTATTTATTCCCTGTCAAAATTAAACATATCTGGCCATTCAATAGATCTTTCACAACCCATCACTGTACTGCTAATACCATCATTGATAAACATACAATAGGGTCTTCTTCCACATTTTGAAATACATTTCTTTGTAAAACTTGCATGTCCACCATAGTTTTCCAAAAAAAAAAAAAAAAGAATGTTCTTGCCTCTGTTATATATTACACATGGTTCGCATCCTAATTTTTCTTTCAATTCCTTATTAAATATGAAATCCCATTTTTTAATAATGGACCTAAATGTCACATTTTCCCCTAGAGTATGATATAACCTGGGAAATGGCCCTGTTTTTGACCCTTTACTGGTATATGAAAATAATTATCACCTAAAATTGCAAAAAATGTGTCTCTCTAACCTTAAGGATCTTTTTCTTAGTCTGCTATACCTATGTGTCCCGCTATCCCCTGTCTGGGAAAATCCTGATAACTTATTCCAGCTCACCAGTTGGTACGCTGTCTTTCATGAACAGATATAGCATCTGCCCATTCATGATACTTCTTTTTTGCTATGGATGGTGACAGCTGAAATAATGCAGGTAAGAGTTGGAAAAAGTTTGCTTATGAAAACAGTAGAACTAAAATGATTTTTGTCATAATCGTTAGAAATAGTAATGCCCCAACAAACTAATTTGGTCATATTTAACCAGAAAAATAAGTAAAAAAGAGTAGTGTGATTTAAGTATTCCAGAAGCTTATTGAATAGTTTAATTTCCCAATTCCACAAATAAAAACATAATCTAAAAACCTGTAATATGAGTACAAGTGTTTTGCATAGATGGAATTGAAAAAAACATCTTTTCCCTTTTGAATTTCTCCAAAGTATGATTAAAGTTCATGAAATTAGTATTGTTTTAGTCTTTGATGTCAGCCAAAAGTGCTCTTTGCAGCACCTGCAGTGTGCACAGTAATGATTCCGTGTGCAATTTGTATGGAGTTACATGTATTGGTAACATATCTAAACATGATTGTAGACTCTTTTTTTATAAGACCCATTGCTCCTACTACTATTGGAACTATCTGGGTATCTTTCTTCCACATTGCTCTCATTTCTGCTTGCAAATTCTGATATTTTATGAATTTGTGTCTCTGTATGCAGGACACTGTAGTCACTAGGTGTAGCGATTTCAATAATCAATGCTACTTTTGTCTTCTTTTCTTAGATCAGTATATCTGGCTTTCTAGCATCTATCTTTTGAACTGTTGGTAATGGATGATCCCATGTGATATAGATGTCATCATTTTCTATTATGCATTGTGGCTCATGTTTCAAGTGTTTTTCAGCCACTTCAGTACCGTAATGTTTGCACAATTCCCAGTGCAACAGTCTCACCACATTATTATGCCTTTCAGTATACAGTCCTTCTACCATTAGAATGTCACAACCAGCAATGAGGTGTGCAACTGTTTTCAGTTCTGTTTTACAAAACCTACTGTGATGCCCATACACTAGCCCAGTAATCAAGGAACCTCAATCCTTACCACTAATACCAGTGAGGGATGTGCACATTGGGAGGATGACAAGTACACACACAGTAAAGTATAATTTCCCTTAAGAGCACACAGAGATCACAGTCAGTCTAGGGCTGGTTTCTCCCTCTATCTCCAGGTCCCCAGTAAGACTCCCCACTGGCACAGCTATACAGTACAGATCTCAGCCGAGTGGTCAAGTCAAAACTTCCAGCTCTGTCCAACCAGTGCTTTGTGTCCCTGCCCAAGTAACTGACACACACACTTTGAGATTTGATTTATATACAAACCCACAGACTTTCCTTGGGAAGGCTGGCACAGGTTCTCTAGATTTGACCCCTTCTGCCCAGACTATATGGTAGTACCACCTGCCACCAACTTCCTTTATCAGCTACTATAAAGGCCCTTACCACAAATTCTACTGTGCAATGTTACTGATATCCAATTGGTAAGTGTGATCAGGACTTTTAAGGCTATTCGAGAGTGACTTGCACAGTATCACCAAATACCTGCAAGTACTAAGAGCTTAAATATCTCTACACAAAACCAGCCACAATTAAAATGTTTAAATATATTTAATAATAAATAATAAAAACACAAGATAATGCTCATTAACTCAACACAGCGACAGCAGAGTTCGCAGTTCACAGGAAATACTTTAAAATAACATAGCAGGACAGTCTTACATAAAAACAGAAAACATCTAACTAATCCTGCTATATTCATATCAATCTCCAAGACAAACTAGGTTCTAAATAACTTACTTACAGAGCAAGGCAAAGTGCTGGTGAGACAATGTGTTCAGGTCTAGAAACAAATACAAAATGTGCACTCTTTCTCTCTGAGATAGTTCTTAAATTGATACTACACATTACTTCTGAATCATCTCAGATTACATCATTCTTATCACCTCTTATTTAGTTCCCATGCTAATGACTTAAAACTTAACATTTCTTTGTGATCTGCAGCTGCCAGGAAGTCACAGAGCAATAAAAACACTTTACATTTGAAACCTGGCAATTATCTCTGTCTCAAGACAATAGGAAGAAACCCTAGCTGTAGACATTCTGTCTCTCAGCTGGGATAACACACAGTCATAAAATTCTTTACTTAACTTATTTTCTTGGAGTTTTGCAAGTTAATTATGTATTTTCCAACCTCTACCATGAAAACAAACATCTGCATTGACACACAGTTTATACACACCTCTGCTCCCTTCCAGCAGGGTGTACTGTGGTTACATTTTTGAAGCTCAGCACATAACACAGTTTTCTTACATTTGTAAAACAAGCATGTGGATCATATTAATATTTAGAAATGACATAGGATTATTTACAAAATTCTATCTAGCTGGGCTGGCAGCCTTCACACATATATTTGTCTTTTTCTCCCACATGTTCAATGAACTTTGTAAACCAACATGTACACAGCCCACTATCTTGTGCCACCAATATTTTCTATACTTCCACATTTCTTGCCTTCTCATCTGGTCCTTCACCTTATATTCTTTCTTTTGTTTTATGGCACATTCAGTTGCTGCCTGATTTTTATCTACTTTTGGCTTGATTTCCATTCCTGCTTGACACTGATATGCTTCTGCTAGATTAAGCAGAGAAATCATCTTAGATTTATTCTTCTCGTGTTTCAAAGCTTTCACTATGTTTGTGTCTTGTGAGGTCAGCAGATATGTGTGGAGTCCCACGATTGCAGATCTATACATGTAATCAATTTCAAGGAGGCCCATCCCTCCTTCAGAACAGGTATGCACTGATTTTTATAAATCATTTGCTGAGCATACAGTATCCTTCTTGTTTTCCTACCTAATCTATCCAACACATGTTGGGGCCAGTCAATCACTCCAAAACTGTAAGTTAGGACAGGAACAGCAAATTTGGATTTTGTTCCTAGATGTCAATCTTCTAAAGTACTCCTTACTAAGTTTTATTCACATTTGCTCATGTTTTATGGTTGATCCTTCATCAATTCCCAAATATTTACACACTCCTTCTTGCTCAAATTCTTTTATATCACATTCTTGTCCCAAACTGATGTTTTTTGGTGATGCAGTTTTCCTGCTTTAAAGGTTGCTTTTGCACATTTATCAAGACATTCTTATATCGCCTAAAACGTTTTGACAACTTCCAGTTGTGCTTTCAGTTCCTCATATGATGAGCTATACAGTTTCAAATTATGAACAAAGAGAAGATGAGAAGTCTTTACACTTTGTTGTTTTCTAGTAGCCAAATTATAGCCATGGCCTAAGCTGTTAAGTAGGCAGCTCAATGGGTTAAGGGCAAGGCAGAATAGCAATGGTGACAAAGAGTCACCCTGGAATATCCCCTTTGAATTTTTATCCCTGGGATAATAAGTTGTCCTTTATCATGGCTTAATTGCAAAGTGGCCTGTCACTGTTTCATGATCTCTGTAATGCAGTCGATCAGTGTAGGATGTATCTTATACATTTTTAAGCACTCTTTTATCCATCAATGTGGGATACTATCAAATGCTATTTTTTGTAGTTAATCCATGCCATACTTAGATTCTTCTCCTTTTTACAGTTCTCCACTATGTCTTTATTAAACAACAAATGATCCTTTGTTTCATATGACTTTCTTTTATTACCCTTTTTTTCTGCTGCCATAATTGAGTTTTCTTCTAAGTAACTATAAACTCTGTCAGCATCAGTTCCCATGTATAGTTTATACGTCGTCAGAAGACAAGTTATTGGTCTGCAATTTTTAGGGTAGCTTGCAGGTTGACGCTTAAGTAGGAGCATTGTTTTACCGGCACAGTAATATATCCTGTTTACTTCTGTTATATCACGTGGATCTCTATGGACAGTCCTAATTACTGTGTTCATTTGTTTTATCAGACTTCTGACTTTTGGGGTTTTATTAACTTTCTGCAGTCTATTTCTTTCATTGATCTTAATATATCTATGTATGTCTATTTAATCAAGCAACTCTTCTCTTAACTCCTTTTCTTCCATACTGAGGGCACATCCCTTGTTTTCCATTTCCTGTGGGCATTCTATAGAAAGTTCTATAGTATCTTCCTGTGGCAAATTGTCTTCAGTTTCATCATGTGTCGTCTGTTGCTATGTCATGTGGGAACTCACTGGCCTATCACTCCTCAACAGTGACTGCATCAGAGTTTCCACAGTCTCCTGTTCCTTTCCTTGCTGTCTAGCTTCAAGTAAAAGTTAATACTGGTTTCCTGTGGAAGGCTCCAAAATATCTTGATATAGCACCTGACCAATTGCTTCCTGTTACACTTGTTTCCCCTTAATTTGGAGTTCCATTGCTCTATCCTGTTGTGGTACTTTTTGCATTAAATTTTCTACACTGAATCCTTCACTTTGCAAGTGCTCCATAGCCTCAGTTTCTATGTCTTTAACTTCTCCATTACTGATCTCCTTTTCTACTTTTCCTCTTTGTCTTCTTATTGTTTGTATTGTGAAGTTTTCCATATCTGGATTCCTTTGTATTTTGCTTCAAATATCTTTGGTGCTGCTCTTTTTGTATTGGATAGTTTTGCTTTCTCCTTTGCATAAATATTACACCATATTAAGTCTCTTTTTCTTTCCCATGTCCATATTTCTTCTTTAGATGTTTTCTGAACTTCCTGCTTTGGGGACTCACTCCATCCTGTTGTGATGTAACCTGTGTTAGACCTTCTACATCAAACCCTTCACTTCGCAGGCCACTCCACAACTTCAACTTCTATTTTTTACCTTCTTCTTTTCTACGTTCCATCTTTGTGACATTATTTTTTTTATTGTGAAATTTTCCACATCCAGATGCCTTTGCCTGTTTTTCTCTTCAAATACCTTTGGGGCTGCCTTCTTTGTATTGATTGATTTGGCTTTCTCCTTTGCATAAATATCTCACCATATGAAATGTCTCTTTCCTTCCCATGTCCATATTTCTTTTTTATACTTTTTAAAAATGTCTAGGTTTTGTTGTTTACATTTTTGCACTCCTTCAGATGCTTCTTTTCCAAACATCTCAAAGTTTCTTGATTTATATACTGTTTTTCACAAATCTGTTGTATTAATGAGCACAAATTTGCATTTGAAGCCTCTGACAGTTTTTCCTGTGAAAGTATTTTTCTTTCCTCTAATTTATCTCTTAACCTCTTTGTATATCCTCTGTCTGGAAATTCTGGACTTTTTGCATAACAGTAACAATACATAATTTCTTTCTTAACCTCAATAGTCCACTCTATCATCTTTATGACTCTTCTTTGGCCTATCAGTTTTTGTATTTTTTGTGGACTGCTACTTCCTTCAACAACGGGGAGTGGAGGGGGCATCCTCCCCCTGGGCCTGCCCCAGTGTAAGAATGTTTCTGTATTTTGAGGATTCTACACTCTAATTTTTTTCCAGTCCTGGCACCAGTGCACCTACCAGGGTTGGGCACTTTTTTATCCTGGGTCTTGTGCACCCAGCAATCATTTTTAGTTTTTGACCTACGTCTGCCCATGTCCATGATATATGCTATTTATAAATACAGTCTATGTATTAGTATCGCCTTGTCCTGGGTCTTGTGCACCCAGCAATCATTTTTAGTTTTTGCCCTACGTCTGCCCATGTCCATGATATATGCTATTTATAAATACAGTCTATGTATTAGTATCGCCTTGTCCTAGGTCTTGTGCACCCAGCAATCATTTTTAGTTTTTGCCCTACTTCTGTCCATATATATGCTATATAAATACAGTTTATATATCAATGTTGCCTTGGGGAGATTTTGTGGAAAACAGGGTCCACCTTGTGAAAGTACTCACCAAGACTTGAGGATAAATTCAATTTCAGCACTACTACTACTCCTCCGTTGCTTGCTGACTTTTCATCTCTCTTTTCCCCCATGTTTGCATAAATGGGTGCACATGTTCCACATGTTTGTTGGAAATACTCTTCCTTGGAAAACACACAGTTATAACAAAAAACTTATTCAATAGCTTGGTAAACTGGAAACACACATTCAGGACATCCACGGCAGTAAGCTTCAGCCCATTTTCACCAAAATCCAGAACCTCACCATAAAGCTCCAGATCAAAAAAGAACCGAAATTCCTCAGATACCTCAAACTTAAACAAGTGACCTGATCTCAAGAAGATGATAGATGGGCCTATTTCCCTAACAGACAAACAAACTGGGAGGACACACCACAATGGTCATGGACACTAGTGGAAACCGATATCCCCAACTTAACTCTCATGCAATCCGGCCCCATCTTAAAAAATACAAACAAAGTCCACAAAAACAACCTGTTCTTTTCAGAAAGGCAGGAGATCTCCCAGGCTGGATCCCTTGACAACACATATTGTCTGAACCAGGATCCGCACAGCCACACTTGACCTTCAAACTCCTCTCCTCAGCCCCCCAAAGAAGCAATACACCAAGGAAACAAACCACCCAAGATTGAGCCAGTCCCCAGTGAACCTGACCCACCACAGAGACAGGACTTGAAAAGGCAAAAGGGATCTAAGGCACCTTTGGGCCCCACCACTGGACTTACCAGTTCGGAGGGCAACCAAGAGCAACAACCAAGGAAAAGAATCTGGAAGTACTCCAGGAAACAATTAACCACAACCAAAGTAAAAGTTCTCAAAAAAAGGTCTTTCATCCCCCACAGGAGAGGTGACAATGTACAGACCATGTTGGATCTCAAACGCTTTGCTGGAAAATAAACCTTAGACTCTTTTTCTATGATAAAGAAGAAGATTTTTGTGGCCCCCACCCCACCCATGGTTGCCACTTTTGCAGTTTAAACTGACTCAAACATCTGGAAGATCCTCAAAAACCCACAAAATTACACCTCTATAACATGAAGCTGCATGAAATCAAAGCCTTGAAAGATCTAAGCACAGATCCCACCAGAAGAATAATGAAGGGGAGGCATTTAGTGACAGATACTGACACTTACAATTTTTAAAATTGAACCTATGCTCCAGAACCAGAATTTCTATGACAGCTGTGGCCTCTAACAGGTCAAAACAGTACACAAGAACATCATGCAAGAGCTTCTTGATATGGGGGAAGAAGGGCTTATCAGCAATCAGCTACTTGATTTTATTACGATCCTCAAGCCCAGATTCCCTAATTTCTTTGGGATTCCAAAACCTCATAAAAACATTAATAACCCCTCCATACAGACCAATGAGTGGTAGCGGAGGAAGCATCACCAAGCCCCTTTCAATCTTTCTGGAGGTGCAGATTAGACCACTTGCTGAAAACAGCTCCTCCTTTATCCTTGACACAGGAGACTTTCTAAAGAAAATTAGAAACATCCAGTTAATGATGACTCACTCCTAGTTACCATCAACATGGAAGCAGTCTACACAGTGCTTCCACATAACTACTCCATCAGTGCAGTGACAGAATCTCTCAGAGCTAAGAATTCCAGCACTAACACTGAGACTATCAGCAGACTACTAAGGATCCTACTAGAGAACAGCTATTTCTGCTTCAATAATAAGTTTTTCCAACAAAAAAAGGGGCATAGCAATGGGCACAGCCATGGCCTCCAGCCTGGCTGACACAGCCCTCAGGAAGTTGGAAAGGGAACATGTGTACAACTCCCCCCTTTTTTCTTCTGAAGAGGTGCTATATCTCAGATACATTTATGATATCTTTATCATTTGGAACAGTTCAGAAGCAAAATTCAAGAACTTTGACAAGCATATTAATGATTCCACTGACTTCCTGAGATTCATGTACACCAATGACCTAACTAAAGCAGTCTTCCTAGACCTGAACATCTCAAAACCTAATAACATGACTAGGCTTACAAACAACTTGTGTCATAAACCCACAAGGGTTAATATACTTTTCCATAGACAAAGTTTGCACCCTTTTCTTATGAAGAAAAATGTCATCAAATTGCAGGGACTATGAATTGCAAGAGTTTTGAAAGAACTCCTGGACTTCACCAAAAACCTATTGGACCTAGAAAATGACGTTCTTGCCTGAGGGTACAGCAAGAAGTTTGTAAGAAGCATTCTAGACCCAATTTCCTAGTTTAAACATGATGACCCGGGATTCCCTACAGCTAGAGAGGACAGCAGGACACACAGAAAACACAAGAAAGCTTCAAGCAATATTTCTATGGTGTGAACATACTCCGAATGCAAGGAAAACATACTCTGAATGCAAGGAAAACATACTCTGAATGCAAGGAAATCAATGTGTAAAGGACAACTGGATCATCTTAAGCAACAGCCCCACCATAGGAAAAGCCATCCCAAAGAAACCCAGCTGCAATACAACGAGAAACAAAAACAGCAGAGACTATGTAGAAGTGAAAAGGAGATCTGCAATCCCAGGACCATATCAGACAAAAGGAGCCTATAGCTGTGGACCCCTGAACTGCATTTACTACAACTGTATGAGCAATCAACCTGGATTCTATTGCCCAAACATAGACAGATATTTTAAGAGTAGCAAATAGAGCAACTGCAACACCGAAGGCCTAATCTATTGCACTCAATGCACTAAATGCCTGGCCTTTTATGCAGGCAAAACAATTAATAAGCTTAAAACAAGAATTGCCAGACACCTCATGGGCATTAACACTTTGGCAAAACACAGCATCAATGAAGCTAGACATGACTTTTTCCAAATCCTGTCATAAACAGAATAGAAAAGGAAGAGCTACAAGGCAGCTGCAATGACTGGCTTGAAAAGAAAGAACCTGAGTGGCGGATCAAGCTAGATGAAAACAGGCACCCAGGTCTGAACACTCAAATTTCAATCACTAGTGTGTTCAACCTCAAGGGCAGCCACGGTGGTGCAGTGGTTAGCATTGTCACCTCACAGCAAGAGGTTCTCCTGTTCGATCCTCGGCTGGGGTGCCTTCTGTGCGGAGTCTGCATGTCCTCCCTGTGGTCGCGTGGGTTTCCTCTGGGTGCTCCGGTTTCCTCCCACATCCCAAAGACATGCAGTAAGTGGATTGGACACTCTAAATTGGCCCTAGGTGAGAGTGCTTGTGTGTGTGTGCCTTCTGTGGAAGGTTGGGCACCGGGCTGGCAACTCAACACTGTAAAACTCCACTGCCAATCATGAGCAGACAGGTGATCCACTGTGGCGACCCTTAACTGGGAAAAGCCAAAAGAAGAAGAAGTGTGTTCAACCTCAGGAGAATTCACCATCATGCTTACGAGTAACTGAAAGACCAATCACAAGACATTGATGGGTTACTACTTTGTACTGGATTCTTTTATGATACTGCCATGACTTTCACAAATCATTTTTCTGTTGCCTCCTGTTGTCATTATCATTCCACACATGGTTGGTTTTGTTTTTTCACTAATAATTTCATATCTCTTCATTTAGTTTTCCAAGCAACTATTATATATATCTTGAACTATATACTGTTTTTATTTTGTCAAGCTGGGATTTCCTTGGGATGTATTATTCAGGGTGACCCTAGAAGAAGGATAATGACAAACTGCCTCTGCCAGCAGATCTGATGAATCTCAAATGAAAGTGTTGATTAAGGACCAGCGTTTTTACCATGACACGTGCAGTCTTTGACGTATGCCAGTCTGTTGGCAACTTCTGATATTTAGCAGATTATGGCTGTCCTGACAGTAGAGTTTTAGGTGCTTGATACATAATGGTATAAATTTCCTAAGGCAGAAACTAAGATTACAATTCTTACAAGGCTGCTATAGTGATTTACACTTCTTATCCAACCATTTTTTGCTTTTTTCATGTTGTTTTTATTGATTTATGTGGTGGGTAATTGGCACTGATGACTTCTCAGATCATGGTCATAGAATTTATTTACCTACAGTATTCTCTCTGACAATTTTATTTTTACAACTACCTATTATTACAACTATTGAGTAAAGTTTTTTAATAGCCCCAACTCTAAGGTCCCCAATTTTTAAAAGATATACTATTTCCTAAACTCTGGTGGTTCCTTAGGATCTTGTTTGCTCACTTTGGCATGCTGACTGGCCTTTACTTAACTGTGGGGTCCATAACCCCAAACATTTAGCACAGTTAAGATGTTCTTAAGATACAAGCCAAATTTTAAAAACCTATAGTGCCGAATGCATTTATTCACGTTCCACTTTAATTTTTAGTTGGTATAGAGGAACTTCTTCCTCTGCTCTACTCTGGATTTATAATGACCACCAATCATATTTTCTCAGATTAAGACTAGTCATCAATAGGATTAGCCCAATAAAAGAACTAATAAGCAGCTCTTGCTAGTCCCGCACCCCACTCTTAAGGGTTTCATTTCACCTCTGAGGTTTTTTTCTCTTGATGACATCTTTCCATTCCATATTTCATTTGCCATAAGACCATCCTATCATCGTACGTGGGAGCAGACATCCACCCAGTCTCCCAACGATGACCTGCTCCTCCCTACATTATTGGCCGTATTCTACCCTGTGATACTCTGCAGTGACAGTTTTATCTTAACCAATGAAAATGAGCCCGAGAATGCCACATCACCCAATTTGGCTACTAATACCAATTCTCTGTTTTTTCCCACATCACCCTCCATTTCATAGGTTCATAGATTAGTACTAAGCTAACTGCCCTTGCGAGTCATTTTAAGCCTAGCCAATTATCCCTTGTGAGACTCAAACCCTGCACCTTGTGCTTGCAAGGCAAATACCTTAACCATTAGACCACCCTCCCAAACCCTTCCAACATTTCTAATTATTCCAGTCAACTCCAAGTTTTACCTACCTTCCCTCCCCTTTTTTCACCATTGGCTAATTAATTTACAGGCCTTACCAAGAAAAATGAGGCAGGCAAAGCTATGTCACCTAACCCAGTTCCCAATGCCACTTTTGTTCTTATCCCATACAGCAGCCACTCAGTTAGCTCCACGTTTTCCCACCTTAACTCCATTGACTAATAGAGTTACAGGCGCATTTCCATCCTAGTGATGTCACCCCTCTATACATCTCATTGGTCACACTTCATCCATCCAATGATCTTTCAGCCACACAGACTCCCACCCAATCCCAGATTAAGCACCACTTCCTCTCTTTATTGGCCACTTCCCACAAAAAGCCACTCCTCACTGGTGTTCCTGTTTACCCAACAGAATAATAGAAATTACTGCGATTCTTTGTTTTTTTCTTTTTTCTTCCCTATCAAAAAACATGTTTTCCAATGGACTGTTACATACAAATGTGGTTCACTGATTGGACTTCAGTGGACCTATTGCTAAAACGTAAAAAAAACAATGAGAATCCTCACTCACAGTTCCTTGAGTACCTTGTCTCTACTTACTACCACTGGAACATCAAGGGAATGACTAACCATTATATGTAAATAACTCGATTAAATCACATATATTAATACTGATGTTGCCCAAGTTTTAAACATACACACAGCGCTCATCTGCCTGCATGTTTTCATCTCCGTTATCAATTCAAAACAGAAGGCTTGGAAGATAAAGACATCAAGTCCTTCTTCTTGAATTGCTTCAATCATTCTGATTTCATGCACGCTATTATTTATATCCTAATAATGACTAAAACGTTTAGCCACAGCTTGACACCAGCTAACTCTAACTACTTTTGATTGTTGTGTTGGGACCTCAGTTCCATGAACTGAAGTCACTCTTCATAGAGATAGCCCATGCTTATATTTATCAAGGGTATCAGAACTTGTCAGAAATTTAGGATGCATGGCTAGGCTTAAAAAGGCCCTTGTGGTCGTTAGCCTAGTAAACACTTATGAACCTGTGACCCTATTTTAAAGATGGTAGAATTTCTTGCATAATCATCTCCTTTTTCCATGCCAAAACTTCCTTCCTTGGCCCTCTTGTCGTACATTATTGTTGTTGTATTTTTGGAAGCTTGGCTTGAGCTGTAGGCTATCCTCTCCAACTTGCAGATAGGGGCTATTGTTACAAAATCCTGTGGTTGATTCATACCTGCTTCATCATTGTTTATAACTTCCTCAAGGGTGTTCTATGGCTAAAGGATCAGATGCTTGGAAACGGTGCACTTAGGAATATGCCCATTTCTCTATATAGTCTGTTGTTTCTCCATTTATTATTTTTTTTCTGTTAGCAGCTACAGTTTTTTCTACATTCTTTAAATTATTAAAATAATCCATTTTTAATGAATCAAATAACAAGTAATTTTGAATACTTTCACTCAATGATTTTATTTCACAATCAAGTATAGTAAAGTTTAACTCGTCTCTAATAAGTAAATATTAAATATCAAATACAAATGTTACCTTAGACCCCAGTCAACCACCCCAGGTCAACAAGGCAGAAATAATTGCTACCAAGCTCCAAATTAACAAAAACAAATGCATAAATACAGTCTGTGTGTATATTCCACCAGGGAATAATACCAATTCCCTAGAAGACATCCTGTACTGGTTAGCTAATAACTATCCACAAGAAACCATAGCACTAGGAGACCTTAACATCAACTGGAACGCTTGTTCCTCTCAATCTCCTACCACCCATGTAAACCTGTATGGATTCACACAGGTTTTATCCACCCCCATCAGGATAGGTAAACTTAACCAAAAAGATAGTATACTGGATTGAATACTAATAAATAGCCACCCCCAAATGTATACATTGGGGGCCATCCCTGATGACCTCAGTGACAACTTTCTTTCCTTTATATGTAAGCACAAATCCAATTACTCTCAGCAGCCCATCTACAGAACAATAAGAAATAGTAAAAGCTTCAATCCTAGCAAGTTTCAGGATGAACTTAAGGCATGCAACTGGACTGCCCTAAAGCACCTGCCCCTAGATGAAACTGTCTCCCACTTTAACAATAAATTCCTCACCATCCTCAATGCTCATGCTCCCGCTTGTTCCATGAGGGTAAAAACAAAAGCTGCCCCGTGGCTCTCTAAAGACACTAAAACAAAAATTATACTCAGAAATAAGACATGGCCAACATGGCGTTCTACAAAAGACCCTATAAACCAAACCATATTTAGACAACTAAGAAATGAGACAAAACGAGCTATTCCATTAAATAAAAAAACTACTACCTCCATCCCCAACAAGGGAACCAAAATAACCCCCAAAAATTCTGGGCAGGGATAAATAAATTACTGCACCCAGGTCAAATCACCACTCCACCTCCCTCAGCCTCTGCTGATAAACTACCAGCAGATGTTGCTAACACCTTTAATAATTTCTTCACTGAAACCATCCAAGCCCTTGCTAGCCAAATACCCCTTAACTCCTCTAACCTAGTGGATAGCACTCCCAGCTCCCAGACCTCCTTAAGCTTCCAATCAGTCTCTACATCTTTCATTCGTTCACTACTCAAAAAATTAAAACCTACTACCCTAGCTGTAGACCTTCTCCCAGCAGAATATTTGCAAAAAGCAGAAGATACCATAGCATACCCCATTTCCATTCTAATTAACCGGTCCATATCAGAAGCCTCAGTCCCCTCTATCTGGAAAATATCTTGTGTCATACCCCTCCATAAAGGTGGTAACTCTAGTGAGTTATCCAATTATAGACCCATAGCCATCTTATCACGTCTGGCAAAATAATGGAAAAATGCATCCATGAACAGCTCCTGTACTTTCTAACACAAAACAACCTTCTGGCTAACTCCCAGCATGGCTTTAGACCATATCATAGTACCACCACAGCTCTCCTCACCTTCTCTAATGCTATAAACTATAACATGAACTACAAGTTATCTTCAGCCCTCTTCATAGACCTGTCCAAGCCTTTTGACATGGTCAATCACCATCATCTCATCAACACCTTGGCAACAATCTCCCTAGGCAATCACTCTCTCCGATGGTTTGAATCCTACCTGAACAACAGACTACAGTCCGTCTTATGGCAGAACAAACTCTCAAACCTCCTACCCAACACTCTAGGTGTCCCACAGGGGTCCATCTTGGGACCACTTCTGTTTTCCATTTTTATCAATGACATCCATCCCTGATGCCATCTGCATTCAATACGCAGATGACTCAGAGTTGATCTGCCCTGGCACCTCACAAACAGAGCTGCTATCAATAACTCAGAGTACTTTCAACCTAGTGGAGAACTGACTTGTCACTTGCTGTCTTATATTAAATCCTAATAAAACAAAACTCCTACTTTTCACTCCCACACATAGATCCCGGCATTATCTATCTCCATTAAGGCCAATAACAGTACCATAATCACTCCAGATGCCCATACAAAACTGCTAGGAGTCATTATAGACAACAATCTTAAGTTTGTTGTGCACGTCAACAAAACAATCAAAACCATTAACAGAAAACTGGGCTCACTATATAAGAGTACTTTCAACCTAGTGGAGAACTGACTTGTCACTTGCTGTCTTATATTAAATCCTAATAAAACAAAACTCCTACTTTTCACTCCCACACATAGATCCCGGCATTATCTATCTCCATTAAGGCCAATAACAGTACCATAATCACTCCAGATGCCCATACAAAACTGCTAGGAGTCATTATAGACAACAGTCTTAAGTTTGATGTGCACGTCAACAAAACAATCAAAACCATTAACAGAAATCTGGGCTCACTATATACGATAAAACCATTCCTTACACCATATGCTAGGACTGCCATTGCCCACTCCCACCTACTCGCTACACTCTATTATGCTTTGTCTTTACTGGCCAACCTAAATAAAACTGACCTTAATAAACTCTCAAGCTGCTATAACAACATAATAAGATTTGCAACTGGTCTACCCTATAGAACACATCATTGTAAAAATATAAATTATCTCGGATGGCTAGACCTTCCCAGGCAGATTCAGTATAATCAACTCATTGTGGTCACAAAGCAGTTAACCAACCAGATAATACACCTGCCCTGAAAGAAATCATTTATCCCCACTCCAACTCCAGATCACTCCAGTCATCCAATAGACCATCAGTGCAAACCATTAAATCAAACATCTCAGCTGGTGACTCCCTGTTCGCCAACTCTGCTGGCAAAATTTGGAATTCCCTTCCTGCAAACATTACCCTACATACCACTCTATCTCAATTTAAGAAAGCTCTCAAGGAGCACTTCAAGTCTCAATGGAAATGTCCCTGCTCCAAGCCTGACTAAATCTTCATGCATACTGGTTTACTAGTTCTATGCCTATAAGTGGTACTCAATTATCTTTGTTAAGCTAGTTTAGAAGATAGACTGTATTAATCTAACTGGACTATAAAATGTGTTATATTTGTAAAAATTTAACTAGATTGTAAAATGTGTTCTATATGTACAATGTTATGATGACTCATGATCTATATGTACATCATAATGGCTGTATATGAAACCACCTATGGAGCTTTTCTCCCCAGGCCTCCGCTGAAAATGGACATGTATCCAGTCGGACTATCCCAGTCAACAAATGTAAAATAAATAAATAAGTATGTAATTTTATTAAATCAGATCCAGAACAGTCGAACAGTTCCAAAAATTCACCATACAAAATAAAATCTACCTCAAGTCCAAATTGGACTAATAATAACTTTTATTATATTTTTATATTTTTATTATTCGTTTAGTTGTTGTCATTAGTAATTACTCACAACTGACAAAATAGTTTCACAGAGAGTATAATACAAGGCTGACAAAATAATTTTTTCATGGTTTTATACAAGGTTTCAACAATGCTAAAGGCTGTCGAGTGCAGGGAGGGGGTCCACCAAGCCTATGCATTTTAGACATTGAGCAGATATGTTTATTATAAAACTTTGGAAAAAAATCTGGTTAGAACTTATTTTTACATATTTACTATTTATCCACTCTTTTTATTTTTATGTTTCATTTTGAAAATTTTTATTTGACATGATTGTAGGGGGTTGATTAATTATGATGAAGTGAAAAGTGATCAGTTTAATATGGATATATAGGAAATTTTATTGCTTTGTGTGTTATTCTGATGATGTCTTACCAGAAATGAAAGAGGTAAATCATATTAAAATTATCCTTGGACTTATTCAGTCAGCGGTTGATTTCTTCTGGTTCTTAATTTCTGTTTGTTTACTGGCTATTATTTTTGTTTTGACCATTACAATGCATATTTATGCATATTAGCAAATTACCCATGTTCAATTGGAAATGAGGTCTATTCATCTTTTTATCTCATATTCTATGCTTAACTCATTACTGCAGAATGCGCCTCCGGGTATTTCTGCAGTTAACTCTTACTGATGCCCCTAAGCATCAAATATTGCTTGCTCATATTGCATTAATAATTCCAAAACCATTCTACACACAAGGTATCAGAACATTTAATCGTAAACCATACATGATGGCAAACACAATTGTATTGATATTAAACTTATGTCTAATGCAGCTAAAGTGATATTTAATATTATTTGTATACTTTTTATTTGTATTGTAATAATTTTCATATTTCCCTAAATATCTCAACATTCAGGTAACAGACAGAACTGCATAGTCTCACATGAAAGCTCACAGCTGTATGAAGCAAATCCTGCTGGCGGTATGTGTCGTGCTTGAATGGTAGTTACCGAGATATCATAAGCTGTTTGTACAAAATTACACAATTGATATTCACTGCCTTTATTTTGGCTTACAAAAAGTCCAGTTGAAAGCATCAAACCGAATGCTACTAATGTAAAGATGAATTTATCCTGAATGGTTTGCCATTTACAGTTTTCTAGTAACATTTATGGTTCCACAGATGTGAGTACTTGTTTGAACTCCAGGATGATAACTTCATTTTTAAAGGCTCTAGTCACAGTCACGTGGAGTTAACAGTACCCACTCAAAAGATGATAACTTCCTTTTTAAAGGCTCTAGTCACAGTCACTTGGAGTTAACAGCACCCACTCAAAAGAGCTGTACTGGAGGAAATGAGTTAAATTTGGGTTGCGGTTTATTTACGTTAGGCTATGAGGCATTTTGTTGCGTGTGTATTTACATTCATACACAATTGCTTTTACTGTTAAGTTTCATGGTAACAAACAAAAAGCATGTATATTTAAGGCTGATGCAATCATTTTTATTATATCCTTGCATCAAAGTCCATTCGTGGGATAAACTCTAGGATGATGTTGGCAGAGTGGTAATTAATCATGTATTGTATTGTAGCTCAGATGTGTGTTTTTATTATACATTTTTATCTTGCATTACTGTTAGAATAAATGCACACACACACACATACATACACACACACACACACACACACACACACACACACACACACACACACACACACACACACACACACACACACACACACACACACACAGATACACACACAGATACACACACAGATACACACACACACACACACACACACACACACACACACACACACACACACACACACACCAGAAGTGGATGTGTATATTTATATAAAAATGTGTGTTTCATCCCATGGTGACACAGAGCTAGTTAGATTATAAATGAACTTAACAATGTATATACCTTACATAATGTTATATTTTAAGACAGTGTTGTTATCTTTAAAGTATATACCACATACACCAGCTCATTCACCTGTTGGGTAAAAGTGAGGCAGACGTACCGTTTCTACTTGTTGAGTACATCTGAACACCTTTTCAGAATCACGAGGATGTGTACAGGCAATAAGAAGTTTGCGACTGTCTAAAATAAAGAAAACAACACAGAGCTGTGGACATCTTTACAAGCTCTGCTTAAGCATCTGAAAATGTTTCTTTTTATTCTGTAAGGGGTATCCTCTGCAACTAATAAATAAAATTCTTAAATGTGTAGAACCGGCATATGGAGGAGAGTTTTGTGTAATGTTTTGACTTTGAGTGAAAAAACTGATATATTGCTCTGTACTCTTGGTTCTAGACATATCATCAGAAATGAGGTTTGCAGCAGATTATTTATGGTACAGATACCAGAAAAACATAACCACGATTTCTGAAATGATGTGTAAATACATCTGCAAATGATTACTTCCTTTAACAATAAATTGTACTAATGGATAATGTGCACACATGTGTTTCCAAGTCTATACTTACTGAGTTTTATTCAGGTCATGAGAAGTACCATCTACCCAACGGAAGGAATTCTCAACCACTTGGTCTGTAAGGCCAATCCAGTAATCACCTCCCTTTCCTAGGAAAAACTGTATAAAAACAAGTAAAAATTACATGAAATAATTGCTTCACATATAAGCAGGATCTAATGTTAAATACTGGTCTGTAAATATATCTATTTAGTCTGCAATACAATCTTATAAATCTTAATTTCTGAGTATTTCTCATCTGGTTCCTCGTTTAAATAATGTAGGACTACAGACATCTTTAGTTTGCAGAAAAATAGTCTTTATAGGCTGCAGTGGTAAGAATGAAGAGGAATTCCACTTATGTATGGAAATTAAAAGTAACTCAAGTCCATAATTAAAAACCACAATGAATGGCTGCTTCTGGATTATATCTATAATGTCCAGGCATGTAACTCAGATTTATTTCCACATATAAACTAAGTTTAGCTCACAGAGGATAAGTAAAAATTATGTAAGGTATGAAAGCATGAAACCTTAGCACAGGAATATAAGAAAGATGTTCACTGTGAAACAGGACAGCGAGGATAAATGCTACTGAGTTTCCCAAGCGTAGGTAAAGTTGCAGACATTTGGCATAAGCAGAATTATCAGAAAGCTGCAGTCAGTCTGTTCTACAGACTGAGGATGAGGAAAAATATCCTACCATGATATTTTGCAGAGTGCTACAACCCTGCTCAGCTGTAGCTAGACTTTTTAATTGTTTCTATCCCAAATGGGCTCTATTTGGTGGATGATCTAAACTAGCACAGTTTTAAGTTTGGGTAAGCTTTCTCCTCCTTTCCTGACATTGCATGTATGGCACCTACAGTTAACTGTATCTTTTCAAAAAGATTTGTGTAACTGTAAATCATAACATCTAGTTACACCTACCCACTTTGTGTCATTGCCTTGTCCATACCTTGCTTAGGGACTAATATAGCCGGCATGAGGACCGTTATTTATTGCGTGTCATTCGTCATTTGTCCATACCTTGCTTAGGGACTAATATAGCCAACATGAGGACCGTTATTTATTCCCTGTCATTCATCATTTGTCCATACCTTGATTAAGTACTAATATAGACAGCATGAGGACCATTGTCTATTCCCTGTCTTTCATCACTCGACCATACCTTGCTTAGGAACTAATATAGCCAGCATGAGGACCTTTATTTATTCCCTGTCATTCGTCATTTGTCCATACCTTGGCGTAGGTACTAATATAGCCAGTATGGGGACAATTATTTATACACTGTCATTCGTCATTTGCCCATACCTTGTTTGGGGATTAATATAGCCAGCATAAGGACCATTATTAATTCCCTGTCATTCATCATTTGTCCATGCCTTTCTTAAGTACTTATATAGCCAGCATGAGGATTGTTATTTATACATTGCCATTCATTATTTGTCCATACCTTGTTTAGGTACTAATATAGCCAGCATAAGGACCATTATTAATTCCCTGTCATTCATCATTTGCCCATACCTTTCTTAAGTACTAATATAGCCAGCATGAAGACTGTTATTTATACATTGCCATTCATCATTTGTCCATACCTTGCTTAGGTACTAATATAGCCAGCATGAGGACCGTTATTAATTCCCTGTCATTCATCATTTGTCCATACCTTGCTTAGGGACCAGTATAGCCAGCATGAAGATTATTTATTCCATGTCATTCATCATTTGTCCACACCTTGCATAGGTTCTGATATAGCCAGCATGAGGACTGGTATTTTTTCCCTGTCATTTATCCATACCTTGCTTAGATACTAATATAGCAGAATGAGGACCATTATTTATTCCCTGTCACTCATCATTTGTCCATACCTTGCTTAGGTACTAATACAGCCAGCATGAGGACCATTACTTATTCCCTGTCATTCGTCATTTGTCCATGCCTTGTTTAGGTACTAATATAGCCAGCATGCGGACCGTAATTAATTCCCTGTCATTCGTCATTTGTCCATACCTTGCTAAAGTACTAATATAGCCAGCATGAGGACTGTTATTTATTCCCTGTCATTCATCATTTGTCCATACCTTGCTTAGGGACTAATATAGCCAGTATGAGGACCGTTATTTATTCCCTGTCATTCGTCATTTGTCCATGCCTTGCTTAGGGACTAGAATAGCCAGAATGAGGACCGTTATTTATTCCCTGTCATTCATTTGTCCATACATTGCTTAGGGACTAATATAGCCAGCATGAGGACCATTATTAATTCCCTATCATTCGTCATTTGTCCATGCCTTTCTTAAGTACTAATATAGCCAGCATGAAGACTGTTATTCATACATTGCCATTCATCATTTGTCCATACCTAGCTTAGGTACTAATATAGCCAGCATGAGGACCGTTATTAATTCCTTGTCATTCGTCATTTGTCCATACCTTGTTTAGGTACTAATATAGCCAGCATGAGGACCGTTATTAATTCCCTGACATTCGTCATTTGTCCATACCTTGCTTAGGTACTAATATAGTCAGCATGAGGACTGTTATTAATTTCCTGTCTTTCGTCATTTGTCCATACTTTGCTTACGTACTAATATAGCCAGCATGAGGACCGTTATTAATTCCTTGCCATTCGTCATTTGTCCATACCTTGTTTGGGGATTAATATAGCCAGCATATGGACCGTTATTAATTCCCTGTCATTCGTCATTTGTCCATGCCTTTCTTAAGTACTAAGTTAACCAGCATGAGGACTGTTATTTATACATTGTCATTCATCATTTGTCCATACCTTGCTTAGGTTCTAATATAGCCAGCATGAGGACCGTTATTTTTCCCCTGTCGTTTGTCCATACCTTGCTTAGGTACTAATATAGCAGAATGAGGACCGTTATTTATTCCCTGTCATTCATCATTTGTCCATACCTTCCTTAGGGACTAATATAGCCAGCATGAGGACCGTTATATATTCCCTGTCATTCATCATTTGTCCATACATTGCTTATGTACTAATATAGTCATCATGAGGACTGTTATTAATTTCCTGTCATTCGTCTTTTGTCCATACCTTGCTTAGGTACTAATATAGCCAGCATGAGGACCGTTATTAATTCTCTGTCATTCGTCATTTGTCCATCCCTTCTTTGGGGACTAATAGAGCCAACATGAGGACCGTTATTTATTACGTGTCATTCGTCATTTGTCCATACCTTGATTAAGTACTAATATAGACAGCATGAGGACCTTTATTTATTCCCTGTCATTCGTCATTTGTCCATACCTTGCTTAGGGACTAATATAGCCGGCATGAGGACCGTTATTTATTCCCTGTCATTCGTCATTTGTCCATACCTTGATTAAGTACTAATATAGCCAACATGAGGACCGTTATTTATTACGTGTCATTCATCATTTGTCCATACCTTGATTAAGTACTAATATAGACAGCATGAGGACCTTTATTTATTCCCTGTCATTCGTCATTTGTCCATACCTTGCTTAGGGACTAATATAGCCAGCATGAGGACCGTTATTTATTCCCTGTCATTCGTCATTTGTCTATACCTTGCTTAGGGACTAATATAGACAGCATGAGGACCTTTATTTATTCCCTGTCATTCGTCATTTGTCCATACCTTGCTTAGGGACTAATATAGCCAGCATGAGGACCTTTATTTATTCCCTGTCATTCGTCATTTGTCCATACCTTGCTTAGGGACTAATATAGCCAGCATGAGGACCGTTATTTATTCCCTGTCATTCGTCATTTGTCCATACCTTGCTTAGGGACTAATATAGCCAGCATGAGGACCTTTATTTATTCCCTGTCATTCGTCATTTGTCCATACCTTGCTTAGGGACTAATATAGCCAGCATGAGGACCGTTATTTATTCCCTGTCATTCGTCATTTGTCCATACCTTGCTTAGGGACTAATATAGACAGCCAGCATGAGGACCTTTATTTATTCCCTGTCATTCGTCATTTGTCCATACCTTGCTTAGGGACTAATATAGCCAGCATGAGGACCTTTATTTATTCCCTGTCATTCGTCATTTGTCCATACCTTGCTTAGGGACTAATATAGCCAGCATGAGGACCGTTATTTATTCCCTGTCATTCGTCATTTGTCCATACCTTGCTTAGGGACTAATATAGCCAGCATGAGGACCTTTATTTATTCCCTGTCATTCGTCATTTGTCCATACCTTGCTTATTGACTAATATAGCCAGCATGAGGACCGTTATTTATTCCCTGTCATTCGTCATTTGTCCATACCTTGCTTAGGGACTAATATAGCCAGCATGAGGACCGTTATTTATTACGTGTCATTCATCATTTGTCCATACCTTGATTAAGTACTAATATAGCCAACATGAGGACCGTTATTTATTACGTGTCATTCATCATTTGTCCATACCTTGATTAAGTACTAATATAGACAGCATGAGGACCTTTATTTATTCCCTGTCATTCGTCATTTGTCCATACCTTGCTTAGGGACTAATATAGCCAGCATGAGGACCGTTATTTATTCCCTGTCATTCGTCATTTGTCCATACCTTGCTTAGGGACTAATATAGACAGCATGAGGACCTTTATTTATTCCCTGACATTCGTCATTTGTCCATACCTTGCTTAGGGACTAATATAGCCAGCATGAGGACCTTTATTTATTCCCTATCATTCGTCATTTGTCCATACCTTGCTTAGGGACTAATATAGCCAGCATGAGGACCGTTTTTTATTCCCTGTCATTTGTCATTTGTCCATACCTTGCTTAGGGACTAATATAGCCAGCATGAGGACCTTTATTTATTCCCTGTCATTCGTCATTTGTCCATACCTTGCTTAGGGACTAATATAGCCAGCATGAGGACCGTTATTTATTCCCTGTCATTCGTCATTTGTCCATACCTTGCTTAGGGACTAATATAGCCAGCATGAGGACCTTTATTTATTCCCTGTCATTCGTCATTTGTCCATACCTTGCTTAGGGACTAATATAGCCAGCATGAGGACCTTTATTTATTCCCTGTCATTCGTCATTTGTCCATACCTTGCTTAGGGACTAATATAGCCAGCATGAGGACCGTTATTTATTCCCTGTCATTCGTCATTTGTCCATACCTTGCTTAGGGACTAATATAGCCAGCATGAGGACCTTTATTTATTCCCTGTCATTCGTCATTTGTCCATACCTTGCTTAGGGACTAATATAGCCAGCATGAGGACCGTTATTTATTCCCTGTCATTCGTCATTTGTCCATACCTTGCTTAGGGACTAATATAGCCAGCATGAGGACCGTTATTTATTCCCTGTCATTCGTCATTTGTCCATACCTTGCTTAGGTACTAATATAGTCAGCATGAGGACTGTTATTAATTTCCTGTCTTTCGTCATTTGTCCATACTTTACTTACGTACTAATATAGCCAGCATGAGGACCGTTATTAATTCCTTGCCATTCGTCATTTGTCCATACCTTGTTTGGGGATTAATATAGCCAGCATATGGACCGTTATTAATTCCCTGTCATTCGTCATTTGTCCATGCCTTTCTTAAGTACTAATATAACCAGCATGAGGACTGTTATTTATACATTGTCATTCATCATTTGTCCATACCTTGCTTAAATTTCTAATATAGCCAGCATGAGGACCGTTATTTTTCCCCTGTCGTTTGTCCATACCTTGCTTAGGTACTAATATAGCAGAATGAGGACCGTTATTTATTCCCTGTCATTCATCATTTGTCCATACCTTGCTTAGGGACTAATATAGCCAGCATGAGGACCGTTATATATTCCCTGTCATTCATCATTTGTCCATACATTGCTTATGTACTAATATAGTCATCATGAGGACTGTTATTAATTTCCTGTCATTCGTCATTTGTCCATACCTTGCTTAGGTACTAATATAGCCAGCATGAGGACCGTTATTAATTCTCTGTCATTCATCATTTGTCCATACCTTGTTTGGGGACTAATATAGCCAGCATGAGGACCGTTATTTATTCCCTGTCATTCGTCATTTGTCCATACCTTGCTTAGGTACTAATATAGCCAGCATGAGGACCTTTATTAATTCCCTGTCATTCGTCATTTGTCCATACCTTGCTTAGGGACTAATATAGCCAGCATGAGAACCATTGTTTATTCCCTGTCATTCGTCATTTGTCCATACCTTGCTTAGGTACTAATATAGCCAGCATGAGGACCGTTATTTATTACGTGTCATTCATCATTTGTCCATACCTTGATTAAGTACTAATATAGACAGCATGAGGACCTTTATTTATTCCCTGTCATTCGTCATTTGTCCATACCTTGCTTAGGGACTAATATAGCCAGCATGAGGACCGTTATTTATTCCCTGTCATTCGTCATTTGTCCATACCTTGCTTAGGGACTAATATAGCCAGCATGAGGACCTTTATTTATTCCCTGTCATTCGTCATTTGTCCATACCTTGCTTAGGGACTAATATAGCCAGCATGAGGACCTTTATTTATTCCCTGTCATTCGTCATTTGTCCATACCTTGCTTAGGGACTAATATAGCCAGCATGAGGACCGTTATTTATTCCCTGTCATTCGTCATTTGTCCATACCTTGCTTAGGGACTAATATAGCCAGCATGAGGCCCTTTATTTATTCCCTGTCATTCGTCATTTGTCCATACCTTGCTTAGGGACTAATATAGCCAGCATGAGGACCGTTATTTATTCCCTGTCATTCGTCATTTGTCCATACCTTGCTTAGGGACTAATATAGCCAGCATGAGGACCGTTATTTATTCCCTGTCATTCATCATTTGTCCATACCTTGATTAAGTACTAATATAGCCAACATGAGGACCGTTATTTATTACGTGTCATTCATCATTTGTCCATACCTTGATTAAGTACAAATATAGACAGCATGAGGACCTTTATTTATTCCCTGTCATTCGTCATTTGTCCATACCTTGCTTAGGGACTAATATAGCCAGCATGAGGACCGTTATTTATTCCCTGTCATTCGTCATTTGTCCATACCTTGCTTAGGGACTAATATAGACAGCATGAGGACCTTTATTTATTCCCTGTCATTCGTCATTTGTCCATACCTTGCTTAGGGACTAATATAGCCAGCATGAGGACCTTTATTTATTCCCTGTCATTCGTCATTTGTCCATACCTTGCTTAGGGACTAATATAGCCAGCATGAGGACCGTTATTTATTCCCTGTCATTTGTCATTTGTCCATACCTTGCTTAGGGACTAATATAGCCAGCATGAGGACCTTTATTTATTCCCTGTCATTCGTCATTTGTCCATACCTTGCTTAGGGACTAATATAGCCAGCATGAGGACCGTTATTTATTCCCTGTCATTCGTCATTTGTCCATACCTTGCTTAGGGACTAATATAGCCAGCATGAGGACCTTTATTTATTCCCTGTCATTCGTCATTTGTCCATACCTTGCTTAGGGACTAATATAGCCAGCATGAGGACCTTTATTTATTCCCTGTCATTCGTCATTTGTCCATACCTTGCTTAGGGACTAATATAGCCAGCATGAGGACCGTTATTTATTCCCTGTCATTCGTCATTTGTCCATACCTTGCTTAGGGACTAATATAGCCAGCATGAGGACCTTTATTTATTCCCTGTCATTCGTCATTTGTCCATACCTTGCTTAGGGACTAATATAGCCAGCATGAGGACCGTTATTTATTCCCTGTCATTCGTCATTTGTCCATACCTTGCTTAGGGACTAATATAGCCAGCATGAGGACCGTTATTTATTCCCTGTCATTCGTCATTTGTCCATACCTTGCTTAGGGACTAATATAGCCAGCATGAGGACCTTTATTTATTCCCTGTCATTCGTCATTTGTCCATACCTTGCTTAGGGACTAATATAGCCAGCATGAGGACCGTTATTTATTCCCTGTCATTCGTCATTTGTCCATACCTTGCTTAGGGACTAATATAGCCAGCATGAGGACCGTTATTTATTCCCTGTCATTCGTCATTTGTCCATACCTTGCTTAGGTACTAATATAGCCAGCATGAGGACAATTATTTATACACTGTCATTCGTCATTTGCCCATACCTTGTTTGGGGATTAATATAGCCAGCATGAGGACCGTTATTAATTCCCTGTCATTCGTCATTTGTCCATACCTTGCTTAGGGACTAATATAGCCAGCATGAGGACCGTTATTTATTCCCTGTCATTCGTCATTTGTCCATACCTTGGCATAGGTACTAATATAGCCAGTATGGGGACAATTTTTTATACACTGTCTTTCGTCATTTGTCCATACCTTGTTTGGGGATTAATATAGCCAGCATAAGGACCATTATTAATTCCCTGTCATTCATCATTTGTCCATACCTTGCTTAGGTACTAATATAGCCAGCATAAGGACCATTATTAATTCTCTGTCATTCATCATTTGCCCATACCTTTCTTAAGTACTAATATAGCCAGCATGAAGACTGTTATTTATACATTGCCATTCATCATTTGTCCATACCTTGCTTAGGCACTAATATAGCCAGCATGAGGACCGTTATTAATTCCCTGTCATTCATCATTTGTCCATACCTTGCTTAGGGACCAGTATAGCCAGCATGAAGATTATTTATTCCACGTCATTCATCATTTGTCCACACCTTGCATAGGTTCTGATATAGCCAGCATGAGGACTGTTATTTTTTCCCTGTCGTTTATCCATACCTTGCTTAGATACTAATATAGCAGAATGAGGACCATTATTTATTCCCTGTCCCTCATCATTTGTCCATACCTTGCTTAGGTACTAATACAGCCAGCATGAGGACCATTACTTATTCCCTGTCATTCGTCATTTGTCCATACCTTGCTAAAGTACTAATATAGCCAGCATGAGGACTGTTATTTATTCCCTGTCATTCATCATTTGTCCGTACCTTGCTTAGGGCCTTGTATAGCCAGCATGAGGACCGTTATTTATTCCCTGTCATTCGTCATTTGTCCATACCTTGCTTAGGGACTAGAATAGCCAGCATGAGGACCGTTATTTATTCCCTGTCATTCATTTGTCCATACATTGCTTAGGGACTAATATAGCCAGCATGAGGACCATTATTAATTCCCTGTCATTCGTCATTTGTCCATACCTTGTTTGAGGATTAATATAGCCAGCATAAGGATCATTATTAATTCCCTGTCATTCGTCATTTGTCCATGCCTTTCTTAAGTACTAATATAGCCAGCATGAAGACTGTTATTTATACATTGCCATTCATCATTTGTCCATACCTTGCTTAGGTACTAATATAGCCAGCATGAGGACCGTTATTAATTCCCTGTCATTCGTCATTTGTCCATACCTTGCTTAGGTACTAATATAGCCAGCATGAGGACCGTTATTAATTCCCTGTCATTCGTCATTTGTCCATACCTTGCTTAGGTACTAATATAGTCAGCATGAGGACTGTTATTAATTTCCTGTCTTTCGTCATTTGTCCATACTTTGCTTACGTACTAATATAGCCAGCATGAGGACCGTTATTAATTCAAATCCAAATAATAGGAAACCAAGACCAGGATCCACAACTGTGAAAAGAGACAGGAATCCACCACAGCAATTTCAGGATGCAGGAACACCAACACATGAAGGTTGAATTCTTTTATTTCAACGAAAAAACACACAGACTTAGCGCTTTCACCAGTTATACTGGTATCATCAGAGTCTCCTTTCTTAAGTACTAATATAACCAGCATGATGACTGTTATTTATACATTGCCATTCATCATTTGTCCATACCTTGATTAGGTTCTAATATAGCCAGCATGAGGACCGTTATTTTTTCCCTGTCGTTTGTCCATACCTTGCTTAGGTACTAATATAGCAGAATGAGGACTGTTATTTATTCCCTGTCATTCGTCATTTGCCCATACCTTGCTTAGGTACTAATATAGCCAGCATGAGGACAGTTATTTATTCCATGTCATTTGTCATTTGCCCATACCTTGCTTAGGGACTAATATAGCCATCATGAGGACTGTTATTTATTCCCTGTCATTTGTCCATATCTTGCTTAGGGGCCAGTATAGCCAGCATGAGGATCATTATTTATTCCATGTTATTCGTCATTTGTCCATACCTTGTTTAGGGACTAATATAGCCAGCATGAGGACCGTTATTTATTCCCTGTCATTCATTTGTCCATACCTTTCTTAGGTACTAATATAGTCAGCATGAAGACCGTTATTAATTCCCTGTCATTCCTCAATTGTCCATTCCTTGTTTGGGGACTAATATAGCCAGCATGAGGACAGTTATTAATTCCCTGTCATTCGTCATTAGTCCATACCCTGCTTAGGTACTAATATAGGCAGCATGAGGACCGTTGTTTATTCCCTGTCATTCGTCATTTCTCCATACCTTGCTTAGGTACTAATATAGCCAGCATGAGGACCGTTATTAATTCCCTGTCATTTGTCATTCGTCCATATGTTGTTTGGAGACTAATATAGCCAGCATGAGGACCGTTATTAATTCCCTGTCATTCGTCATTTGTCCATGCCTTTCTTAAGTACTAATATTGCCAGCGTGAGGACTGTTATTTATACATTGTCATTCATCATTTGTCCATACCTTGCTTAGGTTCTAATATGACCAGCATGAGGATAGTTATTATTTTCCTGTCGTTTGTCCATACCTTGCTTAGGTAGTAATATAGCAGAATGAGGACCATTATTTATTCCCTATCATTCATTTGTCCATACCTTGCTTAGGTACTAATATAGCCAGCATGAGGACCGTTATTTATTCCCTGTCATTCGTCATTTGTCCATACCTTGCTTAGGGACTTATATAGCCAGCATGAGGACTGTTATTAATTTCCTGTCATTCGTCATTTGTCCATGCCTTTCTTAAGTACTAATATAGCCAGCATGAGGACTGTTATTTATACATTGTCATTTATCATTTGTCCATACCTTGCTTAGGGACTAATATAGCCAGCATGTGGACCATTATTGGAGCGGCCCTAGGTCAACTGGTGCCCTAGGCAAAAGGGTTCCACAGCGCCCCCCCCCAACACATTACCTGGTGCTCCCATCATGGTCTACCGACACCAAATAAATAGTGGAAAAGCGCCCCTGCTAGACTGGCGCCCAAGGTGGCCGCCTAGTTGGCCTATGCCTATGGCTGGCCGGGTTATTTGTGCATATCTTTGCTTAGGGAACTAATATAGCCAGCATGAGGACCGTTATTTATTCCCTGTCATTCATCATTTGTTCATACATTGCTTAGGTTCTAATATTGCCAGCATGAGCATCGTTATTATTTCCCTATCGTTTGTCCATACCTTGCTTAGGTACTAATATAGCAGAATGAGGACCGTTATTTATTCCATGTCATTCGTCATTTGCCCACACATTGCTTAGGGAGTAATATAGCCATCATGAGGACTGTTATTTATTCCCTGTCATTTGTCATTTGTCCATACCTTGCTTAGGGACTTATACAGCCAGCATGAGGACCGTTATTTATTCCCTGCCATTTGTTCATACCTTGCTTAGCGACTAATATAGTCAGCATGAGGACTGTTATTAATTTCCTATCATTCGTCATTTGTCCATACCTTGCTTACGTACTAATATAGCCAGCATGAGGATCGTTATTAATTCACTGTCATTCGTCATTTGTCCATACCTTGCTTACGTACTAATATAGCCAGCATGAGGATCGTTATTAATTCCCTGTCATTCGTCATTTCTCCATACCTTGCTTAGGTTCTAATATAGCCAGCATGAGGACAGTTATTTATTCCCTGTCATTCGTCATTTGTCCATACCTTTCTTAGTGACTAATAATAGGCATCATGAGGACTGTTATTTATTCCCAGTCATTCGTCATTTTTCCATACCTTGTTTGGGGACTAATATAGCCAGCATGAGGACAATTATTTATTCCATGTTATTCATCATTTGTCCATACCTTGCTTAGGGATCAGTATAGCCAGCATGAGAACCATTATTTATTCCATGTTATTCAGTATTTGTCCATACCTTGTTTGGGGACTAATATAGCCAGCATGAGGACTGTTATTTATTCCCTGTCATTCATCATTTGTCCATACCTTGCTTAGGTACTAATATAGTCAGCATGAGGACTGTTATTAATTTCCTGTCATTCTTCATTTGTCCATACCTTGCTTAGGTATTAATATAGCCAGCATGAGGACCGTTATTAATTCCCTGTCATTCCTCATTTGTCCATCCCTTATTTGGGGACTAATATAGCCAGCATGAGGACCGTTATTAATTCCCTGTCATTCGTCATTTGTCCTTCACTTGTTTGGGGACTAATATAGCCAGCATGAGGACCGTTATTAATTCCCTGTCATTCGTCATTTGTCCATGCCTTTCTTAAGTACTAATATAGCCAGCATGAGGACTGTTATTTATACATTGTCATTCATCATTTGTCCATACCTTGCTTAGGGACTTGTATTGCCAGCATGAGGATGGTTATTTATTCCCTGTCATTCATCATTTGTCCATACCTTGCTTAGGTACTAATATAGCCAGCATGAGGACCATTATTAATTCCCTGTCATTCGTCATTTGTCCATGCCTTTCTTAAGTACTGATATAGCCAGCATGAGGACCGTTATTTATTCCCAGTCATTCGTCATTTGCCCATACCTTGCTTAGGGATTAAAATAGCCATCATGAGGACAGTTATTTATTCCCTGTCATTCGTCATTTGTCCATACCTTGCTTAGGTACTAATGTAGTCAGCATGAGGACTGTTATTAATTTCGTGTATTTCGTCATTTGTCCATACCTTGCTTAGGTACTAATATAGCTAGCATGAGGACCGTTATTAATTCTCTGTCATTCGTCATTTGTCCATCCCTTCTTTGGGGACTAATAGAGCCAGCATGAGGACCGTTATTAATTCCCTGTCATTCGTCATTTGTCCATGCCTTTCTTAAGTACTGATATAGCCAGCATGAGGACCGTTATTTATTCCCTGTCATTCGTCATTTGCCCATACCTTGCTTAGGGATTAAAATAGCAATCATGAGGACAGTTATTTATTCCCTGTCATTTGTCATTTGTCCATACCTTGCTTAGGGACTAGTATAGCCAGCATGAGGACTGTTATTTATACACTGTCATTCATCATTTGTCCATACCTTGTCTGGAGACTAATATAGGGAGCATGAGGACCGTTATTTATTCCGTGTCATTCATTAATGGTCCATACCTTGCTTTGGTGCTAATATAGCCAGCATGAGGACCGTTATTTATTCCCTGCCTTTTTTTCATACCTTGCTTAAGGGCTAATATAGCCAGAATGAGGACCATTATTTATTATTACATGTCATTCGTCCATAGCTTGCTTAAGTACTAATATAGCCAGCATCAGGACCGTTATTTATTCCCTGTCATTCATCATTTGTCCATACCTTGCTTAGGGACTAATATACCCAGCATGAGCACAGTTATTTATTCCCTGTCATTCGTCATTTGTCCATACCTTGCTTAGGTACTAATATAGCCAGCATGAGGACCGTTATTAATTCCCTGTCATTCGTCATTTGTCCATACCTTGCTTAGGTACTAATATAGCCAGCATGAGGACCGTTATTAATTCTCTGTCATTCGTCATTTGTCCATCCCTTCTTTGGGGACTAATAGAGCCAGCATGAGGACCGTTATTAATTCCCTGTCATTCGTCATTTGTCCATGCCTTTCTTAAGTACTAATATAGCCAGCATGAGGACTGTTATTTATACATTGTCATTCATCATTTGTCCATACCTTGCTTAGGGACCAGTATAGCCAGCATGAGGACCGTTATTTATTCCATGTTATTCGATATTTGTCCATACCTTCTTTGGGGACTAATATAGCCAGCATGAGGACCGTTATTTATTCCCTGTCATTCGTCATTTGTCCATACCTTGCTTAGGTACTAATATAGCCAGCATGAGGACCGTTATTAATTCTCTGTCATTCATCATTTGTCCATCCCTTGTTTGGGGACTAATATAACCAGCATGAGGACCGTTATTAATTCCCTGTCATTCGTCATTTGTCCATGCCTTTCTTAAGTACTAATATAGCCAGCATGAGGACTGTTATTTATACATTGTCATTCATCATTTGTCCATACCTTCCTTAGGGACTTGTATTGCCAGCATGATGATGGTTATTTATTCCCTGTCATTCATCATTTGTCCATGCCTTTCTTAAGTACTAATATAGCCAGCATGAGGACTGTTATTTATACATTGTCATTCATCATTTGTCCATACCTTGCTTAGGGACTTGTATTGCCAGCATGATGATGGTTATTTATTCCCTGTCATTCATCATTTGTCCATACCTTGCTTAGGTTCTAATATAGCCAGCATGAGGACCGTTATTAATTCCCTGTCATTTGTCATTTGTCCATACCTTGCTTAGGTTCTAATATAGCCAGCATGAGGACCATTATTTATTCCCTGTCATTCATCATTTGTCCTTCCCTTGTTTGGGGACTAATTTAACCAGCATGAGGGCCTTTATTAATTCCCTGTCATTCGTCCTTTGTCCATGCCTTTCTTAAGTACTAATATAGCCAGCATGAGGACTGCTATTTATACATTGTCATTCATCATTTGTCCATACCTTGCTTAGGGACTTGTATTGCCAGCATGAGGATGGTTATTTATTCCCTGTCATTCATCATTTGTCCTTCCCTTGTTTGGGGACTAATATAACCAGCATGAGGGCCGTTATTAATTCCCTGTCATTCGTCATTTGTCCATGCCTTTCTTAAGTACTAATATAGCCAGCATGAGGACTGTTATTTATACATTGTCATTCATCATTTGTCCATACCTTGCTTAGGGACTTGTATTGCCAGCATGATGATAGTTATTAATTCCCTGTCATTCATCATTTGTCCATACCTTGCTTAGGTACTAATATAGCAGAATGAGGACTGTTATTTATTCCCTGTCATTCGTCATTTGCCCATACCTTGCTTAGGGAATAATATAGCCATCATGGGGACTGTTAATTATTTCCTGTCATTTGTCAATACCTTGCTTAGCGACTAATATAACCAGCATGACGACCGTTATTTATTCCATGTCATTCGTCATTTGTCTATACCTTGCTTAGGGTCTAATATAGAAAGCATGAGGATAGTTATTTATTCCCTGTCATTCATCATTTATCCATACCTTGTTTAGGTACTAATATAGCCAGCATGAGGACCGTTATTTATTCCCTGTCATTTGTCATTTGTCCATACCTTGCTTACGTACTAATATAGTTAGCATGAGGACTGTTATTAATTTCCTGTCATTCGTCATTTGTCCATACCTTGCTTAGCTACTAATATAGCCAGCATGAGGATCGTTATTAATTCCCTGTCATTCGTCATTTGTCCATACCTTGCTTAGGTTCTAATATAGCCAGCATGAAGACCATTATTTTTTCCCTGTCGTTTGTCCATACCTTGCTCAGGTACTAATATAGCAGAATGAGGACCATTATTTATTCCCTGTTATTCGTCATTTGCCCATACCTTGTTTGGGGACTAATATATCCATCATGAGGACCGTTATTTATTCCCTGTCATTCGTCATTTGTCCATACCTTTCTTAGTGACTAATATAGGCATCATGAGGACTGTTATTTATTCCCTGTCATTCGTCATTTTTCCATACCTTGTTTGGGGACTAATATAGCCAGCATGAGGACAATTATTTATTCCCTGTCATTCATCATTTGTCCATACCTTGCTTACGTACTAATATAGTCAGCATGAGGACTGTTATTAATTTCCTATCATTCTTCATTTGTGCATACCTTGCTTAGGTATTAATATAGCCAGCATGAGGACCGTTATTAATTCCCTGTCATTACTCATTTGTCCATCCCTTATTTGGGGACTAATATAGCCAGCATGAGGACCGTTATTAATTCCCTGTCATTCATCATTTGTCCTTCCCTTGTTTGGGGACTAATATAGCCAGCATGAGGACCGATATTAATTCCCTGTCATTCATCATTTGTCCATGCCTTTCTTAAGTACTAATATAGCCAGCATGAGGACTGTTATTTATACATTGACATTCATCATTTGTCCATACCTTGCTTAGGGACTTGTATTGCCAGCATGAGGATGGTTATTCCTTGTCATTCATCATTTGTCCATACCTTGCTTAGGTTCTAATATGGCCAGCAGGAGCATAGTTATTATTTCCCTGTCGTTTGTCCATACCTTGCTTTGGTAGTAATATAGCAGAATGAGGACCGTTATTTATTCCATGTCATTTGTCATTTGCCCATACCTTGCTTTGGGACTAATATAGCCATCATGAGGACTGTTATTTATTCCCTGTCATTTGTTCATACCTTGCTTAGCGACTAATATAGCCAGCATGAGGACTGTTATTTATACATTGTCATTCATCATTTGTCCATACCTTGCTTTGGGGCTTTTATTACCAGCATGAGGATTGTTATTTATTCCCTGTCATTCATCATTTCTCCATACCTTGCTTAGGTTCTAATATTGCCAGCATGAGGACCGTTATTAATTCCCTGTCATTTGTCATTTGTCCATACCTTGCTTAGGTACTAATATAGTTAGCATGAGGACTGTTATTTATACATTGTCATTCATCATTTGTCCATACCTTGCTTAGGGACTTGTATTGCCAGCATGATGATGGTTATTTATTCCCTGTCATTCATCATTTCTCCATACCTTGCTTAGGTTCTAATATTGCCAGCATGAGCATAGTTATTATTTCCCTATCATTTGTCCATACCTTGCTTAGGTACTAATATAGCAGAATGAAGACAGTTATTTATTCCCTGTCATTCATCATTTGCCCATACCTTGCTTAGGTACTAATATAGCCAGCATGAGGACCGTTATTTATACATTGTCATTCATCATTTGTCCATACCTTGCTTAGCGACTTGTATTGCCAGCATGAGGATGGTTTTTTATTCCCTGTCATTCATCATTTGTCCATACCTTGCTTAGGTACTAATATAGCCAGCATGAGGATAGTTATTATTTCCCTATCATTTGTCCATACCTTGCTTAGGTACTAATATAGCAGAATGAAGACAGTTATTTATTCCCTGTCATTCATCATTTGCCCATACCTTGCTTAGGTACTAATATAGCCAGCATGAGGACCGTTATTTATTCCATGTCATTCGTCATTTGTCTATACCTTGCTTAGGGACTAATATAGAAAGCATGAGGATAGTTATTAATTCCCTGTCATTCGTCATTTGTACATACCTTGCTTAGGTTCTAATATAGCCAGCATGAGGACCGTTATTTTTTCCCTATTGTTTGTCCATACCTTGCTCAGGTACTAATATAGCAGAATGAGGACCGTTATTTATTCCCTGTCATTCGTCATTTGCCCATACCTTGTTTGGGGACTAATATATCCATCATGAGGACCGTTATTTATTCCCTGTCATTCGTCATTTGCCCATACCTTGTTTGGGGACTAATATAGCCAGCATGAGGACCGTTATTTATTCCCTGTCATTCGTCATTTGCCCATACCTTGCTTAGGTTCTAATATAGCCAGCATGAGGATAGTTATTATTTCCCTATCGTTTGTCCATACCTTGCTTAGGTACTAATATAGCCAGCATGAGGACAGTTATTTATTCCCTGTCATTCATCATTTGCCCATACCTTGTTTAGGTCTAATATTGCCAGCATGAGGACCGTTATTTATTCCCTGTCATTCGTCATTTGTCCATACCTTTTTGGGAACTAATATAGCCAGCATGAGGACCGTTATTTATTCGCTGTCATTCATCATTTGTCCATACCTTGCTTAGGTACTAATATAGCCAGCATGAGGACCTTTATTAATTCCCTGTCATTCGTCATTTGTCCATGCCTTTCTTAAGTAATAATATAGCCAGCATGAGGACTGTTATTTATACATTGTCATTCATCATTTGTCCATACCTTGCTTTGGGACTTGTATAGCAAGCATGAGGACCGTTATTAATTCCCTGTCATTTGTCATTTGTCCATCCTTGTTTGGGGACTAATATAGCCAGCATGAGGACCATTATTTATCCCCTGTCATTTGTCCATACCTTGCTTAGGTACTAATACAGCCAGCATGAGGACCGTTATTTATTCCCTGTCATTTGTCGTTTGTCCATGCCTTTCTTAAGTACTAATATAGCCAGCATGAGAACTGTTATTTACTCCCTGTCATTCATTTGTCCATACCTTGTTTGGGGACTAATATAAGGAGCATGAGGACCGTTATTTATTCCGTGTCATTCATTATTGGTCCATACCTTGCTTTGGTGCTAATATAGCCAGCATGAGGACCGTTATTTATTCCCTGTCATTCATTATTGGTCCATACCTTGCTTTGGTGCTAATATAGCCAGCATGAGGACCGTTATTTATTCCCTGACATTCATCATTTGTCCATACCTTGCTTAGGGACTAATATAGCCAGCATGAGGACAGTTATTTATTCCCTGTCATTCATCATTTGTCCATCCTTGTTTGGGGACTAATATAGCCAGCATGAGGACCGTTATTAATTCCCTGTCATTCGTCATTTGTCCATGCCTTTCTTAAGTACTAATATAGCCAGCATGAGGACTGTTATTTATACATTGTCATTCATCATTTGTCCATACCTTGCTTAGGGACTTGTATTGCCAGCATGAGGATGGTATTTATTGCTTGTCATTCATCATTTGTCCATACCTTGCTTAGGTTCTAATATGGCCAGCATGAGGATAGTTATTATTTCCCTATCGTTTGTCCATACCTTGTTTAGGGACTAATATAGCCAGCATGAGGACCGTTATTTATTCCCTGTCATTTGTCCATTCCTTGCTTAGTGACTAATATAGCCAGCATGAGGACTGTTATTTATTCCCTATAATTCGTCAATTGTCCTTACCTTGTTTGGGAACTAATATAGCCAGCATGAGGACCGTTATTTATTCCCTGTCATTCGTCATTTGTCCATGCCTTGCTTAGGGACTAATATAGCCAGCATGAGGACTGTTATTTATTCCCTGTAATTCGTCAATTGTCCTTACCTTGTTTGGGGACTAATATAGCCAGCATGAGGGTCATTATTTATTCCCTTTCACCTTGTCATTCGTCATTTGTCCATACCTTGCTTAGGTACTAATATAGCCAGCATGAGGACCGTTCTTTATTCCGGGTCATTCATTATTGGTCCATACCTTGCTTTGGTGCTAATAGAGCCAGCATGAGGACCGTTATTTATTCCCTGCCTTTTGTTCATACCTTGCTTAGGGACTAATATAGCCAGCATGAGGACAGTTATTTATTCCCTGTCATTCCTCATTTGTCCATACCTTGCTTAGGGACTAATATAGCCAGCATGAGGACAGTTATTTATTCCCTGTCATTTCTCATTTGACAGTACCTTGCTTAGGTACTAATATAGCCAGCATGAGGACCGTTATTAATTCCCTGTCATTCATCATTTGTCCATACCCTGCTTAGGTACTAATATAGGCAGCATGAGGACCGTTGCTTATTCCCTGTCATTCGTCATTTGTCCATACCTTGCTTGGGTACTAATATAGCAGAATGAGGACTGTTATATATTCCCTGCCATTCATCATTTGTCCATACCTTGTTTCGGGACTAATATAGCCAGCATGAGGACCGTTATTAATTCCCTGTCATTAGTCATTTTTCCAAGCCTTGCTTAGGTACTAATATAGTCAGCATGAGGACTGTTATTAATTTCCTGTCTTTCGTCATTTGTCCATACCTTGCTTAGGTACTAATATAGCCAGCATGAGGACCGTTATTAATTCTCTGTCATTCGTCATTTGTCCATACCTTGTTTGGGGACTAACATAGCCAGCATGAGGACCGTTATTAATTCCCTGTCATTCGTCATTTGTCCATACCTTGTTTGGGGACTGATATAACCAGCAGGAGGACCGTTATTAATTCCCTGTCATTCATTATTTGTCCATGCCTTTCTTAAGTACTGTTATTAAGCTAGCGACTGCATTTCGCCTGTTTTACTGCTACTTTAAGTGATTTCTGCATTTTACACTTTTTATTGCACTTTAAGTTACTAATTGTTGCAAATTGTTTCTGTAGGCTACACACTAAAGTGCGCTAGCCGATTTACAGCATTTATAGCATTTACTGTCTGTTTTTTTTCTTTGTCTCTGTAATAAAACAAAAAAATCTCTTGTTTTCCCGCCTTACTGAACTAGAGTAGTCCAGTTTCAGAGTTGCTGATCCCTGGGCTTTGTTTTTAGTTCCTGTTACTGATCCATTGCCTTATTAGGGAGGAGGGAAGTTTCTTTGCTTACCAGTGGGAGTGGGAAGCACTGAGCAGCCTTTCTGTCCGATTTGGTGAAGTTTCAGCCAGAAACTAGTAGTCCATTGGTCGTTTGGGCCAATTCTAGCTCCTTTCAGCCCCTGCTATAAAACACGCTAAACACGCGTTTTTCCAGCTTGTACCAACTCAGCACAGATCCTCGTGGTGGCCTGCAGAGTGATCCAAGCAGCAGAGAGCTAAAAGAGTGACTTTCTACCAGATATAAGTATTTTTGTGGCTTTCCCACTGTTATTTAAGCTAGCGACTGCATTTCGCCTGTTTTACTGCTACTTTAAGTGATTTCTGCATTTTACACTGTTTATTGCACTTTAAGTTACTAATTGTTGCAAATTGTTTCTGTAGGCTACACACTAAAGTGCGCTAGCCGATTTACAGCATTTATAGCATTTACTGTCTGTTTTTTCCTTGTCTCTGTAATAAAACAAAAAAAAATCTCTTGTTTTCCTGCCTTACTGAACTAGAGTAGTCCAGTTTCAGAGTTGCTGATCCCTGGGCTTTGTTTTAGTTCCTGTTACTGATTCATTGCCTTATTAGGGAGGAGGGAAGTTTCTTTGCTTACCAGTGGGAGTGGGAAGCACTGAGCAGCCTTTCTGTCCGATTTGGTGAAGTTTCAGCCAGAAACTAGTAGTCCATTGGTTGTTTTGGGCCAATTCCTAGCTCCTTTCAGCCCCTGCTATAAAACACGCTAAACACGCATTTTCCAGCTTGTACCAACTCAGCACAGATCCTCGTGGTGGCCTGCAGAGTGATCCAAGCAGCAGAGAGCTAAAAGAGTGACTTTCTACCAGATATAAGTATTTTTGTGGCTTTCCCACTGTTATTTAAGCTAGCAACTGCATTTCGCCTGTTTTATTGCTACTTTAAGTGATTTCTGCATTTTACACTGTTTATTGCACTTTAAGTTACTAATTGTTGCAAATTGTTTCTGTAGGCTACACACTAAGTCGCTAGCCGATTTACAGCAATTACTGTCTGTTTTTCCTTGTCTCTGTAATAAAACAAAAAAAATCTCTTGTTTTCCGCCTTACTGAACTAGAGTAGTCCAGTTTCAGAGTTGCTGATGCCTGGGCTTTGTTTTTAGTTCCTGTTACTGATCCATTGCCTTATTAGGAAGGAGGGAAGTTTCTTTGCTTACCAGTGGGAGTGGGAAGCACTGAGGCCTTTTGTCTGATTTGGTGAAGTTTCAGCCAGAAACTAGTAGTCCATTGGTCGCTTTGGGCCAATTCCTAGCTCCCTTCAGCCCCTGCTATAAAACACGCTAAGCGTAAGCTGATTTAGCTGAGTAACCACTGTTGCACACAAGAGCAGCGGTTAAACAAGGTTAAACTATTTGGGCCATCTAAATTCCACTCTTCCAATTTTCCTTAAAACTACCTTCCTCGAGCTGTACTGCTGATCTAACCAGCATATCCTATAACTGAAAAGTTCATCTCTACTTGATTCCCAAGTAGACTATTCTCTATCTGTAAAGCCTAGCACTTACTCCTACAGTACTTGCACCTTGATAAAGCACTCTTATTATAGATAGTACCCCACCAGCCTAAAACCCACTTCCCCGAGTCCTTTGAAAGTCTCTTTATCTACTACTTCTAGTATGTCGAGGGATCAGTTGCTAGTGTCCTCTCCAGCTCAACTGGTGAACCTGGGAATATTGAGGCAATGTTACAACTGCCTCATGTACACAGACAATCCTCTCCTTCTCCCAAAACACAAATACATGAGAGATGCAACTATACGGCCAAACTGGAGGCTGAGCTCTCTCAACATAGGACTGGCAAGACCAGACAGGAGGAGAAGGTAACCACACACAATACATACCCAGTCACACATGGTACCATCACAACTTCAAATCATACACATACTCACACAAAGACATACTCGGAGGCTCTGATCAAAAATTTACCAAAACAGCAGAGGCCACCAAAGCAGACACCCAAAACAACTACCACCTCACGACCCAACACATGCAACACATAGACCACACAGTCAGAGTGTCAAACAGTCACAGCCCTTAAGGCCAAACAAAATGCCAGACACACTTGTCATTGGTGATTCCATAGTCAGACACACTGACGTCCCGCTCCAGACTGAGTAAGGAGAAGGTCACAGTAAGCTGCCTGTCAGGCTAGAATCCACCACATAACGCAAGCACTCAGGTCTCTCAACAGCAGGTACAAGTACGACTCAGTCATTGTCCACGCTGGTGTCAACGACCTGAGACGTACCTCCTTGGACTACATGAAAAGGGACATCGAGGAGCTCTCTGATTATGTAGCCCAGGCAGGTATGACCCTGACCTTGAGCAGTATCCTACCTTCACCTAGAATGATGCCACAATACAGTGATAAGATGATCAGCTTTAATAATTGGCTTAAATTCTGGTGTCATTCAAGGGGGATCCAATGTCTGTCTGCCTGGGATGACATGCTGGACAAGCCACGCTGCTTCGCAAGGGATGGCTTGCACCTGTCACCCCTGGGCTTCGGATATTGGCAAAGGCTCTTGCCACCCCATAGTGCCTTTTTAGGCAAGGCTCAAATTCTAAACCTACCACCCTAGAACACCAAAAAGGAAAAACTAAGGGTAATGCTGCTCAATGCCAGAAGTCTCAATCTCAAGATGCACGACTCGAGGCCCTTCTCAATATGGAGAACATCGATGTCTGTGCTGTGACAGAAACCTGGTTCAAGGCTCCTGAGAGCGCCCCAGCACTAACAGGTTTCACCTCATATCATGTCCGGCCCCAAATCCAGACAACACCAAGAAGGAGGGTGTCCATATTCATAAAGGACACCCACACCTCAAGGTTGGTGGCAACGCATGATGCATCGGAGACCATCCAGGTGCAATTAACCATAGGCAAGACTGCTCTGCAATTTGTAGCATGTTACAGGCCACCCTCTCAAACTCAGGAACCTCACATGGCCTTCCTGAAAACATTGGAGGGGATAAATGTATCTCCAAACACCATCATACTAGGTGACTTTAACTACCCTAATATAGACTGGGAACACTACTCAAGCCCGAACACTCTAACCCAAAGATTCCTGGAGTTCATAAACTCAAATGCCATGGAACAACTAGTCACCATCCCCACAAGAGGAGAAAACATACTTGATCTCATCATCACGAACATGGGATCAAAATGTTCAACACCGAAGTATACCCTCACTGGTGAGATCAGATCATAAACTAATCTCGCTGGAGGTCCTCATCCCGCCCCACCTGAAACAAAAAGACCACAGTGAAAAACTTCTCAAAAGCCGATTTCACACTTCTAAAACTAGTGTGGTCTCCTTTAAGGCCCCTGAGCCAGTGGTAAACATTACTCAAACCGCTGAATCACTTACAAATGCCTTCTACCAGCACCTACAGGACTGCATGGATCAGGCAATCCCAAACAAAACTAAGACTCTCTGTACCAAAGGCAAGCGTCAGTCTGGTGGACCCCAGCCATAAACAAGCTCTACAACAAAAGGAGGAAGCTACTACAAGATAGAGCAAAATCCTTGAAAGGTAAGACACCTTTGATCATTATAAGTAAAAACTAAGAGCTCTCATAAAATCATCCAAGGCAAATTTTGAGAGAAAAATCGCCAAGGACTCTAAAGAGAATCATAAGGCCTTCTTTAGCTATGTTAGAAACCTAGGAGGAAACTCCCAGATATGCTCAGAATTAGTTCAAAATGATGTGAAAATTACTGAACCTACACATTGCCAACATACTGGCTGACAGGTTCAGTGCAAACTCTCCCCTCCCCCAAAAGGAGAGATATCTATTCCAGAGGATTGTAGCCCCCAAACATCTCCAACGCCCAGGTGAGAACTGCCCTCACTAAGGCAAAACACAGCATCCATGGGACGGATGGTGTCCCCGGCTGTGTGCTTCATGAATTCAATGAGGAATTAAACCCACAGTTAGGACAGCTGTTTAATCTTAGCCTCACCTCAGGATCGTACCCAAGGAGTGGCACGGCGACTGTGGTCCCACTTCATAAGGGCGGTGCCTCCACAGACCCTGGAAATTACCGCCCCATTAGCTTGACAAGCCTTATCTGCAAAGCCATGGAGAGGATCATAATGGAACTCATAAATAAAGACATAGGGAACTTGCAGACTTTGGATCCAACTCAGTTTGGCTTTGTCAAAGGCAGATCCTGCCTCTTAAACTTGGTTGACTTTTTGAGACAGTCACCAAGGCCATTGATGAGGGAAAGGCAGTCCATACAGCCTACCTCGACCTGGCAAAGGCCTTGACACAATACCCCACTCAGGTATCATCGAAAAACTCATCAGCTTGAATGTAAACCCATACATCACAAGATGGGTTGCAAACTGGCTAAGTGACAGAACCCACAGGGTCAGAGTTGCTGGAGCCATGTCAGACTCAAAGCCTGTCACAAGTGGTGTCCCACAGGGCTCAGTCCTGGGTCCACTCTTGTTCGGCATCTACTTTTCTGAAGTACAAGCAAACACAGGAGGGTTATGGCTGACAAAGTTTGCAGATGACTGCAAACTGGGTGCCATAGTCGAAAACACATCTGACACAGATATCCTCCAGAAGGGCCTCACAGAAATGGATAACTGGTGCCAGAGCCATGGCCTGAAGTTAAACGCCAAAAATGCATAGTCATACCCTTTGGGAAAAACAGGCTACCCTAGCTACCATATAGGTGGCAATCCACTGAGCACAGAAAAAGTCATCAGAGATCTGGGGACCCAGGTTGACAGTAGCCTTTCGTTTGACACTCATGTTGCTAAAGTACTTAGGGAAACCTTCTATATCACCCACCTGATCATGAAGGGATTCACATCTAGATCAAGGGAGGTCATCGTCCCCCTGTACTTATCACTTATTAGACCTATGATTGAGTACAATGCCCCGTTCGGAATGTATCTGACCAGACACCTGCTGCAGCTTGAAAGGCCCCAAAAGTTCCTCACCAAAAGGATAAAGGGTCTCAAAAATATGTCTTATGCTGCCTGACTGAAAGAACTCCAGCTCTATTCAGTCTCATACCTTGCCCAGAGGTGACCTGTGCCTGACATATAAGGCCATGTCAAACCCAGATATGATGAATATGCTTCACCTCAAAAAATCTAGATCCCTCAGAACCACAAGGGCGGAGACTTAAACCTTGACACGGTTATAAATAGAGAGCGTGCTGGAGGGACAGATTCATCACCCAGAGACTCCTATGCTGTGGAACAAAATCCCGGTACATGTGAGGCAGAGCACCTCTCTGGTCTTGTTCAAGAGGAATCTTGACCAATGGATGGGAGATTGCAGATATACCCCAGGGATTACTTCAGCGTCACTGCTTGACAGAGGCACAGCAAAATGATAGGCATAGTTTTTATTCAAACTAAAGGGGTGGCGAAAGCCACATAACTATGGGCTAGGCTTATAAATGCCCTTGGGCAGATAGCCTAGTATGAACCTATGAACCTATGAACCTATAATATAGCCAGCATGAGGACTGCTATTTATACATTGTCATTCATCATTTGTCCATACCTTGCTTAGGGACTTGTATTGCCAGCATGAGGATGGTTATTTATTCCCTGTCATTCATCATTTGTTCATACCTTGCTTAGGTTCTAATATAGCCAGCATGAGGACCGTTATTTATTCCCTGCCATTTGTTCATACCTTGCTTAGCGACTAATATAGTCAGCATGAGGACTGTTATTAATTTCCTATCATTCGTCATTTGTCCATACCTTGCTTACGTACTAATATAGCCAGCATGAGGATCGTTATTAATTCCCTGTCATTCGTCATTTGTCCATACCTTGCTTACGTACTAATATAGCCAGCATGAGGATCGTTATTAATTCCCTGTCATTCGTCATTTCTCCATACCTTGCTTAGGTTCTAATATAGCCAGCATGAGGACCGTTATTTTTTCCCTATCGTTTGTCCATACCTTGCTCAGGTACTAATATAGCAGAATGAGGACCGTTATTTATTCCCTGCTATTCATCATTTGCCCAAACCTTGCTTAGGTACTAATATAGTCAGCATGAGGACCGTTATTTATTCCATGTCATTCGTCATTTGCCTATACCTTGCCTAGGGACGAATATAGCCATCATGAGGACTGTTATTTATTCTCTGTCGTTTGTCATTTGTCCATACCTTGCTTAGGGACTAATATAGCCAGCATGAGGACCGTTATTTATTCCCTGTCATTCGTCATTTGTCCATACCTTGCTTAGGTACTAATATAGCCAGCATGAGGACCGTTATTAATTCCCTGTCATTTGTCATTTGTCCATACCTTGCTTAGGGACTAATATAGCCAGCATGAGGACCGTTATTTATTCCCTGTCATTCGTCATTTGTCCATACCTTCTTTGGGGACTAATATAGCCAGCATGAGGACCGTTATTTATTCCGTCACCTTGTCATTTGTCATTTGTCCATACCTTGCTTAGGTACTAATATAGCCGGCATGAGGACAGTTATTTATTCCCTGTCATTGGTCATTTGTCCATACCTTGCTTAGGGACTAATATAGCCAGCATGAGGACAGTTATTTATTACGTGTCATTCGTCCATACCTTGCTTAGGTACTAATATAGCCAACATCAGGACCGCTATTTATTCCCTTTCTTTCATCACTCATCCATAACTTGCTTAGGTACTAATATAGCAGAATGAAGGCAGTTATTTATTCCCTGTCATTCATCATTTGCCCATACCTTGTTTAGGGACTAATATAGCCATCATGAGGACCGTTATTTATCCCCTGTCATTTGTCCATACCTTGCTTAAGTACTAATATAACCAGCAGGAGGACCGTTATTAATTCCCTGTCATTCATTATTTGTCCATGCCTTTCCTAAGTACTAATATAGCCAGCATGAGGACTGCTATTTATACATTGTCATTCATCATTTGTCCATACCTTGCTTAGGGACTTGTATTGCCAGCATGAGGATGGTTATTTATTCCCTGTCATTCATCATTTGTTCATACCTTGCTTAGGTTCTAATATAGCCAGCATGAGGACCGTTATTTATTCCCTGTCGTTTGTCCATACCTTGCTTAGGTACTAATATAGCAGAATGAAGACAGTTATTTATTCCCGGTCATTCGTCATTTGCCCATACCTTGCTTAGGTACTAATATAGCCAGCATGAGGACCGTTATTTATTCCATGTCATTCGTCATTTGTCTATACCTTGCTTAGGGACTAATATAGAAAGCATGAGGATAGTTATTAATTCCCTGTCATTTGTCATTTGTCCATACCTTGCTTAGGTTCTAATATAGCCAGCATGAGGACCGTTATTTATTCCCTGTCATTCGTCATTTGTCCATACCTTTTTGGGAACTAATATAGCCAGCATGAGGACCGTTATTTATTCCCTGTCATTCATCATTTGTCCATACCTTGCTTAGGTACTAATATAGCCAGCATGAGGACCTTTATTAATTCCCTGTCATTCGTCATTTGTCCATGCCTTTCTTAAGTAATAATATAGCCAGCATGAGGACTGTTATTTATACATTGTCATTCATCATTTGTCCATACCTTGCTTTGGGACTTGTATAGCCAGCATGAGGATGGTTATTAATTCCCTGTCATTCGTCATTTGTCCATACCTTGCTTAGGTTCTAATATAGCCAGCATGAGGACAGTTATTTATTCCCTGTCATTTGTCATTTGTCCATACCTTGCTTAGGGACTAGTATAACCAGCATGAGGACTGTTATTTATTCCCTGTCATTCGTCATTTGTCCATACCTTGCTTAGGGACTAATATAGCCAGCATGAGGACAGTTATTTATTCCCTGTCATTCATCATTTGTCCATCCTTGTTTGGGGACTAATATAGCCAGCATGAGGACCGTTATTAATTCCCTGTCATTCGTCATTTGTCCATGCCTTTCTTAAGTACTAATATAGCCAGCATGAGGACTGTTATTTATACCTTGTCATTCATCATTTGTCCATACCTTGCTTAGGGACTTGTATTGCCAGCATGAGGATGGTATTTATTGCTTGTCATTCATCATTTGTCCATACCTTACTTAGGTTCTAATATGGCCAGCATGAGGATAGTTATTATTTCCCTATCGTTTGTCCATACCTTGTTTAGGGACTAATATAGCCAGCATGAGGACCGTTATTTATTCCCTGTCATTCGTCATTTGTCCATGCCTTGCTTAGGTACTAATATAGCCAGCATGAGGACTGTTATTAATTCCCTGTCATTTGTCATTTGTCCATCCTTGTTTGGGGACTAATATAGCCAGCATGAGGACCGTTATTTATCCCCTGTCATTTCTCCATACCTTGCTTAGGTACTAATACAGCCAGCATGAGGACCGTTATTTATTCCCTGTCATTTGTCATTTGTCCATGCCTTTCTTAAGTACTAATATAGCCAGCATGAGAACTGTTATTTATTCCCTGTCATTCATTTGTCCATACCTTGTTTGGGGACTAATATAAGGAGCATGAGGACCGTTATTTATTCCGTGTCATTCATTATTGGTCCATATCTTGCTTTGGTGCTAATATAGCCAGTATGAGGACCGTTAATTTATTCCCTGTCATTCATTATTTGTCCATATCTTGCTTAGGGACTAATATAGCCAGCATGAGGACCGTTATTTATTCCCTGACATTCATCATTTGTCCATACCTTGCTTAGGGACTAATATAGCCAGCATGAGGACAGTTATTTATTCCCTGTCATTTATCATTTGTCCATCCTTGTTTGGGGACTAATATAGCCAGCATGAGGACCGTTATTAATTCCCTGTCATTCGTCATTTGTCCATGCCTTTCTTAAGTACTAATATAGCCAGCAGTAGGACTGTTATTTATACATTGTCATTCATCATTTGTCCATACCTTGCTTAGGGACTTGTATTGCCAGCATGAGGATGGTATTTATTGCTTGTCATTCATCATTTGTCCATACCTTGCTTAGGTACTAATATAGTCAGCATGAGGACTGTTATTAATTTCCTTCATCATTTGTCCATACCTTGCTTAGGGACGAATATAGCCAGCATAAGGACCGTTATTTATTCCCTGTCATTGGTCATTTGTCCCTACCTTGCTTAGGGACTAATATAGCCAGCATGAGGACCGTTATTTATTCCCTGTCATTCATCATTTGTCCATACCTTGCTTAGGTTCTAATATAGCCAGCATGAAGACCATTATTTATTCCCTGTCATTCATCATTTGTCCATACCTTGCTTAGGGACTAATATAGCCAGCATGAGGACCGTTATTTATTCCCTGTCATTCATCATTTGTCCATACCTTGTTTGGGGACTAATATAGCCAGCATGAGGACCGTTATTTATTCCCTGTCACCTTGTCATTCGTCATTTGTCCATACCTTGCTTAGGTACTAAAATAGCCAGCATGAGGACCGTTATTTATTCCGTGTCATTCATTATTTGTCCATACCTTGCTTAGGGACTAGTATAGCCAGCATGATGACCGTTATTTATTCCCTGTCAATCGTTATTAGTCCATACCTTGCTTAGGGACTAATATAGCCAGCGTAAGGACAGTTATTTATTCCCTGTCATTCGTCATTTGTCCATGCCTTACTTAGGTACTAAAATAGCCAGCATGAGGACCGTTATTAATTCCCTGTCATTCGTCATTTGTCTATACCTTGCTTAGGTACTAATATAGCCAGCATGAGCACCGTTATTAATTCCCTGTCATTCGTCATTTGTCCATACCTTGCTTAGGTACTAATATAGGCAGCATCAAGGCCGTTATTAATTCCCTGTCATTCGTCATTTGTCCATGCCTTGCTTAGGTAATAATTTAGCCAGCATCAAGACCGTTATTTATTCCCTGTCATTCATCATTTGTCCATACCTTGCTTAGGTAATAATATAGCCAGCATGAGGACCGTTGTTTATTCCCTATCATTCGTCATTTGTCCATACCTTGCTTAGGTACTAATATAGCCAGCATGAGGACCGTTATTAATTCCCTGTCATTCGTCATTTGTCCATACCTTGTTTGGGGACTAATATAGCCAGCATGAGGACCGTTATTTATTCCCTGTCATTCATTTGTCCATACCTTGCTTAGGGACTAATATAGCCAGCATGAGGACCGTTATTAATTCCCTGTCATTCGTCATTTGTCCATACCTTGTTTGGGGACTAATACAGCCAGCATGAGGACCGTTATTTATTCCCTGTCATTTGTTATTTGTCCATACCTTGTTTGTTGACTAATATAGCCAGCATGAGGACCGCTATTTATTCCCTGTCATTCATCATTTGTCCATACCTTGCTTAGGGACTAATATAGCCAGTATAAGGACTGTTATTTATTCCGTGTCATTCATCATTTGTCCATACCTTGTTTGGGAACTAATATAGCCAGCATGAGGACCGCTATTTATTCCCTGTCATTCATCATTTGTCCATACCTTGCTTAGGGACTAATATAGCCAGTATGAAGACCGTTATTAATTCCCTGTTGTTCAAATTTATTTATTTTACATTTGTTGACCGGGCTAGTCTTGCTGGATATATGTCTATTTTCAGAAGAGGCCTGGGGATAAAAGCTCCACAAGGATCAGACATTACAAATAATTAAAATTACAACATTTTAAGATTAAAAATACAATATTTATTTATTTATTTATTTTATTTTACATTTGTTAACCGGGCTAGTCTAGCTGGATACATATCCTTTTTCAGTAGAGGCCCGAGGAGAAAAGCTCCAACATAATGGTTAATACAAGTTGAAAATACAAGTTATAAAAAGTTATAAAAAGAGGGTACATGTTACAATTAGAAGATGAGAGAAAATTTTCATAGATGTTAAATAAGACAACAGAACAATCAGCAGGTTATACACAGCAGAGATTTCTTATATACTAATAGTATAACAGTTACAAAACATAAAATTTCAGTTACAGATACATTAAAGTTCAGTTAAGCTAAAATACAGATAAAATACCCCTCCCCCTATTTTCAAAATTAAGGATTTTTTTTTTACACTGTGGGAAAGTATAAGGAGGAAGAGGGAGATTCCCAGAACAACAAAGTCATTACTAAGGAATGGGAAAAGAGAGGAGTTATAGAAGAGTCATAAGTAAGGAATGGGAAAAGAGACTAGTTATAGAAGAGTCATTAGTAAGGAATGGGAAAAGAGACTAATTATAGAAGAGTCATTAGTAAGGAATGGGAAAAGAGACTAGTTATAGAAGAGTCATTAGTAAGGAATGGGAAAAGAGACTAGTTATAGAAGAGTCATTAGTAAGGAATGGGAAAAGAGACTAGTTATAGAAGAGTCATTAGTAAGGAATGGGAAAAGAGACTAGTTATAGAAGAGTCATTAGTAAGGAATGGGAAAAGTGACTAGTTATAGAAGCATCATTAGTAAGGAATGGGAAAAGAGACTAGTTATAGAAGAGTCATTAGTAAGGAATGGGAAAAGAGACTAGTTATAGAAGAGTCATTAGTAAGGAATGGGAAAAGAGACTAGTTATAGAAGAGTCATGAGTAAGGAATGGGAAAAGAGACTAGTTATAGAAGAGAAGAAAATCAGGAATGGGGGAGAGCAGTAAAGGGGAAGTTACCCCTCAAGCAGAAGCAGGTAGGATGTCTGTGAAGTCTATCTTGGGTATGCTAAGTCCCACTTAGAGGTAGTAACCTTTGAAGTGACAATAATGTAAGGTGGAATAGCTTAGGAAAAAGTACATCATGATGAAAACAGGAGGAGAAAGTATTAGTCAGTGTTAGTACAGGGACAGAGCCACTGGCTAGTAAGATAAAATTTAAGTTTTTTTTGGAAAGTGAAGCAGAGAAGATACAAGTGAGGTCACCAGGAAGTAGGTTCCACCTTTTACCCATTGAATTAGAGAAAAGGGAAACTCCTGCTTTATTGTTGGGTTTATGTGTAGATGCTAGTAGTTTGTTAGCTGAGCGTAGATTAGAAAGATTTTTGTATGGACTGATAAGATTTGTAAGATTGGTGTTTTCTCTGGATAATAAAGGATTTTATGGGAAATAATTAGTTGCTGAAATAAAAGCTGATTGTGTAGTTCCAGCCAACTGAGTTGGTTTAAATTTAGGCAGTGGTGGGTTCTAAATGGGGAGCCGGTACCAAATCTGGCTATACTGTTGTAGGAGACTGACAGCTCGTTGAGGTTAGTTTTTGATAGATTTGTGTGTGTATATGTGAGGCATAGAAGAGAGTGGAGATGAGGTGGGTGTGGGCAATAGTAGTTCTGGCTGTGGGAGTGAGGAAGGGCTTAACTTTGTAGAGAGAGCCTTGCTTTCGGTTTACCAATTTTATTGTGGTATTGATATGAGTATCATAGTTAAGTCTGTGGTCAACAGTAAACCCTAAGAGTTTGGTTGTTGTGTCTGGAGATATGATTGTGCCATTTTTGGATTTTATAGAGAAGTGAAATGGAGTAGACTTCTGTGTAGAAGTAAATAGCAGTAGTTTAGTCTTTTTAGGGTTGAGGAGGAGACAGCGCTGTAAAAAACAGTCTTCTACAAGCTCAAAGACACTTTGGGTGAGGGCCTGTAGTTCAAATGAAGTTGTAGCTGAGGAGGTTAAAGTGGGATCATCAGCGTATTGTAGGGTCACAGCTTGGGGAATACTAATAGCTAGATCGTTGATAAAGATGGAGAATAGAAGAGGGCCTACGATAGATCCTTGGGGTGCACCAAGGGAGACAGGAGGAGGGGTGGATAGAGTGTTTTCCCAGAGCACTGCCTGTTGCCTATTATCTAAGTAGGACTTGAACCACTGTAGTGCTTGAGTGTCAAGTGAGAGAGATTTCAGAAGATTCAAAAGTATTTGATGATTAACCATGTCAAATGCTTTTGAAAGATCAATGAAGATAGCAGAGGACAGGATGTTATATTGTTACTTTTTTTGTTGATGTGGTCAGTAAATGAAAGGAGGGCAGTAGTAGTGCTATGGAAGGGTCATAAGCCATGCTGAGAGCGAGCTAATAGCCCATTTTGGAGAAGGTGGTCAAGTAGTTGGTGGTGGATGCATTTTTCCATGATTTTAGCTATGGGAGAGAGTAGGGCAATTGGACTAAAGTTGGAACGTTCTATTGAGTTGCCACCCTTATGAAGGGGGATAATATGTGAGATTTTCTAGATGGATGGGATGGTACCTTCTTTTATGGTTCTGTTAATTAGGATTGAGATAGGTTAAGCAATAACTTTGGCTGCAATTTGAAGATACTTAGCAGGTAGTAGGTCTGCTGAGGGGGTAGAGGGTTTGAGTTTTTGTAGTAGGGTACAGATGATGGAAGTAGGGACAGGTTTGAGTTGGAAAGTGGGTGGAGAGGTAAAGGAGGAGGGGTGGATTTCTGGATACAGGAGGTAGTGAGCTGGCAAGAGACTGGATAGCTTCAGTAAATAAGTTGTTGAAGGAGTCAGCAATTTGATTGGGAGTAACCTGGGTTATTCCAAAGGGGGTGGGTGCCTTAGTGCTGCCTGGATGAAGGAGTCTGTTGATCCCTGACCAGAATTTCTGTGAGCTTTGTTGGTTGGTTTGCTGGAGTTGAAAGAAGAGTTTTTTGTCTAATAGAATAGATGCTTTAGTAGAGTTTCTAAGCTGTTTAAATTTTATGTGATCAGATGGATCCTTTGAAGAATGCCATCTAGTCCAAAATTTGTTTCTCAGCAAAATGTTTTTGTTTGGTTTCTTTTGTAAGCCATGGCACAGTTTTGGTCCGATTCCTAAGGATACCAAAAGGGGCGTGGAAGTTGAGGATTTCAAGGAACTTAGAATTGAAGTAAGCCACTGCTTTCTCGAGTTGGAGGTGTTTCAAGGGTGACCAGTTGTATAGGCTCAGTTCATTTTGGAAATGTTGAGGGTTAAAGTGCTTATTGGAGCGAGAAGTTCTGTAGGTTATAGGACTGGGTGTATTGGTCTTATGCCGAATTAAATAAGTTAAAGAGTGATCACTCAAGCATCGAGGGGGATGCCTACCATGTAGATTGGGGACTGAGCATTTATAAGGATCTAATCAAGGATAGATTCTTTGTTGGTGGGTTTATGGATTCAAGTGGGTGAGGTGACAATTTGAGAGAAGCCATGAAGGTTTATGTGGTTAGAAGGGTTATCAGTATTACAGGTATTACAGTCAATATTAAAGTCGCCTAGGACAATGGTTTCTTGAGGATAGTTAGTGGACAGCCAGCTGAGGATGTTTTCAAGGGAGTTGATGTTATTACCTGGAGGAAGATATGAGCATAAAATATAGATGGACTTACAAGTATTTAGTTGTAGCTTGGTGAAAAGAATTTCGGAATTGGTATTAGCTGTAGGACAAGTGTCTAGTAGTGTAAGTTTGAGCCCTGTTTTATATATTAAGGCCATGCCCCCTCCCTACTTGTTAGGGCAATCAATTCTTAAAATACTATATCCTGGAGGAGTGATTTCATAGTCCTGGGTAGATGGTTTTAGCCATGTCTCAGTTAAACATAGAATGTCAAAGTCGTGTACCTCAAGTAGGGCATGAAGGTGAGTTATTTTATTGTTAATACTACGTATATTTAAGTGACATAATAAGAGGGAGCTAGGAGGCTTTGTAGGGTTGTGTATGGAAGTAGGAGGAGGACTGCTTGTGTTGTTGGGGGTGTTATTGGTAGGGCCAGGGCTGGGATGAATGTCACCATCTATAAAGAGGTGAAGGTGTAATCTGTAAGTGTGAATAAGAGTAAGATTCAGTAAGTTATGTGCTCTCTTCACTTTGGTGGTGTTTGTAGGAAATATGGGTGACTCTGTGATACATTAGGAGGAAATAGTTGGTTGTGCATTTTATGTTTATGTGTTTCAGGGTGGTTGACAGAGCTGGAAGGGATATCTGTTTTTAGGGTTTAGGGCTGGTGCAAGTTAAAGCAGTGAAGATGTTCATAGGCGGTTAAGATATATGGAAGGAAAAGGAGAGGGAGAATTGAGAAAAGAAGTAGGGGTGTAAGGTATGGAGATGTAGGTGAAATAGGCATAATGCTGAAGAAGTAGAGAGTGAGGAGTGAGAAGGTGAGAGTAAAAGATGTTATGGGAGGAGTGTTGAGCTAGAGGGAAAACCTTAACGAGGTGTGGAATGTGACTGGCTGTTAGGGGAGTAGGGGTGGTTAGTGAGGTATAAGGCTAGATGCAGTGGGAGTGGGTGACATTTGGGAGCAGGGTAGGGGAGCGGAGTGAGCCCGCAGGGTGAACAGAGCTGGAAGAGCCAAGTAAGGAGGAAAACCAGCCTGTGAAAAACAATCAGGGGAAATGCTGACTGCTAGAGATAAGTTTAGGTGCAGGTAAGTAAAGGAGGTAATAGATGCAGTAATAGTCTGGGTAGGTTGGGTCGATAGGTAGATGAAGGTGAAAAATGGAAGCTTAAAGTAGGTCTAGGCAGAAATAAGTAAGGTATACAACTAGTTACGTGCAATGAAATAAGTAAGGTAAAACTAGTTTCCTGAGTGTTTCAAAAATGAGGGAGTGGGATAGATGAATAAGGAAGAGGGTGCCATCTAGTGGGTACAAACTATAGTACAACAATAACACCTGGAAGGAAAGAAGTGGATCTAGTAGTAGGGGAGGAAAATAGTAAAGCAAAGTGAAGGCTGCGAGAGGGGGTAGGGGGCAGGTAAGGAAGTAGAAAAGAGTATGGCTGCTGGCTATCCTGGTAAGGCAGGGTTATTAAATGAGCCTAATGTTTAGACAAATATACTTTACATAAAGCAGCTAACATACTTTCTTGCTTTCTTGAGGGGATGAACTCAGGGAGAGGTTGGCTTCTATTCCTTATTGTAGGAAAAGGCAGCAGGTACTATTGTTTAGAAGGAATCCTGCTCAGCAGATAGGACAGGTACATGAACCTAATGCAGGACAGGCAGCTTGGCAAGCTGGGTAAACTAGGGAGAAAGAAGACACGGTAGTAAGTAAGTCATAAAGTTAACAGTAAGCCAAGTAAATAGAAAAATATTAATGGTTCTACCCAGAGAATGTTACAACAGATAAGGACTGACACATATTACTATGCAACAGTACTAGTCCAATGATAACAAGCATATAGGCTCTAAAGACAGCTCAGGTAGGTTCAGAACATACAGTAGAAAATGACTGCGGCTGTAAAAACCTAGAGAAAAGCAGTGTAGTTAATTGAAAACTAAAGTCAGTAATTTGCCAAGTTCCACGGGCCCACTATTTTGTCATTCTCAAACCCTGAATGCATACAGAGAGGTGGGTTCTGCAAATAGATTGTTAAACCTTTCACAATAAATACACAACCTTTCAGATAAGCCCCATTAATAAGTATAGCCTATCGAATAGACGCATATCATCATTGAATAATGAAGAGGCTAATGAGGTAGGCTATATGCTAAGCCCCAAGACCGGCTAACTAGTTTAGCATGAGTGAACAGACTGTCTTAAAATGCTGTGAAAGTCGAGTCTGAGACTGTAGAAATATAGCGTTTATGCAAGGCAGTCTCTAAGTTAAAGCACTAGTTTGACTAGATGTTTACTATAAAATAAAGGTATCAAATATGCTAGAAAGTAGCTATGGGTGTTAAACAGAAAACGGTTCCACGTGGAGCACACATACCCAAATGGCATATCACTACAAGAGTTACACCAGCATAGTTGAGATAACAGACAATAAATGGGTGAAAAAAGTCTGTACGAGTACTTAAGGCAAAAACGCTATCTAAGCTAGATATATCTGTATGGATAACTGTAAACGCACAATCTAATATATGTACTAAACACCAGAGGTTAAGGCTACTTAAGTTCCACCAGAGAACACAAAGGCAGGTAGCTTGGTACAGCACTAATTAGCGAAGCACCATCAAGTATATACGAAACAGATAACAATGAAATGTAAATTCTACACTTTCTTGGCTGATGTTACAAGCTAGTAGTGAAACCAGCAATAATTAAGCAAGCATTACAACATATCCATTTAAACAAAAAGCAATCTAATTGCTGTCCATACACTTTCAAAGGCAAAATGCAGTTACACATTCAACAGTGATAGAGCAGTTTCCAACACATTAAGGCAATATACAAGTAAAATTGTATAACAGTGATACAGAGCACACACGTACAAAGGGTGTAACCACCGGAGCTCCAGGGACACGCAGCAGCCGAGAGTAGCCAAAGAATCGAAGATGGCACCTCAAGGGAGAGGGTTTATTTGATTGGTTCGGAAAGGATATGAGGTATGGAGGGTAGGGGTGTAAAGACAGGGGGAGGTACAGACCAGAAAAGGCAATGAGCGGATGTCTCCAATAGAATGGAAAGGTTATTAGGTAGAGAGGGGAGGAGAGAGAGTAGGAAGGAGAGGTACAGACCAGCAAAAGCTAAAGAAAGAGAGAAAAAAGAAAAGAAAAAGACAGCAAAGGGCAATAAAGGCCGGCAGGGGTAAGACAAATACTAGACAGATTGGTGAACTATGGAGAGGGAAAGAGAGTTGGTGAGAAGAGAAACCAGGAAGGCAGAGAGAGGGATAAGGATGAGAAGGTGGTGAATGAAGAGGAGAAGTAAGAGTTATATGGCAGCAGGGACTGAGCCACGGAAGGAGGAAACCCGGGCTGTGAAAACATTCAGTGGAAATGCTGACTGCTAGAGATAAGTTTAGGTGCAGGTAAGTAAAGGAGGTAATAGATGCAGTAATAGTCTGGGTAGGTTGGGTTGATAGGTGGATAAAGGTGAACAATGGAAGCTTAAAGTAGGTCTAGGCAGAAATAAGTCAGGTATAAAACAAGTTACGTGCAATGAAATAAGTAACGTAAAACTAGTTTCCTGAGTGATTCAAAAATGAGGGAGTGGGATAGATGAATAAGGAAGAGGGTGCCATCTAGTGGGTACAAACTATAGTACAACAATAACACCCGGAAGGAAAGAAGTGGATCTAGAAGTAGGGGAGGAAAAACGTGAAGCAAAGTGAAGGCTGCGAGAGGGGGTAGGGGGCAGGTAAGGAAGTAGAAAAGAGTATGGCTGCTGGCTATCCTGGTAAGGCAGGGTTATTAAATAAGCCTAATGTTTAGACAAATATACTTTACATAAAGCAGCTAACATACTTTCTTGCTTTCTTGAGGGGATGAACTCAGGGAGAGGTTGGCTTCTATTCCTTATTGTAGGAAAAGGCAGCAGGTACTATTGTTTAGAAGGAATCCTGGTCAGCAGATAGGACAGGTACATGAACCTAATGCAGGACAGGCAGCTTGGCAAGAATAGTTGTATCCACCAGAGCTCCAGGGACGTGCAGCAGCCAAGAGTAGTCAGTAGAGGTACTTGTCCATACCTTGCTTAGAGACTAATATAGTCAGCATGAGGACTATGATTTATTCCCTGTCATTCATTACTGGTCCATACCTTGCTTAGGTACTAATACAGCCAGCGTGAGGACCGTTATTTATTCCATGTCATTCGTCATTAGCCCATACCTTGTTTAGGTACTAATATAGCCAGCATGAGCACCGGTATTTATTCCCTGTCATTCGTCATTTGTCCATACCTTGCTAAGGGACTAATATAGCCAGCATGAGGACCGTTATTTATTCCCTGTCATTCATCATTTGTCCATACCTTGTTTAGCTTCTAATATAGCCAGCATGAGGACTGTTATTTATTCCCTGTCATTCGTCATTTGCCCATACCTTGTTTAGGTACTAATATAGCCAGCATGAGCACCGGTATTTATTCCCTGTCATTTGTCATTTTTCTCACTTCTTTGAACCTGTGTTTCCTCCACAGGGATACAGATTGCTGTATTAATGTAAACTATTGTACCTATATTTCAGTAAAAGAATCAGTGCTTAACAACAGTACTCTTCAAAATGGGGTTGAGGTTTGGGGAATGGCATAATGGCTAAAATGTTATTTTTTAACACCTTTATTGAGTTATCACTTGCGACATATGCAAATTTACATTTATGCAGAAGTAATCAGACTTTATTAACAAACATTAACCGTTATGATTCACATATATTTGCTATATATCATATAACCATTACATAAATCATAAGGCATCTAAATGACTGCACAAAATATCCTGTCAGTGAACTGTTTATTGCTCCTTGTAGTAAATTTACTTTTTTGCTCCTTTATTGACCCTGAAACTGTACCTTATCAACTGTTTGACAGTGTTCTGTACTTTATAAACATCAATATAGAACGCATTTTATTTATGTTATTGACTCTTGATAATGTTCTGCAGTTTAACATGTATATTGCCTTTTTCTGTGTTTAATGTACTCGTCTCTGTGGAGCTTTTCTTCCCGGGCCTCTGCTGAAAATAGGATTCATGCCCAGTCGGATTTTCCCGGTAAACAAATGCAAAATAAATAATAAATAAATAAATAATTCAATTCCTGCCCCTTTTTTTTGTAAAAAAGAAGCATCTGTATTAAATCATCACTTACGATATAAGCAATCATACATTTATATAAATGAAAACAAACCACACTGGCACAATCCTAGTTGCAAGCATTTTACATCACAAACCAGCTGCAAACATTATACATCACTTATAATCTACCCAATCGGTTTTAGTCAGACATTACATAGCTCATTTAAGTCCCGCCTACTCTTAAACCTCACTCCTCCCCTGTATGTATTCTTCCCACAATTCCCATTTTTATCTGTGTAGTTTTGCTTTATCTCTGTTACAATGTTCACTGCTTCTAATGTAGTTGGCTTACATTTTGATTTCCATTTTCTAGTAACTGCGTTTTTGGCAGCCACCGTAATTAGACCTCATAGGTACACGGTACAGTGTTTGATTCTCACCATCGGTTATTGGCAAGGCAAGTAATTGTCTGAATACTGATTGTCTAGTATTTATTTGGGGGGGTGGAGGATGGTAAAATGGTTAACATGTTTGCCTTACAGACACAAGGTAGAGGTTTTAATTCAAATCTTTGAAAGAGAAATTGGCTAGACTTAAAATGGCACACAAGGGTAGCTAGCCTAGCACTTCTGTACGATTCTAATTACTGAAACACTAAAAAGAGATCAAACACCTAACAAATGCAGATAACTATATTTCATTATTTTTATTTTATTTTGATTTATAATTTGTTAATGGCATTATCACACTGTTCTGTAACCCCTTTCAGGTACTGTCCAGGCCACAAGGGCATCGGTAAATAACAGACATTACACATCAACCATGTGAAATCAAAGTGAGAACAATCCCCAGGGTACAGAAAGACTTCCAAACATATGCATACTGCAGGTAGGTCAGTTGATACAATTGTGTAAAATGTGATTCTGAGACAGATATATCCTCATTGAGGGAAACTTCATTATTGGCTAATATGAATGTCTCTGAATCACAAGTAATTACCATGAGTCCTGAACAGTACTTTTTGGCAATAATTACTACTGGTAACCAACATATTGCATTGTCACAGGCACCCCTCATTTGTTCTCCTACACACATGCACACTCACAGACATCCCTACCACATATGCAAACATACACGTGCACACTCACAGACATCTCTAACAAATGTGCAGACATTCATATATGTGTACACTCACAGACATCCCCACCACAGGTGCAGACATTCATACACATGGACACTCACAGACATCCACACCACATGTGCAGACATTCATACACATGCACACTCCCCTCACTCAAACACAGTCACAGATTCACTTGCCCATTCACACACACACAGTCATCTGATAGCATTCATATCCCTGCAGATATGCATATACATACATTGCCATGCAGACACACACACACACACACACACACACACACACACACACACACACACACACACACACACACACAGTCATCTGATAGCATTCATATCCCTGCAGATATGCATATACATACATTGCCATGCAGACACACACTTACACACACACACACACACACACACACACACACAAACACACAGTCATCTGATAGCATTCATATCCCTGCAGATATGCATATACATACATTGCCATGCAGACACACACACACACACACACACACACACACACACACACACACACACACACACACACAGACTGACACACCCTGCTCCACAACAGCACAACTGAACTCAGATCCACTTACCTGACACAAAGTCTCTCCCACTGAACTGAATGGGTGGCCGCAGTCTTTTGGCCTTGTTTATTAATACAGCCAGCTGTGCTTGTTTACATATATGAATGATTCTCTGAATAACTAATCTGAGGACACATGGCTAATTAGCATTAGCTGAGCTCCTGGAATGTCTCATTATAATAAAGTGAGACCATTGCAATGGCCAATCACATTGACAGTGCAAAATCACTGCAGTGGGCATGTCTCTGAATTAGAAGGAGTTACTGCAAGAGGTCAGCTGCTTGTTTTAGGGCTTACCACTTGCACTGACCGTATCTGCACCCTATGGAATGTGTGTATTCAATCTCAGGATTCATTATGACAGTTCAAATTTGAATAGCTTTGACACACTTCAGTTGGTAAAAAAAAAAAAGAAAACAGATGGTTTACATATATTAATGCAAGTCAAGCAACCAGAAATGTCAGCACTAAACCTCAATTAACTAAAATTAGTACAATTATAGACAACAATTTGAGGAAAAAAAATAAAAATGGGAAAGCAAATGGTTTGTGTGTGTGTGTGTGTGTGTGTGTGTGTGTGTGTGTGTGTGTGTGTGTGTGTGTGTGTGTGTGTGTCTGTCTATGTGTGTGTGTGTGTGTGTGTGTCTGTGTGTGTGTCTGTCTATGTGTGTGTGTGTCTGTCTATGTGTGTGTGTGTGTGTGTGTGTGTGTGTGTGTGTGTGTGTGTGTGTGTGTGTGTGTGTGTGTGTGTGTGTGTGTGTGTGTGTGTGTGTGTGTGTGTGTGTGTGTCTGCGTGTGTCTGCATGTGTCTGCGTGTGTGTGTGGGGGGGGTGTGACTGTGTGTGTGTGTGTGTGTGTGTGTGTGTCTGTGTGTGCATGTGCGTGTGTGTGTGTGTGTGTGTGTGTGTGTGTGTGTGTGTGTGTGTGTGTGTGTGTGTGTGTGTGTGTGTGTGCATGTGCGCAACTGCCTTGAGTGGTTTGGGGGTGACCTAATGGTTAAGGTGTTCATTTTTCAAGCACAAGGTACAGGGTTTAATTCTCACCTTGACAAACATGACAGCACTTCATTTGACTGAGACCACAATATCTAATTTTCAAAATACTGAAAACTCATTAGCCTCATTATGTTGAAAGCTTGCAATGCTGAATTTCAAAATACTAAATTTTAAACCATAGACGTTATGTGTGTTTCCCTTCACCTGTGACTTGCTTGTGATAAAAAAAATTACTGTAACTTAAAGTGCTGACTGTCAGAATACCAATAGTAGCATAGAAAGTAGTGTTGAATTGTTGTAAATGTGGGTATGTCTCTTTACATTTTAATGGGAAGTATGTAAAGTAATATGGCAAATGTTATGTGTGCTCCAGCAGTAGTGGCAGTGTAATGTAAGATAAGTAAAGAGTATATGCCCTTTCTCCCATTGTAGTGTGATCCTGGAGTTAGTATATATAGTTGGGGGATGTAGGGGTGTAGCCCCTCCACCTAGTTTGGTTTTATATCATCCAGTTTCTATTAAGAGTTTTTAAGTTTTGGAAAGAGCTAATCATTGGTGTTGTAAGTGTGCATGTCTATTGTTTAAAATTCAGTATTTTGAAATTCAGTATTGCAAGTTTCAGTATAATTAGACTCAACTAAATGAGTTTTAAATAGTTTAAAAATTAACTCAAAAAAGCACAAAAGTCCACAAACTGTAGGAAAACAAAGTCAGCACTCCTGGAACCACACACCAGCAACTCAAGTCAATCCTTGTAGTAAATGGCCACAAAACACTTTGGGAGCGGTAAAAACACTTGATAAGCGCTTTTGTCAAGAACCTTCTCGACTTCATCAGATGATCTGATGAAGTTAAGACGGTTCTTGATGAAAGTGCTTATCTCTTTGTTTTTTTTTTTTTTTTTGGTTTAATAAAGTGTTTTTACTGCTCCCAAAGTGTTTTGCGGCCATTTACTACAAGGATTTACTTGAGTTGTTGAAGTGTGTGGTTCCAGGAGTGCTGACTTTGTTTTTCTATAGTTTGAAAATTAGGTATTGTGGACTCAGTCAAATGAAATTCAGTATTTTGATCTTTCACTCATGTGAAGTACATCCATTTATAATTTAGGTTACTGCTGCTTTACTTTATTTCTGTTTAGTCAACAAAATTTAGTTGACTATGCAGATGGTGTATAAGATTGCATAATTCTCTGGTATCTTTGACAGGGTCACCCCCTTTTTTGGGGATACCGATAACCTCCTCTGAGTCAGGGAATTCCCTTATCCTTGACAGGGTCATTCCCTTCTTTGGGGATACCGATAACCTTCTCTGAGTCAGGGAATTTCCTTATCTTTGACAGGGTCACCCCGTTCTTTGGGGATACCGATAACCTCCTCTGAGTCAGTGAATGTCCTTATCCTTGACAGGGTCACCCCCTTCTTTGGGGATACCAATAACCTCTTCTAAGTCAATGAACTCAATTTTCATCTGCTTCTTCAAGAAGACATTTCCCCAGGCCTCAGTAATCACATTAACATCAAATGTGCACTGAAGTGGCTCAACCCAACCACTACACCACCCGTCGGCCAACATAGCCATCACTATTCCTCTTACTTAAGGTCCAATTCTTTTTAAGCTACCTAGCTCACAACTTATGTACTAAACATTTGCACAGCTTACCTACCCTTCTAGCTCCACCTGCATCTCAAACACATAACTTTACCTCTACCACCACTCAACACAGAGCCACCATCTTTGGTATTTGTTTTAAACGTTTTACTTCTACACTTTGCTGATCAGCAAACAGCACCACCTATTTTTCAACTTTGGTAAATAGTAATTTAAATAATTTGTTTAACTTTTTTATTAGTCACTGTAACTATTTATAGCTCTGTAACTAAACTGCACTTTGTTTTCTGAAGAAGTTCCATTAATAAAAGGAACGAAAGTGCTCAAAATACACCAGTTCAGTGTGCGCTTCTTTGGATACCACTCAGATTCTGATTTCTGCAGATATATATATATATATATATATATATATATATATATATATATATCTTGGACTTTTGATTGAAAGATCAAAATCCCGAATCCATTACCACCATACACACTTTAACGAAACTGCTTTCATCGAAAAAGCGCTTTCGTTAAAGTATGTTAAAAAAACAAAACAAAACACAAAAACCTACTTGAGTGTAAGGGAGCAAGAACCCCTGCACACCCCGTATGTGGTGGGCTGCACCCCCCCACACCACCCTACTTTAATAATCTCACTCCGAGGTCACACTATAGTGAGGAAAAGGGAATTTTCCCTTACCGCACCGTTGTATGACCGGAACAACAAGCATACTTACGCGAAAGTGCTGCTTCGGTGAACAGCACTTTTGCACAAGTATGCTCTACAAATTAGGATTCGGTGAAAGATGCAGTTGAGCATCTGTACGGATCCTATATATATATATATATATATATATATATATATATATATATATATATATATATATATAGATATATATGGGATCCGTACAGATCCCCTAAGACAAAATCAACTGAACCAATTTCGGTTTGGCATACTTGAGCGAAAGTGCTTTTCACTGAAGAAGCACTTTCACGTAAGTATGCCTGTTGGCGAGACCGCACTATGGTGTGGATAAGGGAACGTTCCCTTTTCCTCACTATAGTGCTGTCTCGGAGTGAGAATATTAAAGTAGGGGGTGTGTGGGGGGTGCAGGGGGGGCAAAGCCCCCCTGCATAAACGTAGATTTCTTTCTTTATTTATTTATTTTAACATATATTAACAAAAGCGCTTTTTCGGTGAAAGCTCTTTCATTAATATATGTTCGGTGATTATGGATTTGGGACTTTGCACATTCATGCATAAGTCCTAGATCCATATATATATATATATATATATATATATATATATATATATATCTGTGTGTGTGTGTGTGTGTGTGTGTGTGTGTGTATACAAATTTATATGTGTCTGTGTGTGTGTGTGTGTGTGTGTGTGTAGGTATATACATATTATATATTTAATAGCAAAAATACCATTTTGTGGCCAACCTACAGTGCAAGGAAAGTCCTCCTTTTACTGTATTTTCTGCTGGCGTGGACTCCTATTAAACGCCTTCATGGACTCTAACAGAAAAAAAATAGCATTCTGTGGCCACCCTAAAGTGCAAAGTGTATGTTATATTATTTACAGCCTTGACTTTCTTAATTTGCCATTGTTCCAGTTGATAAAGCTTTCTGTTAGTGGTGTGCACTCACCACTAGGTCAGCAACCCCCCACCCAATACTATAATGATTTTACCCTAACTATCCACTTACCGTTTCCCCTCCAGTCCTTTTTAAACAGATATCACACTGTATATTATTTTATCTCTCTCTTTGTACCTTTCAGCCTGCTTACACAGCTTATTTCAGTTCAACTCCATATTGAAACATTCTGTGACAGTAGGTCAATATACACACAGCTATATCATAATGAATGGTTGTAGTCTTTCTCACTTATTTTAAAATCAAGGCAAGTATTTTCTCTGATAAAGTCTGCAGCTTTCTCTCCAAGGAAGCTGTTTCTTTGTTTCAACCCACTTTGTTTCCCCTTGCTATGCTTGGGCTTGCTCAGCTTCCCTACCCTACCTCCATACCCACTCACCCCCACTTTCCTTAGGGTTGTACCTAGCCAAACCACACCCCTCCCCCACAGCCAGCCACACTTACCCTTCCATAATCTCTGCTCCTAACTGCACCCTCTCCCCTATGTCATAGATCCACCCTACTAACCAGTGCTCTCCTGATCCACCTACTCTACTACATGCATATCTCCACCTCCCTTGAATATAACACACTCAATCATCTTCACTCACCTACTCTCTCTGTCTCCTCCCCCCACCTTCACACACACACACACACACACCTATACATCAGCGCACATCTCTACAACACACCAGCCACTCTCTTCATACCGTTCAAACACATACCCACACATTGTTAATCCAGTAACCCTTAGATATGTTAAACTGACCACTAAACTCAGACACTTTCTACTACACCGTATAACCCAAGCCAAGCTCCTAGCCGACATCTGCCTCAACCCATATCCACCAACTATCTTCCTCCCACCACTGAAATCCATAGACCCAACCACCCAGCACCCTCTTGTTATCACACTCCTAACCACCACCCCATCCCCCCACTTCCAAAAACCCAGAAATAACCTTGTCTTTATTAATTTCAATCTCCACAGCATCATATGTAAAATTACTAAATTTCATGCAACCCTAAACACCTACTTACCTGACATAGCTTCAATTATGGAAAATTGGCTAAAGCCACACATTAAAGACAATGGCATACTTACATCTGGTTACAACATTATTAGACTAGACAGACTAAACATAAGGGGTGAGGGGTTGCCATTATATACAAGGACACCCTCAAAATTGAACAGTTAAATTGCTCCCCTCCCAACATACCTAACTCCTAAAACCTAACAACATGTCTAGTGAGTAACCCCAATGAAACTATTGTTATTATAACAGCATATCTACCCCCTGGCAATAACCTACCCATCATTGAAAATCTACTTTCTTGGGCTTCATCGACTTTCAACCAAGAAACAATTACCCTAGGTAACTTCAACTATGATTGGCACTCCTGCTCCTCCAACAACCCCTACCCTACCCCAAATGTTTACAATTTCACACAAATTATATCCTTCCCAACTCAATGAGACAAACATTCCAAAAGGCAATCTACACTAGATTGGATACTAACAAGCCCAACCTAGCTCAGCTAGCTGGTTGCCTCCCTGACTCCCTCAGTGACCACTCACCAACCTTCCTGTACTGGAAATGGGTACAGACCCAAACCAACATAATATATAAATTCATTAACAACAAGAACAATTTCTCCCCTCCTCCTTCAGTCTTCTACTTCAACAAAGCAACTGGTCACCTCTTAAATACCTCCCTCTAGGTGAGGCTGTACAATTCTTCAACAACACCTTTCTCAATATACTAAATAAGCTCACACCCACAAGAAAAATAAGACTAACACCTAAGCACATACAATGGCTAACAAAAGACACCAAATCACTACTTAAACAGAGAGACAATGTGTGGCTAACATATCACACTACCAAGGATGTAAAAAATCTCATGTTATATCGACAACTTCAAAATCTTGCCAAGAAATTAATAATATCAGACAAACAAACTTACTTCCAACAATGCCAACAAATCCACCAAACAACCCCCAAAAATTCTGGCAAAACATTAATAACCTTCTCAACCCAGGCTATGTCCTAACCCCCTCCACCTGCCACCTTGAACACAGCTGACCCCATAACCACAAAATTCAACACTCACTTCATTTAAACAATCATGTCCCTCCTAGGTAACCAACCATCGCAGCCTCTTACCATACCTTCTCCCTCTCTACTTCACCCCAAACCCCTTCACATTTACCCCCATCTAAACTAGATACATAAAAAAATCTCCCTTCCAAACTCAAATATTGCTGTCTAGCAGCTGACCTACTATCCACTGTATTCCTCAAAATAGTTGCCTCCTCAATTCCCTATCCTATTTCAGTCCTAATTAACCATTCAATTGCAGAGCAGTATGTGCCCTCTCTATGGAAAATATCTCACATTATTCCCCTCCACAAAGCCAGAACCTCTAAAGAATTAACTAATTACCGTCCCACAGCCATTCTCTCCCCCCGTCTAAAATCTTGGAAAAATGTATCCACAACCAACTCCTCAACCATCTCCTCCATCACAACTTCCTTTCCCCACTCAACGTAGCTTCAGGCCTAAACACAGTACCACTACTGCCCTATTATCTTTTAACAACGCCATCCAAAGTCTCATAAATGAAGGCCTTATCATCCATTTTCCTTGATATGTCAAAAGCCTTTGATACCATTTTCCATCAAATCCTACTCAACAAACTGTCCTCCAATAACCTTAGCTTATCTGCCTTGTCCTGGTTCCATAGCTATCTCTCTAACCATCAGTAAGCTACCGAATGGGAAAACACCCTTTCCACCCTTCTTCCCATTTCTGAGTACCCCAAGGTTCCATTCTTGGCCCCCTTCTCTTTACAATTTTTACAAATAACCTCAACTCTGCAACCCAACTAGCTTCCATAGTCCAGTATGCAAAAGATTCCACGCTTATTTGCTCAGCCCCCACTCCCCAGGAGCTACAAACAAAAATGCAAACTTCTTTCTAAAATATAGAAAAATACCTCCCTGATCGCCAACTCATACTAAATCCCAGCAAAACCAAGCTTATAGTTTTCGAAAACACCAAAACAAAAATATGCCAGTCTCCCCTAACAAAACTCTCCTCTAAAGGAACCAGTATAGAACCCACAAGCCAAACCAAACTTCTGGGTGTCACAAGAGATGATAACCTAAGATTTAATAGCCACATTGCCCTAACCATAAAAAAGGTACACTGCAAACTAGGTACCATGTATAGTGCTAAACCTTACCTCACTGAAAGTGCCCATCTAGCAACCGCCCACTCACAACTACTTTCCACACTCCTCTATAGATCCCAAATATTTACCAGCCTGCGAAAATCAGAATTGCATAGTCTAGAATCCAGCTACAACAAAATTGCCAAGTTCACCACGAGCCACTCTTATAGAACCCACCACTGCTTAGCACTCTCCCAACTCAACCGGCTGGACCTCCCTAACCTGTTAACACTCAATCAACTGTCTATAGCCCACAAAATAATTCACCAACCCAATGAATGCACTGCACTAACCAACCTAATCCAACCTACTATAATTCACAGACTACTCAGATCCTCAAAAAAACTTATGTTAAAGGTTATCCAACCCCACAACTCAACTGGTACATCTATCTACTCACACAAAATTGCCAGACTCTGAAACAATCTTCCCCAACCCATAGCAAAAAACCTAATTATCATGAGTTCAAACACCTCTAAAAAGAACATCCACCAATTCACTGGCTTTGATTCTGCCATACTCCTGGTTAAGCCTGCTCACCCCCCTACTATATCTCTTACTATAACTGTACCCCATCTATCTCATAGATTACTACTCTTTCTCCTAACTAACACAACCCCCATATCTACTAAGTATCTGCTCATAACTAACAATGTGCTTACATTTCTCTATTAGTAAATAGACTAGTCTATATCTTAGGCAAGTTTTCCTAGCTTAGCTGATCCCATTCCTGACACTAGCAAATAAGTCTCTTATTTACAAATGTATGTCAAGCACACTGTTTTTAAAACTGTGTTTCATTCTGTATTTAACAAATTGTCTGCTTTACATGTGCACACTGTTTCTTAACAAGCATTATTAATATTGTTACACTAGTTAGTATTAGTTGGAATTCACTCCTGTACATAAGTACTTGTTTGCTGTTGATGTATAATCAGTTTTTTATCAAATAATTATTAAGATTATTATATTGGCTACTATTAGTTAGAATTCTCTACTGTATGTCAGGAGCTTTTCTCTCGGGCCTCAGCTGAAAATGGGCTTCTGCCCAGTCGGACATTACCTGGTAAAGAAATATAATAAATAAGTATAAATAAATATATATATATATATATATATATATATATATATATATATATATATGTGTGTGTGTGTGTGTGTGTGTGTGTGTGTGTGTGTGTATATATACATACATATACACACACACACACACATATATATATATATATATATATATATATATATACATAAACACACACACATATATATATATATATATATATATATATATATATATAGATAGATATATATACACACACACACACATATATATATATATATATATTTATATATATATCTATCTATATATATATATATATATATATATATATATATATATATATATATATGGGTCTACTTCATAACATTGAAATTTCATAACACTGAGAATAAAACATCTAAAACCCAAAACATTGAAATCTCATAACATTGAAAGTGTGTTTCATAACATTGAAAACTACAATCCATATGTAAATAATATCAATATATATAAACATAAATATGTGTCTGTGTGTGTGTTTGTGAATATATATATTTTTATATATATATATATATATATATATATATATATATATATATATATATATATATATATATATATATATATATATATATATATATATATATATATTTATATATATATATATATATATATATATATATATATATATATGGGTCTGCTGTAAAACATCGAAAATCCACTTGTTCAAAAACGAACAGTGGATTCTCGGTTATGCAAAAGTTCACTTAAGCGAAAGTGTACTTCCATGAACGTCTGTTCAATGAACCATTAAGAGACGCAGGTGCTGAAGCACACTACAATGGGGAAAGGGAATTTATGTGTTCCCCCACTGATCTCGGAGTTGGTATATTTAAGTAGGGAGGGTGTGGAGGGGGGCCTGCCCCCCTGCAGAAACACTGTTTTTATGTTCTTTATTGGTTAATTGAACTGATGTTCACGGAAGTGCACTTTTGCTTAAGTCCACATTCGCGTAACAGTGGGTCTCCTGTTTATTTTCAAATAAGTGAGTTTTCAGTTATATACAGTAGACCCATATATATATATATATATATATATATATATGGGGGAGCTTCAAAATCCTGAAACACAAAATCCTGAGACCAAAATCTTGAAAGTTCAAAATACTGAAAACTCAAAATACTGAATCTCATAATACTGAAAACACACAGGACACACTTATTATATTCCAGCACAAGTACATATGGAAACAAATAAAAGACAAACCATATTACTCTTTTCCAAGTCTAAGCAGGGGAGCAAGCACCCCTGGCACCCCCCACACCCCATGATACTTAAATATATCAACTCCGAGATTGCACTTAGTGTAGTGAGGTGCAATCTTGGAGTTGACATATTTAAGTAACAGGGGGTGTGGGAGGCAAAGAACAGCTAGCCCTCCTGCTTATAGTTGAAGCATAATATGTTTCTGCATGTAGTTTTGCTGGAATATAGTAAGTGTTAGTATTCTGTGTGTTTTCAGATTTATGAGATTCAGTATTGTGAGTTTTCATTATCTTGAACTTGCAAGATTTTGGTCCTAGGATTTTGAGTTTCAGGATTTTGGGCTTTCAGAGTTTTGAAGCATATAATATATATATATTTATTTTATTTTATTTATATGTATATATATATATATATATATATATATATATATATATATATATATATATGTGTGTGTGTGTGTGTGTGTGTGTGTGTATGGATCTACTTCACTTACCTGAATGGCCACATCACTGACTTTCACTTTATCAAGATAAAAAGACCGACAAACCAGAAGACTCACATCCGGAACACCGACTTTTGACTCGAGGTAAGTAACTGGTTGGCCATTCCCCCACCCTAAAAAAATGCACAAAAGTAAACCCACCCATGTGGGGTAGCTTTGCCCCCACATCCTCCTAACTAAATATACTAACTCCTAGATCGCACTACCACGGGGGTAAGGTTCAGCAGGATGGCCAAGTGGTTACTTTCCAAGAGTGGAATGTCAACGTTCTGGATGTTGGTCTTCTGGCTCGTTGGTCCTTTCGTCTGGGTGAAGCAAAAGTCGGTGATGTGGCCATTCAGGTAAGTGAAGTCTCCTTTCCTCTGAGAAATGAATTTAAACCCTTTCAAGAGAAGTCTAAAGTGTTCTACTTTCAAAATTAGATTACTGTAGTTGTAAATGTTGAAATTATTGTAGGCGTACCTGTAGTCAAAGTTCTTAATTTCAGTTTGTAAAGAGTCCCTTAAAGGGGGGTGTGTAGATAAGGACGTTAGTATCTCATTCTCCCCCCTCTCGCTGTTTTCTCTCCCCTATACAAATTTGTAGAATGACCTCAACAGACAGAGTTTGAGAGTGAGTGTAGATTTTTAGAAGGACTATTCAAAGAAAGAGGTTACCCCCTTAAATTTAATTGAGGAAGTCAAAAAAGAAGTAGGTGATGGAAGAAAGATTTAGACCTATACTTGGTAAATATTTCAAACAATATGGCTGGAAGAGACACTGTTAACAATCAACAAGAAACTTTCAGTAAAGCTTCTGTGAAGGACTATAATGAGAATGTACATACAGTCAGAAACATTATACAAAATGAATGGGAAAAGTTTATAAACCTTACTGACTTGGCAGAAATTCCCAAAAATACCTGTGAAAGTTATTTATGAAAAGGCTCAGAACATAAAAGGGTTATTAGAACAAGACATGAACAGGAAAAATAATACTAAAGTCAAGAGGAAAGGAACTTTTAAGTGTGGTGCTTGTTCCCAGTGTGCATATATACTGAATAAAGAGAATGTTTTCTGGTAGGTAGGAGTAGTGATAGAAGGAATGAATTACCACAACTGCCACTACTCTGCTTTGGTATATTTGACTACCTGTCAAGAACGTCAAGCTTTTTATGTTGGGAAACTGAGCGTAAGCTCAAAAGAACAGTTAATGAGCACCATTATTATATTCAAACTAAATAAGAGAAAAAAAACCCTATTCAAACACTCAAAGGTGCGTACAAAGGTTAAGTTCTTGTTCTTTGTGTTGGAAGATGTAAAGTGTGATGGGGGGGATATGGGAGGAGAGAATTGAATATAAGGAATTGTGGCGGCAAGTCACCTTACAGGCTCATATCCCTCCTAGATATGTTCTGTGTATTAGTTTCCCCTCAAGTGTTTGGCAGTGCTCTGCACAGACTCAGACACCTTGAGTGACATTTTTCCTGTAAAAGAAATATGTAAGGAAACAGCTCCAGTACTTAGTAACAATGATCACCCCTCCATGCATGTCTAAAGGTCAGTTCCCTGTGCTTTCTCCTATTAACCTGGTGAACTTGGCCATTCTGAGACAATGTATCAACTGCCTCATGTACACAGACAACCCTTTCCTCTTACCTCCCATCACTCAGACTTGTGAGAGATGCACTTATATATCCAAACTGGAAGCCATGCACTCTCAAAACAAGAACGGAATACCTGGTCAAGAAGAGAAGGTCAACACCTGCACCACACCATCACAGCTCTCACATAAAATTATAAACCAAACACCCACCTTTGTAGAGGCTCTCAGTAGAAATCTACCCAAACAGCAGAGACCTTCAAGGCAGAAATGCACTTGACCACCACAACACAGCACAAACCACAAGACACATAGCTCACCTACACAGTGTGCCCCTCAACCTGAGTCCCTAAGGCAAAACAGCTTGCCCAATACACTAATCATAGGTGACTCAATAGTGAAGCACTCTGATGTCCCACGCACTAGACTGAATAAGGAGAAGGTAACATTCAGCTGTCTATCAGGTGCCAGAATCTGACACATATTACACGCACTCAGGTCACTCCACAACAACTACAAGTATGACTATGTCACTGTCCACGTGGGTATGAATGACCTGAGATGCACCTCCCTGGACTACATGAAGAGAGACATTGAGGAGCTCTTGGATTATGTCACCCAGGCAGGTATGACCCTAGCCCTGAGCAGCATCCTACCGTCACCCAGAATGATACCGCAGTACAAGCAGAAAATGATTGACTTCAACAATTAGCTAAGTTTCTGGTGTCATTCTAATGGGATCCAGTATCTGTCTGCTTAGGATGACATGACTGACAGAGCTCGATGCTGTACCATAGATGGCCTGCATTTGTCACCCCTGGGTTTTCAGATACTGGCCAATGATCTTGCCACGCCCTATAGTGCCTTTTTTAGGCAATGCTCCAAAGACCAAATTACCACCATAATAGCTATAAATAAATGCAGTCTGAGGGTCATGCTGCTCAATGCTAGAAGTCTAAATCTCAAGATGCACTTGCTTGAAGCACTCCTCAAAATGGAGAACATCGACATTCGTGCTGTAATGGAGACCTGGTTTAAAGGAGGAGAAAGCACCCCTGCACTACCAAACTCATACCACACCTTTCGGTCCCAGAACATGGACCAAAGCTCCAAAGGCAGTGGTGACTCCATATTCATAAAGGATATGCACACCCCTAGACAAGTAGCCCAGCATAGTGCACCTGAGATACTTCAGGTACAATTAACATTGGGTAAGATTGCAATTCAGGTCGTAGCCTCCTATAGGTCCCCACCCATGTCCTAAGACTCTCACTCCATGTTTCTAAGCACCCTGGAAACTATTAGGGTCCAACCCAACACTCTCATACTAGGTGACTTCAACAACCCCTCCATCAACTGGGAATACTACTCATGCTCCAATACACTGTCCCAATGCTTCCTGGAATTCATAAATTCCAATGCCCTGGACAAGCTCATTCTTAACCCCACTAAATGAAGCAACATCCTTGACCTGGTTATTACTAACATGGGCGACCATTGCTCTACACCAATAGTCAATTCCTCCCTGGTTAAATCTGACCACAAACTAATCACCATGGAAATCTACATCTCACCCTCATCCACACCCACATACACCCACAAAGGTACCCAACAGAACTAAGACAGTCTCCTCCAAAAAAAAGAAGCCAATCCAGTGGTCCCCTACCATTAATAAACTCTAAAGCAGAAGGAAGAAACTGTTGCAGAAAAAGGTGAAGTCCCAAGACTGGAAAAACTCCCTTATTAGCCAAAACAAAAAGTTGAGATCCCTCATCAAAATCTCTAAAGCCAGCTATGAAGGCAGAATTGTGGAAGATACTAAAAACAACAACAAAGCCTTCTATAGTTATATCAAGAATCTCCACGGCAATACCCAGGTTTGCTATGAGTTACTGCACAATGTTACCTCCTATACTGAGACCACAGATATTGCTAACATACTGGCTGACAGATTCAGTGCCAACTTTATCCCTCTCCCCCCAAAGGACCAATCACAATACCGGAGGAATGCCAGGCACCCATCATTCCTGCAGCACAGGTTAAAGCTGCATTGTCCAAGGCCAAGAATACAGCTTCCATGGGACCCAACAATATCCCTGGCTGTGTTCTACATGAACTATAAAGTGAGCTGGCACCACATCTGTGTGCCCTATTCAGTCACAACCTTACCTCAGACTTTGTCCCTACCAAATGGCACATTGCTACTGTCGTCCCTCTCGATAAAGGGGAAGCAGCTACAGCCTCTGGGAATTATCATCACATTAGCTTAAAGAGTCTGATAGGTAAGGCTATGGACCACATCATCATGGATCTAATTAACAAGAATATAGGGGATGTCCAAACTCTAGATCCCATGCAATTTGGTTTTGTGAAAGGTAGAGCATGCCTGCTCAACCTGGTTGACTTCTTTGAGTCAGTCACCAAAGCAGTGGATGAAGCTAAGGCAGTTCATACAACCTACCTTGATCTGGCCAAGGCCTTCCATACCATTCTCCACTCAGGAATTGTTGATAAACTCACCAAACTAGGAATCATCCCCTATATCACTAGGTGGGTTGTAAACTGGATCACAGATAGAACCCACAGTGTGAAAGTAGTGGACTCCAAGTAAGACTGCCGACCAGTCATGAGTGGAGTCCCACAGGGATCGGTCCTGGGTCCTCTCCTGTTTGGCATCTACTTCTCAGAAGTCCAGGCCAACACAGAGAGACTCTGGCTAACCAAGTTTACAGACAACTGCAATTTGGGAGCCATTATTAACTCCCCAAGTGATGTAGACATCCTACAGAAAGACCTCACTGAGACCAATGACTGGTGTCAAAACCATGGCCTTAATCTTAATGCCAAAAAATGCGTTGTCATCCCCTTTGGAAAAACTCAGTTCCCACTAACTACCACATCGATGTTAGCCCACTGAACACTGAAGGTGTTATAAGAGATCTGGGGACACAGGTTGACAACAACCTCTATTTCGACCAACACATTGCCACTATGGTTAGAAAGTCTTCTATGTGGCACATCTCATTACTAAGGGTTTTGCATCCAGGAAGAAAGAGGTCATCATCTCTCTCTACTCTTCCCTCATTAGGCCAGTCAGCGAGTATAATGCCCCATTCGGCATGTACCTCACTAGACACATGCAACAGCTGGAAAGGCCACAAAAATACCTCACAAAGAGGATCCTGGGCCTTAAACACATGCCCTACATGGTACACCACTGGAGACAAACACTTTAAAAATGAAAATAACACCAAGGCCATGAGCAAGGTACCTTCAGTTTAATGAATAGTTAGCGCTTTCGTCTTGACAAATATCAAAACTTCCTCAGACAAAGTACAAGTCAAAAGCCATTTTTAAAAAGAAAACACAGGATCTGACATCATGAATTCAATTTACATTTAAAGACACATCAGTAAGTCACACACAAAAGACAGGAGAAATCTGTAAAAATATGTAGGCATATGTAACCATAATATCACATGTTAAAAACATGTTGAAGGCATAAAAACTGTTATCTTTATAAAGCCTTTAATTTTAAAAGACATCCGATGGATGCAAGCTCATTTAATTGTGGCCAACCAACCGCTTTAAGGCGGAGAACCCAAAACAGCTCTTTTTCCTCCAACCAAAGTTGTCAAGGACCAGCCCTACTATTTTTTGTAACCTGTTCAAGTACTATAAATTTAAAACTATGTGTAGGGGATTTCTGAATATGACAGTATAGGGCATTTGTCAACTTTTTCTTTTTGATGTCATAACAATGTTCACAAATGCGGGATCTTAATTTCCGCTCGGTCTTCCCGACATAAAAAGCTGGGCAGTCTTGGCACAAAGCTCCATACACAATGCCAGAGCTGTTACAGTTATACTTCCCCTGAATACATAATACATAGCCCTACATGGACAGACTCAAAAAACTCCAGTTATTCTCTGTCTCATATCGTCTACTAAGAGGCGATTTCTGCTTGACTTGAAAAGCCATGTCTGACCTAGCTCTGTTAGAAATGCTTCATTTGAAGAAATCCCAATCCCTCCACACCACACACTCCAGAGACCTCAACCTCATTAACACAATCAATACAATATGCTGCAGGGATAGGCTCATAACCCAGAGACTGTCCGTGCTTTCGAATAGACTTCCCCTACATGTCAAGCAGAGCACCTCACTGGCCCAATTCAAGAGAAATCTTGATGAGTGGATGGGAAATAGAAAGTTCACCCTGGGGATCACTCCAGTGGCTCTACTTGATAGAGACACTGGGAACTAATGTCAGGCGGTGCGATACTAGGGCACTTCTATGGGCTAGGCTTGTAAAGGCTCCAGGGCCATCAGCTTAGTACACTCCTATGAACCTATGGATTGAAAGAGAATATTGCCATATAGCCCCTCTTAAAATTGAGAGCAGCTAAATTATAGCCATCAACACTTCACAAGCATTAATACAAGATTTTACACAAACAAAGGTTAGAATGCTTTATTTAGATCATATGTATCTGGTTAGAGTCTTTTTATACTAAGTATTTTTTTATAGTTTTTACTACTTTGCAGTTATGTGCTGTACCAGTAGATGGTGGTATTGCTTTATTTTTCAACACATGAAGGCATCAACAGTTGTGGATATGTATGCAGAACATTTTACTTATTCATTTATTTGTATTTTAACGTTTGACACTCATTTACAAGTGTATACAGTGTAAAAGAATTGTGGTTTTTGCACACATTTATTCAGTGGTGATCATGTTGGGGAAAGCAATTAAGGTTTACATTTATTTTTAACTAGTTAACTGATTTCAATTAGTCAAGTAATCTTTAATTAATGAATTGAGACTATTAAAATGAGGAGCAGCCACGGTGATGGGAAGCCACGGTGGTGCAGCGGTTAGTGTTGCCGCCTCACAGCAAGAGGTTCTACGGTTCTATTCTTGGCTGGGGTGCCTTCTGTGCGGAGTCTGCATGTCCTCCCTGTGGTCGTGTGGGTTTCCTCCGGGTACTCAGGTTTCCTCCCACATCCCAAAGACATGAAGTAGGTGGACTGGATACTCTTGGCCCTAGGTATGAGTGTGTGTGTGTGTGTGTGTGTGCCTTCTGTGGAAGGTTGGGTGCCGGGCTGGCAACTCGACACTGTAAAACTTCACTGCCAATCATGAGTGGACAGATGATCCGCTGTGGCGTCCCCTAACCGGGAAACAGCCGAAAGAATAAGAAGACTGTTTAAATGAGCTTAGGATACATCTGATGAAGTCTTTACTCCGAGAAAGATGAAAATGTGGTGATTCTAGTCAAGCGTTTGTGTTTGTGGTTTTCTTTAATAAAGAGAGTGGTTGCCCTATAGCTTTGTGTATTGAGAACTCCCTTTTTGTGCCGTTTCCTTTTGATTTAATGGTTTTCTTAGTCGGCACTACTTCTACACTTTTTCACTATGTGTGTGTGTGTACATATACATATATATATGTGTGTGTGTGTGTGGATACACACACACACACACACACACACACACACACATATATATGTGTGTGTGTGTGTGTGTGTGTGTGTGTGTGTGTGTGTGTGTGTGTGTGTGTGTGTGTGTGTGTGTGCATGTACTTATGTATATACAAATATGTGTGCATGTGTATGTATATACATATACATATATATAATATATATATGTATGTATATATATATATATATATATATATATATATATATATATATATATATATATATATATATATATATATATATATATATATATACACACACATATATATATATATATATATATATATATATATATATATATATATATATATATACATATACATATATATATATACATATATATATATATATAGGTCTACTTTGTTTCTTTGAATCTCATTTCAGTGAATTTCATTTCACCCCAACCACTTTGTTGAAAACTCAAATTACTGAAAACTCATTTCACTAAATCTCATTTCACTGAACTGCAGTTAGTATATATGGCACTGTGTAGAGTACTGTAAGGTAAGTAAAAAGTATATGCCCTTTTCCCCAGTGTAGTACAATCCTGGAGTTAGTATAAATAGTTAGGAGGGTGTGGGTGGTGTAGTCCCCCACTTAGTTTGAGTACATATTGTCTTCTGGAGAAAGTTAGTCATTGGTGTTGCAACTATGCATGTCTATTGTTTAAAATGTATTGTTTTCAAGTTTTTGATAAAATACAACATAAAACAAGCAAGGTGGGGGGCTACAACCCCCCCCCCCAATGTGGGGGATGGTGCCCCCCACCCCCAACTATATATATATATATATATATATATATATATATATATATATATATATATATATATATATATATATACTAACTCCAGAATCGCACTACAGTGGGGAATCGGGCATCTACCTTTTACTTGCCTTACAGTACTCTACACAGTGCCATATATACTAACTGCAGTTCAGTGAAATGAGATTCAGTGAAATGAGTTTTCAGTAATTTGTGTTTTCAGCGAAGTGGTTGGGGTGAAATGAAATTCAGTGAAATGAGATTCAACAAAACAAAGTAGACCCATATATATATTCCATATATATATATTCCTCTGGAAGCACCCTAGACTGGATTCTGGTATCACACCCACACCTTATCTCCAGTAGCGGTACACTCCCTGACTCCTTCAGTGACCGCTTTCCTACTTTCGCTCACTGTCACTCTCCATCCCTACAACTGCCACATACCACCATCTCTGTACGCTCCTTAAAAAACTTTAACCCCAACACCTTCTCAGACTTACTTAAACAATTTCACTGGAGTCCCCTAAATACACTTCCCCTAGATGAAGCTATCACCTACTTTAATAGATCATTTCTAAACCTTCTAGACACCCTGGCCCCCCTAAAAACAAAAAGAATTAAGAGCAAAACTATCCCATGGTTAACCAAAAATACCTTAGCTGTCATGCACCTCTGTGATAAAGCCTTGAAAAACCACTATAAACACAAAACCCCAGCCACCCTAAATGAATACAAAATACTCTGCAACAAAGTTAAGAAACTTATCACTTCCGACCGCAAATCCTACTATATCACCCTCCAAAACAATCACAAGACCAACCCAAAAAAATTCTGGGACAGTATCTCCTCCCTCTTCAACCCTGGCAAAAAAGAAAACCCACACCCTGATCACAATATTTCTGATACCGTCCTAGCCTCACAATTTAACAGCTTCTTCATTGACTCCATATCTAAACTAACATCATCATTCACAAACCACTCCACTTACCCAAC
>NC_056741.1:74092139-74339639 GCF_019279795.1 Protopterus annectens
CATAAGCTTAACGAGCCTTGTCTGCAAAGCTATGGAGAGGATCATAATGGAACTCATAAACAAAGACATAGAGGACTTGCAGACATTGGACCTGACCCAGTTTGGCTTGGTCAAGGGCAGATCATGCCTTTTGAACTTGGTCGACTTCTTCGAAACAGTCACCAAGGCATTGATGAGGGAAAGGCAGTCCATACAGCCTACCTCGACCTTGCAAAAGCTTTCGACACAATACCCCACTCGGGTATTATAGAGAAACTTACCAGCTTAAATGCAAACCCATATGTCACAAGATGGGTTGCAAACTGGCTAAAGGACAGAACCCACAAGGTTAGAGTAGCTGGCGCCATGTCAGACTCCAAGCCGGTTACAAGTGGTGTCCCACAGGGCTCAGTCCTTGGCCCCCTGTTGTTCGGCATCTACTTCTCAGAAGTACAGGCTAACATAGGAGGACTATGGCTGACAAAGTTTGCAGATGACTGCAAATTGGGAGCCATAGTGGAAAGTACATCGGACACAGATATCCTTCAGAGGGGTCTCACGGAAACTGATAGCTGGTGCCAGAGCCATGGCCTGAAGTTAAATGCCAAAAAAATGTATAGTCATACCCTGTGGGAAAAACAAGGTAACCCCAAGCTACCATATAGGTGGCAATCCACTAAGCACAGAAAAGGTTATCAGGGACCTGGGGACCCAGGTTGACAGTGGCCTTTCTTTTGACACTCACATTGCTAAAGTGGTTAGAAAAACCTTCTACATTGCCCACCTGATCATGAAGGGATTCACATCCAGATCAAGTGAGGTCATTGTTCCCCTGTACTCTTCACTTATCAGACCAATGATCGAGTACAATGCCCCATTCGGGATGTATCTCACCCGACACCTGCAGCAATTGGAGAGACCCCAAAGGTTCCTCACCAAAAGGATAAAGGGACTCCAAAATCTGTCATATGCTGCCAGACTGAAGAAACTCCAGCTCTATTCAGTCGCATACCGTCTGCTCAGAGGTGACCTGTGCCTGACATACAAGGCCATGTCCAACCCAGAATTAATGGACATGCTCCACCTCAAAAAATCCAAATCTACCAGATCCACTAGAGCAAGCGACTTAAACCTTAGCACGGATATAAATAGGACATGCTGGAGGGATAGAGTTGTCACCCAGAGACTCCCTATGTTGTGGAATAAAATCCCGGTCCATGTGAGGCAGAGCACCTCGCTGGCTCTGTTCAAGAGAAATCTTGACCGGTGGATGGGAGATCATAGGTTTACCCCGGGAATCATCTCTGTGTCACTGCTGGACAGAGGCACAAAAAACTAATGGGCACAGTATTTTTTAACATAAGGGGTAGCGTAAGCCACAAAAACTCTGGGCTAGGCTTATAAATGCCTTAGGGCAGATAGCCTAGTATAAACCTATGAACCTATGAACTTATCAGAATATCCTAATAAAAACACACATATATACATAACTTAAAGCATTTAGTGAAGAATATATATATTTGATGTAAGATATATATTCTTGATTATACTTAATATATTCAAACAAGAAGCCTTTATAAATTATTTCATAGAGAAACCTAAACAGATATGGTTGCTCCATGTATTCTAAACGTTACACACTACTACTTTCTATGACTAAATTATTTGAATGAAATCATGTTTCTGATATTATCACCTATAAAATATAAATGTACATTTCATGTATATTATATATTCTAAATATTATATATGTATATACATAATAAAACTAAACCAAATGATATTTATTAGTTGCTTTACTAGAAGCAGCAGCTCACATAGACTTACAAACACTAAAAGGACAGAGCCAAATGTCAGTATTAACGAGACATGCAGACACAATAAAACACTAATAATATAAGAATATTGACTCCATACGACCTCAAGCATTGCCATCTATAGCACCAAAATTGATAATGAGATAGTCGTCCCTTCTAAACTGAAACACAAACATCAGAAAGATATGGCAGACAGAACATTGGAAAATAGTCATTGCCTACATCATGGGCATCTACCGATGAGATTTTAACATGGGTTTAAGGGAAGCCCTCTACCCCTGTCAGCTCTAAGTATCCAGGTGACTTCCCTTTTCTCCGTACCATTCCTAATGTCACCCTGTCTGATAATGGATAATACTATATCTATAGCCATGAAGGTAAAAGTATGATGTTCTCCTGAAGTCATGGTATGTTTGGCTAGAGCATTATTAGCATACTGCACCCTAATGGCATAAAGATGTTCCCTTATTCTAGTACGGAACATCCTATCAGTTTTCCCAATATAAAAGGAAGAACATATCTTACATTCAGCAAAATTAAAAAAAGTCTATGTGAGCTGCTGCTTCTAGTGAAGCAACTTATAAATATCATTTGGTTTAGTTTTATTATGTATATACATATATAATATTTAGAATATATAATATACATGAAATGTACATTTATATTTTATAGGTGATAATATCAGAAACATGATTTCATTCAAATAATTTAGTCATAGAAAGTAGTAGTGTGTAACGTTTAGAATACATGGAGCAACCATATCTGTTTAGGTTTCTCTATGAAATAATTTATAAAGGCTTCTTGTTTGAATATATTAACTATAATCAAGAATATATATCTTACATCAAATATATATATTCTTTACTAAATGCTTTAAGTTATGTATATATGTGTGTTTTTATTTGTCATATTTTAGTAAGATTTCTATGTATTTATTTATTTGGTGCATTTGTTATACATTTTGCCTTACCTTTATATTTTAATATGGTTACGATATTCTTATTAGTCATAGACTATTTAATGAGTGGTTAGTAGTGTGGTGTTTTTTGGTCTGATGAAGCAATTGTGAAAGTGCTCACCCGTGTACACCATTAAAGTGTTTTGTTCTTAATACTGATGTCGTCCATTCGTTTTTGAGCACTTCTACATTAACGCATGGTTGCCTCCACCTTCAGATTTATATTTGTTATTTTAGTTATATTTTTTTAGTGAGAGGCATTTGCTCCTCTGAGTGTCTTGGTTTACTTTTTTAGCATATATATATATATATATATATATATATATATATATATATTTATGTGTGTGTGTGTGTGTGCGTATATACATTTTATATATATATATATATATATATATATATATATATATATATATATATATATATATATATGTTTACTATTAAAAAGTCAGAAGTTAAAAAAAAAAAGCATTAATAACCGAAATTAAACGGTGAAAACACATAATACCGACTGCAGAAAACGACGTAAAACCTAAGAGAATGTCGAAAATGTCGAATCGCGACATTTCCACCTGTTTTGCAGCAAAACATGGAAAAAGTGCGATCCTGCTGTGAAATAAGTGTTTCCATGGCTAGGTGCAGTAAAAATCTACATTAATCATGTATCGCTTCCTGAAATAGTGAATTTCAAACATGTACATGTGCTATGTAATTACAAATGCAATCCACATCCCAATAACCAAAGTGTTATGACTTCTGCAAAAGTAGTAATGCAATTCCACTGAGATGTAGCACACATTAAAGGTATTAGCATGTATATCAAAAGAAGAAGTGGTGTGCCATGAATTGTACAACGTCTAATGGTGTTAGATCATCCTGTTTATCCAGCAGGCATTGTATCACTTGTTCTTTGTCAGAAAGCCTACGTTTCTTTGGAGATGCTAGGACACAACATAGAAACTTCTGTTTAACATCCTCTAAATGATTCTGCTCCAAACAAATGGCATGCAGTACATCTGTGATGTACAGATCCTTTTTCCCCAATAGAGACCTCAGCCTACGGTGCCATCCTTCAACAGCGTTCTGGCTCCTAGGGTAGCCCATGGGACATCGAAGAGGGGTGGTTGTTTCTCTGAGGTGCAACCCCTCATGCCATTGCATCTTGGCCTCGCTAGAATGTAGTTATTCTTAAAGAACTCGCATAGAGGAACACCCCTTTCACCCAACGCCTCCTCTGTAGATGTGAATGTGTCCATAATGTTTTCCGTATGTATGAATGTGAGTGCAGGTATCTGCTTACATAGCAGTGCAAATTGAGTATCTGTGCCATAAACCTGTGTCAGGTTCAGCTTCTGGATCTGCCTCCAGATAATTTGGCACAGATGGAACAAGCAACCCTTGGCCATACTGTTTAGTAGATGCTTCATTATGCTGTTAACTGCACCCTTCTCAAAGTCACTGAGTACCATCCGACACTGGAACTGTAGTTGAAATTCCTCACATAATGTTGTCAGAGTTACGCAGAACTGATCATAACACTCCTCGTATTTGGACAGAAGGATGGCATACACTATGGGTACTTCCTTGCTGTTGCTAGAACCATCCAAGCTGAAATGAACAGAGTATACCTGTTTACACTCCCTGGTGCTAAAGGGGAAGGTCCCGTCAACAAGAATATACTCAGAGCTACAAAGCAGGCCTAGATTACCCTCTGTAGTGAGAATCAATGACATTATAGGTATGGCTACGGAGTGCACTCTGTTTAATGATAATGTGTCCCTGCTTCAATGGTATCATCTCAGGGCTTAAATATTTCAGACTTGCTAGGTCTACCCTGGGGTTTGTGCTGTTTCTACACCTGACCCTAAGTACACATTGCTTAAGTGCATCAGTATTGGTCAAGGTGGTCACTACGTTAGTGGACGTGGTTGCTAGGACCTCAGATACAATTTTACATGGATCCTCCAGAGTCTGTTCAGCATGCCTCTTAATGGCTTCCCATACCCTTGTCTGCTCTACCCTAACAACATCTGGTGCGTGGAAATGTGCGATGATTTTGAGTAGCTTCTCCTCATCAGCGCACGTCTCCATTACAAGGTGGTCCTTACACCTCTGCCTTGCCTTCTGAGTGCAACACCAGTAGCTTTTCTCATGGTTACGCTTTTCAAGATAGTACTGATACCCATCAATACAAAGGCTCTGCAACCCTTCTGAGACTTCACTGTGCCATACACATTACCAATAATGCCAGGACAGCTTACGTTCAGTTGGTCAGTCATTGTACCTGAGCACACCTACAAATCAACAGTGCCATGATTACTAACACTGTACTACATCAGTACTATGTGATACAGGCCTGCATCACTCACATATGTCACAAACATCACTGACATAACCCATGCCAAAGGGACTGCAACAGCAACTGAAAACATCTTCTTCTGGAACATCAGTATTCTACTCAACTGAGTGACAACTACCATAGCACAGTACTATGTACAGAGTGCAATAGACAGTAACCAAAGCAGATACAATTCTTCTGTCCACTTATGCCACTGTCACTCACTACGTAGCACACTTTTGAGACATTGGATACATTTGCACAGGTAAAATATCATCATGCACTATGCATTGCTAATTAGCTTGTCACTACTTTAAAAATCCTCCATGTCAGCTTTATCAATGCTTGGTTCATCCCACAATACATAGGTGATACTGCATACAGGTGACATCAACTATCTTAATATCCCTTATGTAACTCTAAGTTTACTATTACCCACGGATCTTAAAGCACGCACACAATTGTACTGTATCAGGTGGTAATGTCAACCGCTGAATAAACTATTTGCAGCACAGGTGTCTGACCATTACACAACTTACACACATATCATAACTTAATATCTGATTATTTACTGTCACGTATGCTTAATACATTGCAACTTACAGCTCTCATGGTAATATTCACATTTAATTATGCAGACTGCGTTTTCCCTACTGTATATTCAACGTTTTACCGACTGATTTTACATTGACATGATAATTTCACATCACTTGCATTAATCTGGGTTATACTCACCCTTCCACACTTCTCCCCGAATCTAATTCAATGTCTGTGTAAGCCGTAGGCTGAAAATCCGATAAATCCACCTGTTGCACGCTAGGCAGAACTACACTGCTGTTCTTTACGGCCGTTAGATCATTTCTCGCATTATCAGGTGGCCGTGCCCTCTATTCTCTCCGTAATGAGTGCCACATGCTGATCTGTGTCGCACTTGTGCTATCGTCATCAAATATCATCAAATTCAATTGTGCGTCGTTCAGTAGTGCAAATTATGTCTTTCCTTGGCAAACTACTGAAGTTGCAATTATGGTTGTGAGGAAATCCATTCGACATTATGACTGACGATCATATGTGCGGCAGTATGTGGTCAGTGACATTATGGTAGTAATCTATATATATATATATATATATATATATATATATATATATACACACACATATATATATATATATATATATATATATATATATATATATATATATATGGGTCACCTTTAACACCTCGAAATCGCGTTTGCCCGACACAGAATCCGACGGGACGAGAATACCGACAACGCAGATGACCGACAAGGTGAGAACCCGACGGACTCGGTAAGTGTGCGATCGAGTGAGGGATTTAGTGTTAGGGAGCGGACAGGTAAGTGTGCGATAGTGAGGGACTGTGGGTTAGGGGTGGGTTAGGTGAATTAGGGTTAGGGTGCAGGTAGGGTGTGTGTGCGATGGTGAGGGACTGTGGGTTAGGGGTGGGTTAAGTGAGTTAGGGTTAGGGTGCAGGTAGGGTGTGTGCGATGGTGAGGACTGTGGGTTAGGGGTGGGTTAAGTGAGTTAGGGTTAGGGTGCAGGTAGGGTGTGTGTGCGATGGTGAGGGACTGTGGGTTAGGGGTGGGTTAAGTGAGTTAGGGTTAGGGTGCAGGTAGGGTGTGTGTGCGATAGTGAGGGACTGTGGGTTTAGGGGTGGGTAAGTGAGTTAGGGTTAGGGTGCAGGTAGGGTAAGTGTGCGGTAGTGTCGGACCTTAGGGTTAGGGTTTGGGTTAGGGATAGTGCATATGTTATGTAGTGTACTGTGTTGTTTACGTGTAGTGTGTTGGTGTAATGGTTTTCGGTGTTTTGCGTTGTCGGCGTTTTTTGTTGTCGGTCTTTTCGTGTCGGTCATTAGTGTGTCGGGCAATATACATATATATATGTGTGTGTGTGTGTGTGTGTGTGTGTGTGTGTGTGTGTGTGTGTGTGTGTGTGTGTGTGCGTGTGTGTGTATATATATATATATATATATATATATATATATATATATATATATATATAAATAGATAGATAGATATACATATATGGGTTACCTTCAATTCATCGACAGACCATTTCACTGACAAGCAAATCAGCAAGACCATTACACTGAAAGTTCATTTCACTGACAAGTCATTTCACTAACAACTCATTTCACTGACAAGTCATTTCATCGACAGTGATATATGGCCTGTTCCCCACTATAGTGAGATCCTGGAGTCAGAATATATAGTAAGGGGGGGTGAAGCCCCCCGACATACTTTGGTTGTATATTGTTTTCTGCAAAACAGTTATCCATTGCACTTGTAAGTATCCATCTGTATAGTTTACAACGTTTATTATGTGGGGTGGCTACACCCCCCACCCCCCTTACTATAAACTCCAGGATCGTACTACAGTGGGGAACAGGCCATATATCACTGTCGATGAAATGAGTTATCAGTGAAATGAGTTGTCAGTGAAATGAACTTTCAGTGAAATGGTCTTGCTGATTTGCTTATCAGTGAAATGGTCTGTCGATAAAATGAAGGTAATCCACATATATATATATATATATATATATATGTGTGTGTGTGTGTGTGTGTGTGTGTGTGTGTGTGTGCGTGTGTGTGTGTATATACATATATATATATATATATACATGTGTGTGTGTGTAAACATATAATTTTATATTTACTATGCATTCTTCCTTGAAGAGCGTTGATTTTTTGGATATTACCATAGTTATTAGGGATGGCGGACATGTAGATTTGTTAATGTTCAGGAAAGACTGTAGAAAGAATAGTCTGTTATATAAAAGTAGTATGCATCCTCCACAGATTTTTAATAATGTTTTGAAAGGACAACTCCTTCATGTTTCTAGTCTTCATACTGAAGAGAATGACTACTTACAGGCTACTGATACCCTGATATGCGATTTTACTAAGTGGGGTTATAGATATAGTGATGTGAGGCAGAAATCACTAGAAGTACAGTGCCTGAGAAATACTACAGGGAAACCTTATGTACACAGAAGGAAAGATATTTCTTGGAGGGTTGCTTTAAATAGACTAAGGTGTGTTTTTTCTTTGACCTGTAGTAGCAATGTTCAAGTAGTTTGTGATGTTATTAAAAAAAACTAGTCAATTCTTCATTCGGATGATAAGGTCAGTGAAGTAGTGTGGGGATGTACTTAGGTTTATATTTAAAACAATCTATCTCTTAAGAAACAACTGTGTTACAGACCTTTCAGGAAAGAATGTAAGATGTCAGATAGAGCGGGGACTTTTCCTTGTAGGAAAAGTTTGTAAGTTCATGTCTTATAATAATGTTTTTATCCATTCTAGTACCTCCAGAAACTTTATTTTTAGTCTATTTGCTGATTGTAAATCTACTAATCTTGTGTATCTTGCTAATTGTAATAGCTGCGAAGCATTTTATGTAGGTAAGACTAATAGAAATCTCAAAGACCAAGTACTGCAATGTCTGGGGGGTATCAGGAGAAAGAACTTGTCAAATGCACTGAATGTCACATAGCAACGGTTATCCCACTCCACAAAGGGGGAGCCACCATGGACCCTGGGAACTACCGCCCCATTAGCCTGACAAGCCTGGTCTGCAAGGGTATGGAACATATCATCATGGAACTTATAAACAAAGACATTGGTAATCTCCAAACTCAGGACCCCACCCAGTTTGGGTTTGTAAAAGGCAGATAATGTCTTCTAAACCTGATAGAATTCTTTGAAGCAGTCACCAAAGCCGTAGATGAGGGTAAAGAGGTCCACACAGCCTATCTAGATCTTGGCAAGGCTTTCAACACCATTCCCCACTGTGGAATTATAGATAAACTCACTAAATTAGGTATAAATCCCTATGTCACAAGATGGGTTGCCAACTGGCTCACTGACAGAACCCACACTGTGAAAGTAGCAGACTCCAAATCCGACTTCAGACCAGTAACAAGTGGATTACCACAGGGTTTGGTCCTTGGTCCTTGGTCCTCTCCTGTTTGGTATCTACTTCTCTGAAGTACAGGCTAACACAGAAGGTGTTTGGCTAACAAAATTCGTAGATGACTGCAAACTAGGAGCCATAATCAAAACTCGTAATGATGTGGACATCCCACAAAAGGGCCTTACTGAGACAGATGCCTGGTGTCAAAGCCATGGCCTCAAGCTCAATGCCAAAAACTGCATTGTCATCCCTTTTGGTAAAAACTTTGTACCCATGAACTACTACATAGGTGGTAGTCTACTTAACACTGAACGCATGATAAGACACCTTGGGACACAGGTGTAGAGTGGTCTCTCCTTTGATAATCACATCGCCACAGTAGTCAGGAAATCCTTCTACGTGGCACACCTCATCACAAAAGGTTTCTCATCCAGGAAAAAAGAGGTCATTGTTCCCCTCTACTCATCACTCATTAGACCCATTATAGAGTACAATGCTCCTTTTGGTATGTACCTCACAAGACATCTACAACAACTGGAAAGGCCACAGAAATACCTCACAAAGAGGATTACTGGCCTCAAACAGATGCCCTATGCAGGCCATCTCAGAAAACTCCAGCTTTACTCTGTCACATATTGCCTACTCAGAGGCAATCTCTGCCTAACATACAAAGCTATGTCAAACCCACAGCTGTTGGACATGCTCCACTTAAAGAAATCCCAATCCCTCTGAGCTACATGCTCTAGGGACCTAATCCTTGTCACCACAATAAACAGAACATGCTGGAGGGATAGATTCCTGTCCCAGAGACTTCCCATACTCTGGAACAAACTACCTATCTATATCAAACAAAGCTCTTCATTAGCACTGTTCAAGAAAAATCTTGATGATTGGATGGGAAATAGGAAATTCACCCCAGGGATCACTTCTGTGGCTCTGCTTTACAGGGGCACAGGAAAATAACTTTCTTGGGTGGCAAAAGCCAGGGTACCATTTGGCTAGGCTTATATAGGCCCTAGGGTCAATAGCCTAGCACATACCTATGAACCTATAAGCATATTAAGTTTACTGAAGGGCATTCCTTTTATTTTTACTGTTATGGAAATTATTAAAAGTGATGTTAGAGGTGGGGATATTGTCAACATAACTGAATTAACAGAAATGAAATGGATAGCAGCCTTGCAAGCACATAGATTACCAGGGTTGAATACCACTATACCTTTAAAACCGGCTTTTAAGGCTCGTCCTTTGCATTATCAAGTGTCTGTTTTTTGATTGGCTGCTTTTGTTTTAAATAGTTTTTTTTGTCTGTATAGTTTGTAGGATCTGATGAAGCACTTTTTGTGAAAGCACTAATCCTGTTGTACTTTTAATAAATCTGTGGCTTTTAGTATATTTGTTGCTTAATACTCCTTGCCTTGGTGGTTGGACTGTTATTTTTAATACACACATATATATATATATATATGGTTTACTATTGAATTGTCAAACATCACTCGGTCGACTATTGTATTGTCGAATGCATTAGGTCGGAAATGCAATTGTCGAAGACATTATAATCAATCGAAGAACGGTTTTAACATGGGTCGAGGTAGGTGTACAGTATTATTCCCTACTACATCCATCTTCCCTACCCCGACCCATGTTAAAACCATTCTTTGATTGATTATAATGTCTTCGACAATTGCATTTCTGACCTAATGCATTCGACAATACAATAGTCGACCGAGTGATGTTCGACAATTCAATAGTAAACCTATATATATATATATATATATATATATATATATATATATATATGGTTCCCATTCAGAAGCCTGAAACATCATAAGCCTGAAAATCAAAATCCTGAAACCAAAAGCCTGAAAATTCAGAATCCTGAAAACTCAAAATCCTGAAAGCCCAAAATCCTGAAAGACCAAAATCCTGAAACTCAAAATCCTGAAAACAAAAAATAGACATACTGATGTCATTGTGGCTTTGCTATTGTTAGCCCTGTGGTGTTAGGTCATGTGTTGGGGACAGGTAAGTGTGTGGTTGGTTTTATTTTAGGGTTAGGGGCGGTTTAAGTGAGTTAGGGTTAGGGCGCAGGTTAGGCATGTATGCAATAGTGACAAATATTGGGGTTAGGGGTGGTTTAAGTGAGTTAGGGTTAGGGCGCGGGTCAGGTGAGTGTGCGATAGTGACGGACCTTAGGGTTAGGGTTAGGGTCAGGGTCAGTTGGTAGATATTAGTGTCTTTATAGTGACATATTAGCATTATTTGTGTTTTCAGGATTTTGAGTTTCAGGATTTTGGTCTTTCAGGATTTTGGTCTTTCAGGATTTTGAGTTTTCAGGATTCTGAATTTTCAGGCTTTTGGTTTCAGGATTTTGATTTTCAGGCTTATGATGTTTCAGGCTTCTGAATGGGAACCATATATATATATATATACATAAGTGTGTGTTTTGTGTGTGTGTGTGTGTGTGTGTGTGTGTGTGTGTGTGTGTGTGTGTGTGTATGTATAGACACACACACACATGTAAGTGTTCTGTTCTTCAAATGTTGAAGATGTCATATGAAGGAAGTTTGAATGCATGTGGGTAGAATTAGTGTGAGTTTGGGAAACCAATTCCAGAAATTCCAAATGCACTGAAAAACCAATGCCAAACCTTCCAAATACACTGAAAAAACAGTGTCAAAACTTCAAAATACTCAGAAAAAACAGTGTCAAACCTTCCAAATACACTGAAAAACCGGTGTCAGAACTTCCAAATACACTGAAAAACCAAAGCCAAACCTTCCAAATACACTGGAAGTTTCATATAAGGTGTGGAAGTGTTTGTGTGAATGTTTGTGGGACAGGGTTTGAGGAATGGCTAAGTTAGGGAACAGATTTGTTGTTCTGCATTGCTGCATGTATAACTCTCAACTGGCCCTGATTTTTATTCAGATTTTATCTCTGTGCCTCTTAATCCCCGCTAAAACTGATGACGTTTGTAGAAAAGGTGATGAATTACAGTTATTAAATAATAACAATAATAAGGGTTACAGATTTCTTTTACATCAAAAAATGCATATTAATTGACATTCTCTTAATCTGTCAACGTCTCAAGTTTAGTACTAATATTTTAAAAGTGTCCCTGATTGTCCATGATTATTTCTGGCTTTGTCACTTATTCTGTTGTGGTTTTTCCCTGATTGGTTGAGAGCTATGGTAACACGTGGTGTGTGTCCATGTGTCCTAGTGTCTTGTACAGTGCTAGTGTTACAGAAAACTTTTTTCTAAGGTGGGATTTAGGGTTAGGGCTAGGGACACGGTTAAGGTTAGCATATGCATTAGTAAGGGGATGCTTCACTGCACTGTACACCTTAGTAACACATGTGGGAGGATGACGTAATGGTTATGGTGTTTACCTTAAAGACACAAGGTGCAGGGTTTGATTCTCACATGGGATAACTGGCTAGGCTTCAAATGGCCCAAAAGGGCAGTTAGCCTAGTACTAATCTATGAACCCTAACCTTACATTATTTCCATAACACTGTCTGAGTGTTCAGTAAGGTTTTGGTGCATGGCATCTGAAAAGGAAACTGCTTCATTTTTCATTACATTTCTTTTTTTTTTTTTTTTTTTTTAATTATTATTATTTTTTTTTTTTTAGATGTTTGGGTTCTTTTTTTGTTTTCTGTATGTTGATTTTCAGAATGCCAGCATTCTTCACATGTGTTTCAATGTTTTGCATGTCAATTAATTAACAGTCATATATGCACAGGTCCCCTTCAAAACATTTAAAACCCATAACATCTAATTTCATAACATTGAGACCAGAAAATCTAAAACCCAAAACATTGAATTTCATAACATCTAACAGTACAAATCACATGAGAATAACAGCCCCTCCACATATAATGACACCAAATTACCAAAAACACTTTTTACTATGTTTCTGCAGGGGGGGGGACTTGATACAGCGGAGTTAGGAAATTAACTTTTTCCCACTGTAGTATGATCTTGGAGTTGGTATATTTAATTTACAGGAGTGTGAGGGGCAGAGCACCCCCACATGGGAGGTGCAAGGGGGCTTGCCCCCCTGCAGAAATGTAGTGAAAAGTGTGTTTGGTAGTTTGGTGTCATTATATGTGGTGGGGATGTTATTTCCTTGTGATTTGTACTGTTAGATGTTATGAAATTTGATGCTATGGGTTTTAGATGTTTTGGGTTTTAGATGTTCTGATCTCAGTGTTATGAAATTACATGTTATGGGTTTTAGATGTTTCAAAGTAGACCCATATGCACACACACATTTTATATAGTAGAAGCAGTGCCGTGCCTTCTATGTGAGGAAAACCACAAAAAGGCTAAGGGACCATATGTATGAGTATTGTTTGGATATTAAAAAACAAAAGACTACAAATCCCGTTTAGTCACATTATGAGGAATGAAACACATTCATGTGGTTTCCTGTTCATAAAGCAAATTAAGAAAGACATCCAGGCAAAGCTGGTGGTTTAGCATCTGGATCTCTGTGAGTTGTGTTGGCAGATTAGGCTGAATGCAATTAATTACCCTGGATTGAATGACACAGTAACTATTCATTCAGTTTTAAAACTGAACTCTTTTGATTTAAAGTGATTTTATTTGTGTATAACATGTGACGTAGTGATTATTTAATCTGTAGTTTTGTAAATGGTTTTAGTTCTGATGAAGTTCCATTACAACTAAGAAACAAAAGTGCTTAACTTTTAGATTTTAATGCATTAAAGATTTTTGCTGATGAACTGGCTTCATGCCATCCTTTGCTACAACTCTGAGTCTTTGTGTCTTGATTTATTTATTTGTAGTTTCACCATTTTTCAAATTTCTGCAGATTTACCACATCAGTTTCTATTTCTGCTTGCCCTACCATAATGTCTAGTATATACATCTAAGCTCAAATATACCTATGCTTTTTCTCATCATGAGATTATATTTGTAACAGTGTAGCAAGCTGCTGTTGCTCCCCATTTTATTTTGGGGTAAATTCAGGACTGTGCTGCATCCACTCCAACCCACATTTACTAGGGGTATTCTCTGACCTCAGAGTAACTGCCATCACTCACCCCCAAACAACTTGCACAATGCCTTGAATCTGTCAGATTCAGTACTAAAGCTAGAGACTAGTACCTTATGCAATATATGCATCACAATATATGCGTTACAGGGTACTCCTACTTCAGAGCATGAACATATATTACTTTCACCTTTCTCTTGTCACATGTTTTATGATCAGTATAGTTTCGGTATCAATGGGGTGGCCGCGGTGTTGCAGCGGTTAGCGTTGCCACCTCACAGCAAGAGGTTCTCTGGTTCGATCCTCGGTTGGCTTGCCTTCTGTGTTGAGTCTGCATGTCCTCCCTGTGGTGGCATGGGTTTCCTCCAGGTGCTCCGGTTTCCTCCCATATCCCAAAGACATGCTGTAGGTGGATTGGACACTCTAAATTGTCCCCTAGGCATGCATATGTGTGCCTTCTGTGGAAGGTTGGGTGCCGGGCTGGCAACTCAACACCATAAAACTCCACTGCCAATCATAAGCAGACAGGCGATCCCCTGTGTTGATCCCTAACCGAGAAAAGCTGAAAGAAGAAGAAGATAGTTTCGGCATCAATGTGTTGTTTAGAAATCCCGTTTTTGAAAGGCACACGTCACTTGCATTTTCTTTGCTATCAGTTTGGTTAAAGATCATGCGTCAGATTCATTAATGCATTCACTAGGTGTACACAACATCCCTACCACATTCTTTGTGCTTCCTAGTCAGTCAGAAGGATTACTAAGTTTAGATGCAGTCTACACTTTGTAGTAACCTGTATGCATCCCTGTCATAATTTAAGGCTGCAAGAAAGTCAGGAGGAAAATTAAAATTAGGACAAAGAAAGTGTGAGTTCTGCTCGAGTTCTCTGTTCACTCAGAACGGTGTACATTTAGTGTAAGCATTAATGAATCCCAGGGCATGTTTTTGTTAGGTATAAAAATCACTACTTTAACAGTTTTTAGCAATGTCCCCATGTTTACTCATTTGAAACATATTTCACTTACATTTTTTGGATGTTTGTAAGTTTCTGCACATTCCATCTGTTACATTTAAGCTGGTCGGCTCTAAAGGCTTCATTATGTAGCAACTTTTCAGTTATCACAAGGCACAATGACAATCAGCTTTAATGCAGCAATCAAAGGCTTCTTAAAACAAAGGTGTGTGCTTTTTACTTCCATTGCTTGTGTCAGGCAGAGGTATAACATCCACCATTTACTTCAAGTAATCCTTGGACAAAGTTCTGATAGTCTGCCAGTATACACATAGGGGTAACATAGGGGTATTCTTGTTAATCAACAAGAACTTAAATCCATTCCCCTCCCCTCTGGGCTTCCCCACTTGTGGAAGTAGCAGAAAGAAGGAAGCTACACAATAGATTATTCCAGCCTGATAGTGTTGCAGAGCAGAGAGTAGAAATGCAAGTGTAGCCCGAAAATGCTGCAAAGCAGGGACCAAAAGTAACAAAAGTGTATTGCCCCCTAGCCCCTCTCATTTTCATCTGCTTTATACTTCTGTTTACAATGTCTAGGTATCTGCTGCCCAGCTCTCCCTTCTGACACTCAAAACTTGCTTTCCATTTTATGGATATTACACCGTTTACCTCGGTTGCCATAAGTTTTATTGCCCACATTTATTTTTCCTATGACCCCCACTCCTTTATTTCCCATTCCCCACATATAAAATTCCCCTGGAGCTTTGCCCTCTTTTCCATATATCCTTTTCTAGATTTCCAGAGCCTTTGTCCAGATCTTTTGAGGAAAGGTACACTCCCAGAACATACGTTTCATGTCTGCTTCTTCTATCATTCATCCCCAGCATCTTGCCTCTGTTTTTCTTCTCTCCTTACGTCATATTTTCAGTGTGAGATACAAGTGTGCAACACTCTTGATATCCGAGGCACCATCCCATGCATTTCTGTATCTGTACAGTCATTTTGAAATCTTTCCATCATTCAGCTTCCCAGGTCTGGCATTCCTCTTCATTCTCCCACCCTTTTCTTATCTCTTTCTTTCTGGCTTCCTCCACTCTCCCCCTCAGATTTTCATAAATCATTCAGATTTTAGCTTTCGCCTGTTTTACTCCCCCCTCCCCCCATGGGACTCTCCATTCCATTCCCTTGTTTCACACCTTTTCTTGCATTTCTACTTTGTCCCTTTTCCGCACCCGTTTGTGTGCTTACCTTACATGTTCCACATTACCACTTTCAGTCCGTGTTCTTTCCTATTTGTTCTCTTTGGTTTTTGTAACCCCCCACCTCCCCCTCATCACTGCCTTTGAATGGCTCTCCTATCCTGAGTTTCCCCTGTTGGGATTGGCTTTCTGTCCTTTGCATAGAGTTGGATTTGTTGCCCTCTAGCCTGTGATTTGAGCACCTCTGGAGCTGGGTCATTCACCTTGTCCTTTTTTTATTCATTTTTTAAACACCTTTATAGACAAACTTAAATTACATAAAAGTAATCAAACCATAGCAACAAGTTCATGTTTGCAAACATTTTACATTATATATATATTTCAATACCAAATAATGAAAGAATGTTACATAAATTGTGCAGTTTCTACCTTCTTTTAAACCTCATTCCTCCTCTAAAACATTTTTCTGTATGTATTGTTTCCACAAAAATCTATTTTTTTGTGTAATTTACTCCTGCCCTTTTCAAACGATCCCCATTTCGTGTTGCTTTATCTTTGTTACAATACTTGCAACTTTAAGACGAGTTGCTTTAGACTTTGATTCACATTGTTTAGTGATTGCTTTTTTGGCAGCCACCAGAATTAAACTTAGCAAGGCCTTACAATATCTAGTCAAGTCAGATCCTGTGACCCAGCTCAATAAAGTCATTCCCTTAGTTACACTCATTTGCTCACCCAGCATTCATGACAGAATATTCTGTAGGGAATTTTTAAAGTCTGCCATCTCATCAGACTCCAAATACGTATGTACCCACAACGTAACTTTCTCTTCTCCATTACACCTCCAACATTTGCCATCTACCTCAGGAAAAAAATGTGTAGTCTTTTTTTTAGCATACAAGTATTTATGTAAAGACTTCCAGGCACAAATCCTAAACCTTTTAGATTTTGTTGCATATTTAGAAGCCATGCGTATGTCCTCCCACTGTTTCTTTGTGAATTGCTTATCTAATATCTCTTCCCAATTTTTTCTGGCCCCCTCTGATTGCTTCACCTTGTCCGTTGTTTCACAGTTCTGTTTTGGCCTTGCCCTTCTTTCTTTCACTTCTCTGTGATTTGCTCATTTCTATTTCTCCCCTTTCCTGTGGGTGTTACTCTTTACTTTTGCATTTCATCCTACTTTTGTGAAATTTTCATGCATTCCATTTCAATTCTGCTGTAATACATTGCAGACAAACCTAAAACTAACATTGCCATAATTATTTCTTTCTCTGCTTACCCCAGTTTTCATTCAGATATACCATGACACTGTTGCTCGTTGATTCAAAAAGAAAGTTTACTTTTATATGAAAATATAATCATTATAAAATATGGTGTATCATAAGAAAGACCGTGTAATAGCAATCTGCCTATTGTGCCCACTCACTTTGTCCAGTACATTTTTATTACTGCCAGAGCACAGTAAAACTAAAAAAATACTTACCTTTGATAGTACCCCATGTGCTTACCTTTGATAGTACCCCATGTCCTTACCTTTGATAGTACCCCATGTGCTTCATGTTTATAGACTCCATTAGTCCATTTCAGCCTCATTTACCCAATCTTGACCTGTAACTTCTGTGGCTTTAGTCTCTCAGTCCTTAAACATGCAGTCATGCCCAGTGCCTGCATATAATTGCATTTACTGAGTGCATCCAGTCATTTATTTTCTCTGGCACTGTGTCTCATTTCTCCCTGTAACTTCAGACTGTCCAGTTCTTGATGGCTTGCTTCCTTATAGCCTCCTCCTCTGGTCTGATTTTCTTGACACTGTTCCATTTTGCACGGTTCCCTGTTACTCGTTTCACCAGTCCACCACTAAATGTCCGAATCCCCTGAGGCTTCACTTGAAGTGTCTCTTCTTTGAAGGTGTGTCCTTCTGTTTATTGTATCATTGTCAATGCTTCTGCTGCAATCATTATTTGAGTCTCCACTTCTGCTGGAGTTCTGCTTTGACCAGCTTCTTGTTTTTCTTGCTGTATCTTTCTGTGCACTCCCCCTGATATTTCCAGTTTTCCATGTTCTTCCCTGCATTTCTTTCATCTGCTATGTCCAAGATCTTGTCTGCCGCACTTACCATTTCAGCATCTGATCACTCTGCCTTTGTTTACTTCCTCTTTAAACCCCCCCCCCACAGGTAATTCTACATCAGATGTTCTCCATGAATTTGTTATTCTACCTCCTTTCTGCCTCTTCACACATTTCTCTGACAGTCCATTTCCAGTGGGTTATTTGAATTATTTTTTTATGTTTGTTGCTCCAGCTTCCTCTGTCCATAATCTCCATAAGAAAAGTTTGTGCTTCTCTCTGTGTGGAGTTTGTGTCTGTTTTCCTTCCATATTACAGTTATGGTAGCAGGGTAGTTAATCCATGCAGGAATTCCCTGGGCTTTCAGTGGCCCTAACAAGGCAGTGGTCCCTTTTTGTAGTTTATGCAGTGAATCGGAATAATATTATCCACAAGCTGCACAAACAACCATTAAAGTGCAAAATTTTAAGTCTTCTGGCTTGTGTCATATTTTTTTCTTTAGGTTTAAAGCGGTGCATGGATGTTTCTGTGTGTGTCTCAAATGTTCTCCTCTTTCCCCTCATATTCTACCAGCTCTGTGAAGTATTTCTGTTATCAGTGCTTGCAGTTTGGGTAAGTGGAATCATGTTCCCAACAATTTCAGCAGCATTGTTTCCAGTTATGTATCCACCACATGCTATGACAATCCTACTATCTTTGTGTTGTGTCGTCTGGATTTATATTCTAGGTCATTCAGTTGTCTTGTTTGACACTGTAGCTTTTTTCTGTTTCTTCCATCCTTTTATTCTGTTCCTTCATCTCTGATCTTAGAGCTGCTCTACCCTCTTCCAAGGCCTGGACTATTTCTTTCAGCTTATTCACGTCTTTTTGTTGATTGCCTATTGTTTCCGTCATTAGGCCTATATCATCAGTAAATACTATCAGCTTTGGAACAGTTTACATATTTTGTTTTTCTGTGGAGATGTTGTTCCCTTTTCCCTTTGCCCTCCATCCTCAGATTTTTCTTGTTGTTTTTCATCCACATCTGGTTGATTAATTACTTTTTTGCCTCAGCCTTTGTACAGAGTCTAAGCAGCCATCTTGCATCGACTCTCTGGCTCCATCAACATATAAATTATCATTGCATGGGTACTATACTTTATCCAGAATGCGACTAACTAGCTTGTGTGCCTCTTCAATACTTTCTTTCTCTCAGAGAGGCCAATATCTCCAATACTCTGTTCCTGCCTATGTGTCTGTCCACAGTACTTCTGTCTGCCAGAGAGGCCCACATTCCTCCTTCTCTCTCTTGCTTACCCTTCCTAATATAAGAAGGGAGGTGTGATCTCTTCCATTTAGGGCAGGTGCATGTCCTTCTTAAACACCGTCCCAAAACTGTAGCTGCACATACCCTAGAGCTGTTGGTAGGGAATACTATACCATACGAATCTCTCTCCCAGCTGAGACGTGGAATGGGCATCATTGGACAGCTAGATTCCATCTCAGCTGCCCATATATTCTTTGGTATAGAGGATAGTCTTCTAGTCGTGACAATAACTGGCAGTATATCCCATCTGGAAGTAGGTAAAGCACCGTGATCACTTAATACTACTGGCAGTTTATCCCAGATGGAAGTAGGTAAAGCACCGTGATCACTTAATACTACTGGCAGTTTATCCCAGATGGAAGTAGGTAAAGCACCGTGATCACTTAATACTACTGGCAGTTTATCCCAGATGGAAGTAGGTAAAGCACCGTGATCACTTAATACTACTGGCAGTTTATCCCAGATGGAAGTAGATTTGGCATTGTGATCGCCTAATACTGTGCCAGTTTTCAGTGGCATGAACCCTCCTTCCAGATGCATCAGTTCAGTTGGTAGACCCAAGGCCTTTCATTGTCTTCTTACTACTGTGTAACTCTAGCAGTGCATTCCTTTTAACAAGCTTCACTTTCTCTGCGATGTTCAACAGTTTTCTCTCCTGCTCAATTTATGCAGCTATCAGTTCAAGCTGATTTTCTGTTGTTTAATATATTTTGCATTTTTTTCATGTGCCTCAATATACTGATTTCTCTATACTGTTAGTACCTTATAGGCTGCACCTGGAGGTGTATTCAGGGTAGCTTTGATCCCGTTATGTGTGGATAGAGACACAGTTGTCATGCATATTTTTATTTAGGCTCACATGCTCTAATAGCAGTTTTGATTTTCCAGGTTCCAGTTTACTGCATTTCTGATTAATCAAGTGGGAGTGCCTTTTTAGTTCTGCTACACTGGATTTAAGGACTATCAATCCAGTTTACAGATTTTCCCACGTAGTGGCTGGATGTTTGGTGGATTCTTCCATGACCTCAGGCCACTTGAAACTCCTGCCTCATATCACATGCCGTGTCTCAGTCTCTGGTACTTTCAGTCTTTCCTTTCCTTGCACCAGTTTACCAACATATACTCACCATCCATTTTACCACTTAACAGTCGCTCTTCTTCTTGTAACACCTTTACAAGGTTTTTATTCTGTTTGTATTCATGTTCCAGTTCTGAGAACGTATTTGATTTGCTGTTACTACTTCTCTGTATTTCTTTCTATATAATCTTTGTGAAGTCACAGTTAATCTGAGTCAACTTAGTTTCACTTCTGTTTTTAGATTTTTTGCTGATTTTATTGTTGTAGAGATGCATGTACTTCACTGCTGTGAGTACAATATGTGTAGACTTTTCAACTATGTTTCTAGTCTCCTGAAGTTTTGTTTTCAGTGACTGATTCTTAATTTGCATGTTGTTGTTTTTAGTTCAAGCAAGAACTGTTAACCTTTTGTATGTCCCGCTTCACTCTGTAATCACACAATATCAGTCTAAGTTTCATTCTGACATTTGATTATGTTTCAAGTTCCAACATCAAGTCATTCTTTTTTATTATTATTATTATTTTAATTTGTGATATCAACTGAATTTGCACTTCCAAGCTTGCTTTACTTGGATATTTGACTATTCACACAACTCTGCACATGGTTTTATTATCGTCCCATTCAGTTGTAACATCCCTTTCACTTTCTCAGGCTTTATTTTCAAAATCACCTCCTTCTTGCCCCAAACACTCATGAACAACTTTTTGAAGCAATGCTATTTTTTTGATTTATTCAGCAATAAATCTCCTTTTTTTTTCTCTAGGACTTTAACTTTTAAGAATCGGCTTATTTTTTCTTGCTTAGCAATGAACTCCTTTTGTCAGACCAGAGGGTACAAGCTTTTAGAAGAGGCACCTTTTTTTCTGTTTTATTTGCCATTTAATCCCTTTATAATGTCAGAGGGTGCATCCTTCCAAAAACAGCACCTCATGTTAACTTTAGTTTCATAAAATGTTAGCAGTGTTTTGGTAACACAATTATTATTATTATTATTATTATTATTATTATTATTATTATTATTTCTTCTTCTTTTTTTTTTGCAAGTGTTTAGTATAAAACCAACAAAGAACTTTATTTTCTAGGCTACCATTTTACTGGCCTGAAGCCCCACTTTTATTGCTGGAGCAAGCCACCATACGGGAAAAGGGTAAATAATTTTGTAGGCATACCAGTTTTTCAGTACTAACAATTTACCAGTAAGAAATTTTTTTTTTTTTACTTAGAGGTGCCAGTCAAGAGCGGACAAGTGATCCGCTGTGGCGACCTCTAACCGGGAAAAGCCTAAAGAAGAAGTCTCATACACTTTTAGCAATGAGCTCTTGACTACTTTTCATACAGCACCCAGCTTGTCCATTCTGGGGGGGGGGGGAGTTGTGTCTCTCCACATGAGGGACATCTAGGATGAGCACTAAGTGTCCATCCATTGGCTCTCAAGTCAAGGAAGCCCACACTGCGGTGTGCAACTTGCATAATAAGCCAACAAGAATTGTGTTGTAGCAGAGCTCAGATAAATTAGTCCAGGAAAAGAGGACATTCTACCAGTACAGACATCAGACTGTCGTCCAGGGCTGGCAAACTGGCCCTCTCCCTACCACTCAACTCGCAACAGGGCAGATGAGCTCAATGGAATTCCCAGTCAGGACCAAATAGAGCATAGTGCTCTTGCCCTGCCCATTTCTGGCTCCCAACATCATGGAATGTACACAGCAGTTGCCTGCAGGGACCCTTGGGCTTGGTTCTGCAGGTAGGAGGGGGTAATGCTTGGTGTATACACACACAAAGTTTTCAACAGTTTCTACAAAAACAGCACATTTCAAAAACAGTACAGTCCTCTTCACAAAAAAAACAGCTATGATTTTCATTTACTTTGAGTATAGAACAATTCACAAATGCAAGAAATGCTTGGTTTTTATATGTAGTATTAATTTTTTTACTGGTGACCCATACCATACTCTAAATGTGTTTAGGCATCTTGTTAAGATTTCATTCTGTACATTATAAAGCTGTCATCCTAGTTTTTGTAAATATTGCATATACATACCACTGGAATTATCACTGTCTGTTAGTTTAACTCTACTTTTTTGCTATATAGTTTATATCACCTCAGCTAACTAACTTATTTGACTTGATTGCATGATTATTTTCCCTCTCTCTCTCTCTCTCTCTCTCTATATATATCTATATATCTATATATATATATATATATATATATATATATATATACATATGATGTTTTTGAGCACACATCTGTATACATATAAAAACACACACGCATATATATATATATATATATATATATGGTTTACTATTGAAATGTCGAATGGCACTACATCGACTGTACTATAGTCGAACACGGAAGTTCGTAAATAGTAATGTCGACGACAAAAAAACAATCTAGGACTGTGTTTTAACATGGGTCGAGGTAGGGGAGATGTTTGTAGTTCTGAATAATACTGAACACCTACCTCGACCCATGTTAAAACCATTCCTAGTTTGTTTTTTTAACGTCGACATTACTATTTTCGAACTTCCGTGTTCGACTATAGTACAGTCGACGTAGTGCCATTTGACATTTTAATAGTAAACTATATATATATATATATATATATATATATATATATATATATATATATATATACATACACACACACACACACACACACACACACATATATATATATATATATATATATATATATATATATATATCAACAGGGAGAAACCACCGCTGTTCTGGATAATACTGACCACACAAACAAGATGTTAAATAAGCCCATCAGGGATGGTGGCTTTAGTTACTGCTCACAGGATGTTGTACTGCATGTATATTATATTGTGCATAACCATATATCAGACCTGCTATTGGATGAAGTTATTATTGATGCTGTCAGTGTTTTATGTGTGGTTTCTTATCCAGTTATTCCTAAAATGTTTGGGATTCTCATTTGGTACTGTATATGCATTTATCTATCTATGTGGGTGTAAAACAAAATCCAATATCACTTCCTTGTTAGCTAGAAGTCTCCTCTATAACCCAGGAAACCCATACCATGTATTTAAACTTATTAGAAATACAAACCATCCAACCCAATACCATATGCATGGGCAACTTTAATTACCCAGCTATTAAATGGAAATCCTGTGCGACACCAAACATGCAAGCACAGAGATTCCTGGATTTTGTAAACACAAACTCCCTGAACCAGATAGTCAATACACCAACCAGGGGTGCAGTCACACTGGATCTGGTCCTCACTAATATGGGAGAGTGATGCACACCCCCTACTGTAATGCCTTCCCCGGTAAGGTCAGACCACAAAATGGTCTCTTTTAAAGTAAAAATAAAAACTGGACCCCCAGCTAAACCTGGAATATTCAGGAACTACTCTAAAGCTAGCCTCCTGCTATTAAGTGATAACCTGGCAAAATTTCAAGCCCCCATAAACCCCGAGAACACTGCTGCCTATGCAGAACAGTTCACAGAATCCCTGTATAAGCATGATAATAGCTGCATAGAGGCAGCTCTACCCACCACTAAGAAGTTCAGAACTAACTCAAAAAACAAGCCACTTAGGTAGAATCACAAAATCAATCGGCTGTATAACAGAAGGAAGAACATTGTGGCAAAATTAGGAGGTGCAGCACCAGCAGAATAAAAGCCCTCTCACAAAACTAAAAAAAAACATCTCAGAGGACAAATAAAGTCTATCAAAACCAAATTTGAGGTGAATTTGGCCTCCCAGGCCAAGGACACCCACAAGGCATTCTTTAGCTATGTCCACAGCCTGAAAGGCAATACACAATTGTGTGCACAGCTCATTGTAAATGGAGCCACCTATAGTGAGCCAGAAGTTATAGTAAACCTACTGGCCAATAAATTCAGCTCCAGCTTTACCCCTCTCTCCCCCTCAACCTTGCCTCAGAAAATACCATCAAATATAACTTCCCCTACTATCACTAGGGAACAGGTCCTTAATGTTCTTTCTAAGGCCAAGAACACTGTATCAATGGTCCCAGACAATATCCAAGGATTCCTTCTAAATAGTATGAAACATGACCCATCAGGGCCACTGGAATTACTATTTAATTGTAGCCTCTGAATAGGCTTCATGCCTCATGAATGGAGAACAGCAGCAGTCATCCCTCTGCACAAAGGTGGGCCATCTACAGACCTTGGAAACTACAGACACATAAGTCTCACTAGTTTTATATGTAAAGCCATGGAAAGAATTATCATGGAAATGTTCAATAGTGATATAAGTAAACCTCCAGACACTGGACCCAACTCAATTTGGTTTCATCAAGGGCAGATCATGCCTACTTAACCTGATGGACTTCTTTGAGAAGGTCGCCAAAGCAATGGATGAGGGCAAAATAGTTCACACTGCCCACCTTGACCTGGCCAAGGCATTTGACACAATACTCCACTCAGGGATTGTTGACAAACTAAAGAGGTTAGGTACAGACTCCTATGTTACCCAGTGGATAGCCAGCTGGCTCACAGACAGGACCCAGGAAGTTAGAATTAGAGAGACCACCCTCTACAAAGAGGCCAGTCACAAGTGGAATCCCTCAAGGATCAGTATATGGACCACTCCTTTTTGTCAGTTACTTCTCTGATGTCAAGGCCAATGTCAGTGGTCTCTGGCTGACTAAATTTGCAGATGATTGCAAATTAGGAGCGGTCATTGAATCCCACACTGACACAAATGTTCTCCAGGAGGGGCTGACACAGACAAACAACTGACTTTACTGGTAATATCATCAGGATTTAGTGCATTACATACACGCTGCATAACATAAAAAAACTGTCTCCACTGTCTATTCTGAATGTACAGTTAATGTCATCAGGATTTAATGCATTACATATACACTGAATAACATAATAAAACTGTCAACTCTGTCTATGGTGACTGTACTGGTAATGTCATCTGGATTTAATGCATTACAAACACACTGCATAACTTATAATAAATCTGTCTCCTCTGTCTATTCTGACTGTACTGGTAATATCATCAGGATTTAATGCAATACATACACACTACATAACTTATAATAAAACTGTCTCCTTTGTCTGTGGTGACTGTACTGGTAATATCATCAGGATTTAATGCATTACATAAACACCCTACAACTTATAATAAAACTGTCTCCTCTGTCTATGCAGACTGTACTTGTAATATTGTCAGGATTTAATGCATTACATACACACTACATAACTTATAATAAAACTGTCTCCTTTGTCTGTGGTGACTGTACTGGTAATATCATCAGGATTTAATGCATTACATAAACACCCTACAACTTATAATAAAACTGTCTCCTCTGTCTATGCAGACTGTACATGTAATGTCAATCGGATTTAATGCATTACGTACACGCTGCAAAACTTTTAATAAAACTGTCTCCTCTGTCTGTGGTGACTATATTGGTAATACCATCAGGAGTTTAATGCATTACATACACACTGTACAACTTATAATAAAACTGTCTCCTATGCCTGATGTGACTGTATTGGTAATGTCATCAGGATTTAATGCATTACATACACACTGCATAACTTATAATAAAACTGTCTCCACTGTCTGTGGTAAGTGTACTGCAATGTCATCAGAATTTAATGCATTACAAACACAATGCATAACTTATAATAAAACTGTCTCCTCTGTCTAGGGTGACTGTACTGATAATGTCATCAGGATTTAAAGTGTTACATACACACTGCATGACTTATAATAAAACTGTCTCCACTGTCTATGCTGAATGTACTGTTAATGTCATCAGGATTTAAGGCATTACATATACACTGCATAACTAGGGTTACCACCTGTCCCACTTTGCGAGGGACAGTCCCTCTTTGGGCAGTTGTGTCCTGCAAAAAAATTGAAAAAATGGCAAATGTCCTGAGATTTAAGGACAAAATTATTTCCTTTATTTTATGTAATAGTTGCATAAAACAGTTATTCTGTATCTGAAACACCTAAATGTTATAAGAAACAGAATAAGCAACTAAAATGCTACAAGAATAAGCTTTTATTTAGGCAAAAAGTGAAGTTCTGTCCTTGGTACTGGCCGTGGGTATGTTTCACCCTGCAAAATCTGATGTTTGTACCAAAAATGTCCCACTTTGGGCAATTGAAAAGGTGGCAACCCTATGCATAACTTATAATAAAACTGTCTCCTCTGATTATTCTGACTGTACTGGTAATATCATCATGATTTAATGCAATACATACACACTACATAACTTATAATAAAACTGTCTCCTCTGTCTGTGGTGACTGTACTGGTAATATCATCAAGATTTAACACATTACATACACACTGCATAACTTATAATAAAACTGTCTCCTCTGTCAATGCAGACTGTACTTGTAATGTTGTCAGGATTTAATGCATTACATACACACTGCAAAACTTAGCTGTCTCCTCTGTCTATGCTGACTGCACTGGTAATATCATCAGGATTTAATTTATTACATACACACAGCATAACTTATAACAAAACTGTCTCTTTTGTCTATGGTGACTGTACTGGTAATATCATTAGGATTTAATGCATTATATACACACTACATAACTTATAATAAAACTGTCTTCTCTGTCTATGGTGACTGTACTGATAATGTCATCAGGATTTAATGCGTTACATACACACTGTATAACTTATAATAAAACTGTTGCCTCTGTCTATGCTGACTGACAAAAATGTCATCAGGATTTAATGCATTACATACACACTGCATGACTTATAATAAAACTGTCTCCTCCATCTGTGCAGAATGTGCTGGTAATGTCATCAGGATTTAATGCATTACATACACATTGCATGACATAATAAAACTGTCTCCTCTGTCTATGCTGAATGTACTGGTAATATCATCAGGATTTAATGCATTACATACACACTGCAAAACTTATAATAAAACTATCTCCTCTGTCTGTGGTGACTATACTGGTAATACCATCAGGAGTTTAATGCATTACATACACACTGTACAACGTATAATAAAACTGTCTCCTATGCCTGAGGTGACTGTATTGGTAATATCATCAGGATTTAATGTATTACATACACACTGCATAACTTATAATAAAACTGTCTCCTCTGTCTAGGGTGACTGTACTGATAATGTCATCAGGATTTAAAGCGTTACATACACACTGCATGACTTATAATAAAACTGTCTCCACTGTCTATGCTGAATGTACTGTTAATGTCATCAGGATTTAATGCATTACAAACACACTGCATAACTTATAATAAAACTGTCTCCTCTGTTTATTCTGACTGTACTGGTAATATCATCTTGATTTAATGCAATACATACATACTACATAACTTATAATAAAACTGTCTCCTCTGTCTGTGGTGACTGTACTGGTAATATAATCAAGATTTAATGCATTACATACACACTGCATAACTTATAATAAAACTGTCTCCTCTGTCTATGCTGAATGTACTGTTAATGTCATCAGGATTTAATGCATTACATACACACTGCAAAACTTAAAATAAAACTGTCTCCTCTGTCTGTGGTGACTATACTGGTAATACCATCAGGAGTTTAATGCATTACATACACACTGTACAACTTATAATAAAACTGTATCCTCTGTCGATGGTGACTGCACTTGTACGCTTTAATGCATTACATACACACTGCAAAACTTAGCTGTCTCCTCTGTCTATGCTGAGTGTACTGTAATGTCATCAGGATTTAATGCATTACATACACACTGTACAACTTATAATAAACCTGTCTCCTCTGTCTATGCTGACTGTACATGTAATGTCAATCGGATGTAATGCATTACGTACACACTGCAAAACTGTCTCCTCTATCTACGCTGACTGCACTGGTAATATCGTCAGGATTTAATGCATTACATACACACTGCATGACATAAAAAACTGTCTCCTCTGTCTGTGGTGACTGTACTTGCAATATCATCAGGATTTAATTTATTACATACACACAGCATAACTTATAATAAAACTGTCTCTTTTGTCTATGGTGACGGTACTGATAATATCATTAGGATTTAATGCATTACATACACACTACATAACTTATAATAAAACTGTCTTTTCTGTCTATGCTAAAAGGAGAAGAAACAACGACTGTCCAACACACAGAGTGTTACAGAAAAATAAGAAAAATACACCAACAGCAGCCAAAACAGATTGTAGAAGGAGATAGAAGAAATTTAATCCTGCGCTTTTTACCTGCTGCACCAATGTGCAGAATAAATAAATAAGAGGAGAGAGGAGACATGGGTTTTATTTATATAGGAACTTAATTGTTCTTAACAAATAACTGAAGACAATTAAATTAATTAAATAATTAAAATTCATATGCTGTTTTTTGTACCACCACCAATCCAAACCAATCCAGGTTATTTGAGGTTAGTAATGAATCATTTAAACTTAGTAGACATGCAACTCAAAGATGGTGGTGGTGTGATCTGGCACAGTGTCAGTTATGCCAAGCTCACTATGTGGGGAAAACTGACTTAGGAACGAGGATATGAACACCTACACCAGCGCCTATCAGGAAAAAAAACTACCACTACACTGGCTAAGCACATTTGGATTTCCCTACACATCATTTATTTTTATTTTAGTACATACTATTTGGGCATTGACAGTTTTGTCTTAAATGTTATTATGAATAAATGTTTTGAACAATAGTTCTCTTTATTTTATGTTATATATATAATAGTTAGTTATATATTATATATTTTAATTTAATAATAATTTTTGAGTTTTGTTTTTTTTGTTGTTTGTATTTAAGGTTTGTATATTTTTGGTTTACCTTAAAGCAATACATTCATTCATGTAAAGTAAATTATTTAATTGTCTTCAATTATGTTGTAAGAACAATTAAGTTGAATCACTGTTGTCTCTTATTTATTCTGAGTTTGCACATTTGGTTGCAGCCCAAAGTTTCATTAAGCGTGTTTTGGATTTCTACAATCTCTTGTCTGTGTTGGACAGTGCGTTGGGTTTTCTACAGTTGGACTCTCCTTTTTGGTTTTTTAGTCGTTTTTTGTTTCATTTTCCGAGTATGTTTTCTGTCTATGCTGTCTGTACTGATAATGTCATCAGGATTTAATGTGTTACATACACACTGTATAACTTATAATAAAACTGTTGCCTCTTTCTATGCTGACTGTGCCAAAATGTCATCAGAATTTAATGCATTACATACACACTGCATTACTTATAATAAAACTGTCTCCTCCATCTGTGCTGAATGTGCTGGTAATGTCATCAGGATTTAATGCATTACATACACATTGCATGACATAATAAAACTGTCTCCTCTGTCTATGGTGACTGTACTGGTAATGTCATCAGGATTTAATGCATTACAAACACACTGCATAACTTATAATAAAACTGTCTTCTCTGTCTATGCTGTTTGTACTGGTAATTACATTAGGATTTAATGCAATACTACACACTACATAACTTATAATAAAACAGTCTCCTCTGTCTGTGGTGACTGTACTGGTAATATCATCAGGATTTAATGCATTACATAAACACCCTACAACTTATAATAAAACTGTCTCCTCTGTCTATGGTGACTGTACTAGAATGTCATCAGAAATTAATGCATTACATACACACTGCATAACTTATAATAAAACTTACTCCTCTGTCTATCCTGACTGTACACGTAATTTCATCAGGATTTAATGCATTACATACACACTGCATAATGTATAATAAAACTCTCTCCTCTGTCTATGCTGACTTTCCTTTGATATCTTCAGGATTTAATGCATTACCTACACACTGTACAACTTATAATAAAACTGTTTCCTCTGTCTATGGTGACTGTACCGTAATATCGGCAGGATTTAATGCATTACATACACACTGCATAACCTATAATAAAACTGTCTCCTCTGTCTATACTGACTTTAGTGGTAATGTCATCATGATTTAATGCATTACATACACACTACATAACTTATAATAAAACTGTGTCCTCTGTCATTGATCACTATACCTGTAATGTCATCCGGATTTAATGCATAACATACACACTGTACAACTTATAAGAAAACTGTCTCCTCTGTCTATGGTGACTATACTGGAATGTCATCAGAAATTAATGCATTACATACACACTGCATAACTTATAATAAAACTGTGTCCTCGTCTATGGTGACTATACTGGTAATGTCATCAGGATTTAATGCATTACATACACACTGCATAACCTATAATAAAACTCTCCTCTGTCTATGCTGACTTTCCTTTGATATCATCAGGATTTAATGCCTTACATACACACTGCAAAACTTATAATAAAACTGTCTCCTCTGTTTATGCTAACTGTATTGCTAATACCATTAGGATTTAGTGCATTACATACACACTACATAACTTATAATAAAACTGTCTCCTCGGTCTATGGTGACTGTACTGCTAATATCATCAGGATTTAATGCATTACATACATACATACTGCGTAACGTATAATAAAACTATCTCCTCTGTCTATGCTGACATTCCTTTGATATCATCAGGATTTAATGCATTACATACACACTGCATAACTTATAATAAAACTGTCTCCTCTGTCTATGCTGACTGTATTGGTAATATCATCAGGATTTAATGCATTACATACGTAATACATAACTTATAATAAAACTGTCTCCTCGGTCTATGATGACTGTAATGTAATGTCATTAGTATCTAATGCATTAAATACACATTGTACAACTTATAATAAAACTGTCTCCTCTGTCTATGCTGAATGTAGTGGTAATGTCATTAGGTTGTATTGCATTACATACAAACTGCACAGCTTATGATAAAACTGTCTCCTCTGTCTATGCTGACTGTACTGGTAATATCGTCAGCATTTAATGCATTATATATACACTGCATAACATAATAAAACTGACTCCTCTGACTATAGTGACTGTACCTTTAATGTAATGAGGATTTAATGCATAACATACACACTGCATGACCTATAATAAAATTGTCTCCTCTGTCTATGCTGTACTCTACCAGTAATGTCATCAGGATTTAATGCATTAAATACAGACTGTGCAACTTATAATAAAACTGTCTCCTCTGTCTATACTGACTGTAGCTGTAATATCATCAGGATTTAATGCATTACATACACACTGCATAACTTATAATAAAAGCTGTCTCCTCTCTCTGTGGTGACTGTACTTTTAATATCATCAGGATTTAATGCATTACACACACACTGTACAAATTATAATAAAACTGTCACCTCTGTGTATGCTAACTGTACTGGTAATATCATCAGGATTTAATGTATTACATACACACTGCATAACTTATAATAAAACTGTCTCCTGTGTCTATGGTGAATGTACTGTTATGTCATCAGGATTTAATGCATTTCATACTCACTGCATAACTTATAATAAAACTGTCTCCTCTGTCTGTGGTGACTATACTGGTAATACCATCAGGAGTTTAATGCATTACATACACACTGTACAACTTATAATAAAACTGTCTCCTCTGTCGATGGTGACTGCACTTGTACGCTTTAATGCATTACATACACACTGCAAAACTTAGCTGTCTCCTCTGTCTATGCTGAGTGTACTGTAATGTCATCAGGATTTAATGCATTACATACACACTGTACAACTTATAATAAACCTGTCTCCTCTGTCTATGCTGACTGTACATGTAATGTCAATCGGATGTAATGCATTACGTACACACTGCAAAACTGTCTCCTCTATCTACGCTGACTGCACTGGTAATATCGTCAGGATTTAATGCATTACATACACACTGCATGACATAAAAAACTGTCTCCTCTGTCTGTGGTGACTGTACTTGCAATATCATCAGGATTTAATTTATTACATACACACAGCATAACTTATAATAAAACTGTCTCTTTTGTCTATGGTGACGGTACTGATAATATCATTAGGATTTAATGCATTACATACACACTACATAACTTATAATAAAACTGTCTTTTCTGTCTATGCTGTCTGTACTGATAATGTCATCAGGATTTAATGTGTTACATACACACTGTATAACTTATAATAAAACTGTTGCCTCTTTCTATGCTGACTGTGCCAAAATGTCATCAGAATTTAATGCATTACATACACACTGCATTACTTATAATAAAACTGTCTCCTCCATCTGTGCTGAATGTGCTGGTAATGTCATCAGGATTTAATGCATTACATACACATTGAATGACATAATAAAACTGTCTCCTCTGTCTATGGTGACTGTACTGGTAATGTCATCAGGATTTAATGCATTACAAACACACTGCATAACTTATAATAAAACTGTCTTCTCTGTCTATGCTGTTTGTACTGGTAATTACATTAGGATTTAATGCAATACTACACACTACATAACTTATAATAAAACAGTCTCCTCTGTCTGTGGTGACTGTACTGGTAATATCATCAGGATTTAATGCATTACATAAACACCCTACAACTTATAATAAAACTGTCTCCTCTGTCTATGGTGACTGTACTAGAATGTCATCAGAAATTAATGCATTACATACACACTGCATAACTTATAATAAAACTTACTCCTCTGTCTATCCTGACTGTACACGTAATTTCATCAGGATTTAATGCATTACATACACACTGCATAATGTATAATAAAACTCTCTCCTCTGTCTATGCTGACTTTCCTTTGATATCTTCAGGATTTAATGCATTACCTACACACTGTACAACTTATAATAAAACTGTTTCCTCTGTCTATGGTGACTGTACTGTAATATCGGCAGGATTTAATGCATTACATACACACTGCATAACCTATAATAAAACTGTCTCCTCTGTCTATACTGACTTTAGTGGTAATGTCATCATGATTTAATGCATTACATACACACTACATAACTTATAATAAAACTGTGTCCTCTGTCATTGATCACTATACCTGTAATGTCATCCGGATTTAATGCATAACATACACACTGTACAACTTATAAGAAAACTGTCTCCTCTGTCTATGGTGACTATACTGGAATGTCATCAGAAATTAATGCATTACATACACACTGCATAACTTATAATAAAACTGTGTCCTCGTCTATGGTGACTATACTGGTAATGTCATCAGGATTTAATGCATTACATACACACTGCATAACCTATAATAAAACTCTCTCCTCTGTCTATGCTGACTTTCCTTTGATATCATCAGGATTTAATGCCTTACATACACACTGCATAACTTATAATAAAACTGTCTCCTCTGTTTATGCTAACTGTATTGCTAATACCATTAGGATTTAGTGCATTACATACACACTACATAACTTATAATAAAACTGTCTCCTCGGTCTATGGTGACTGTACTGCTAATATCATCAGGATTTAATGCATTACATACATACATACTGCGTAACGTATAATAAAACTATCTCCTCTGTCTATGCTGACTTTCCTTTGATATCATCAGGATTTAATGCATTACATACACACTGCATAACTTATAATAAAACTGTCTCCTCTGTCTATGCTGACTGTATTGGTAATATCATCAGGATTTAATGCATTACATACGTAATACATAACTTATAATAAAACTGTCTCCTCGGTCTATGATGACTGTAATGTAATGTCATTAGTATCTAATGCATTAAATACACATTGTACAACTTATAATAAAACTGTCTCCTCTGTCTATGCTGAATGTAGTGGTAATGTCATTAGGTTGTATTGCATTACATACAAACTGCACAGCTTATGATAAAACTGTCTCCTCTGTCTATGCTGACTGTACTGGTAATATCGTCAGCATTTAATGCATTATATATACACTGCATAACATAATAAAACTGACTCCTCTGACTATAGTGACTGTACCTTTAATGTCTTGAGGATTTAATGCATAACATACACACTGCATGACCTATAATAAAATTGTCTCCTCTGTCTATGCTGTACTCTACCAGTAATGTCATCAGGATTTAATGCATTAAATACAGACTGTGCAACTTATAATAAAACTGTCTCCTCTGTCTATACTGACTGTAGCTGTAATATCATCAGGATTTAATGCATTACATACACACTGCATAACTTATAATAAAAGCTGTCTCCTCTCTCTGTGGTGACTGTACTTTTAATATCATCAGGATTTAATGCATTACACACACACTGTACAAATTATAATAAAACTGTCACCTCTGTGTATGCTAACTGTACTGGTAATATCATCAGGATTTAATGTATTACATACACACTGCATAACTTATAATAAAACTGTCTCCTGTGTCTATGGTGAATGTACTGTTATGTCATCAGGATTTAATGCATTATGTACACACTCTACAACTTATAAAAAACTGTCTAGTCTGTCTATGGTGACTGTACAGGTAATATTATGAGGATTTAATGCATTACATACACACTGCATAACATAATAAGTCTGCCTCCTCTGTCTATCCTGACTGCACTGGTAATGTCATTGGGATTTAATGCATTACATACACGCTACATAACTTATAATAAAACTATCTCCGCTGTCTATGCTAATTGTAGTGGTAATATCATCAGGATTTAATGCATTACCTACACACTGTACAACTTCTAATAAAATTGTGTCCTTTATCTATGGTGATTTGTACTGGTAATATCATCAGGATTTCATGCATTACATACACACTGCATAACTTATAAGAAAACTGTGTCCTCTGTCTGTGGTGAGTGTACCGTAATATCATCAGGATTTAATGCGTTAACTACACACTACATAACTTATAATAAAACTGTCTCCTCTGTTTGTGGTGACTGTACTTCTAATATCATCAGGATTTAATGCATTACATACACACTGCATAACTTATAATAAAACTGTGTCCTCTGTCCATACTGAGTGTACTGGTAATATCATCCGGATTTAAAGCATTACGTACACACTGCATAACTTATAATAAAACTGTCTCCTCTGTCTATGCTGCTTGTAATATAATGTCATCCAGATTTAATGCATTACATACAGACTGCATAACTTATTTATTTTATTTATTTTATTTTACATTTGTTACCCGAGAATGTCCGACTGGAGCAAGGTCCATTTATAGCAGAGGCCCGGGCAGAAAATCTCCACATAAAACAAGTACAGCGGTAGATATATATAAACAATCACAAATATATATAAACAAAGGATATATAATACAATGCAATAAAAAATGTATACATACAATAGTTTGTTCTATGCAAGCTTATGCAGTCATAGTTTACACATAATTGACATTGAATATGAGTATTTGGGAGAGAAATGCAGTGTAAAAGATATCTCACAAAAGATAATATAGAAACACAAAACATAATGGTTTATGTTACTCATGGGAGTATTTTCAGTACAGTGTGGGTGGGATAGTAAAGAGTGAGAATATGAGTTAGTAATAGTGTGGGGGGGGGCACATCTAAATGATGCAAGGACATAGCCAGGACTTTGCAAGGTGTGACTTGAATAATTTTGTGTATAACAATATGGATGCAGCTGAGGTGATATAATAAAACTGTCTCCTCTGTCTATGCTGTCTGTACTGGTAATATCATCAGGATGTAATGCATTACATACACACTGCATAACTTTTAATAAAACTATCTCCTCTGTCTATGCTGACTGTACTGGTAATATCATCAGGATTTAATGCAATACATACACACTACATAACTTATAATAAAACTGTATCCTTTGTCTGTGGTGACTGTACTGGTAATATCATCAGGATTTAATGCATTACATAAACACCCTACAACTTATAATAAAACTGTCTCCTCTGTCTATGCTGACTGTACTGGTAATATCATCAGGATTTAATGCAATACATACACACTACATAACTTATAATAAAACTGTCTCCTCTATCTGTGGTGACTGTACTGGTAATATAATCAAGATTTAATGCATTACATACACACTGCATAACTTATAATAAAACTGTCTCCTCTGTCTATGCTGAATGTACTGTTAATGTCATCGGGATTTAATGCATTACATACACACTGCAAAACTTAAAATAAAACTGTCTCCTCTGTCTGTGGTGACTATACTGGTAATACCATCAGGAGTTTAATGCATTACATACACACTGTACAACTTATAATAAAACTGTCTCCTCTGTCGATGGTGACTGCACTTGTATGCTTTAATGCATTACATACACACTGCAAAACTTAGCTGTCTCCTCTGTCTATGCTGAGTGTACTGTAATGTCATCAGGATTTAATGCATTACATACACACTGTACAACTTATAATAAACCTGTCTCCTCTGTCTATGCTGACTGTACATGTAATGTCAATCGGATTTAATGCATTATGTACACACTGCAAAACTGTCTCCTCTATCTACACTGACTGCACTGGTAATATCGTCAGGATTTAATGCAATACATACACACTACATAACTTATAATAAAACTGTCTCCTTTGTCTGTGGTGACTGTACTGGTAATATCATCAGGATTTAATGCATTACATAAACACCCTACAACTTATAATAAAACTGTCTCCTCTGTCTATGCAGACTGTACTTGTAATATTGTCAGGATTTAATGCATTACATACACACTACATAACTTATAATAAAACTGTCTCCTCTGTCTATGCTGAATGTACTGTTAATGTCATCAGGATTTAATGCATTACAAACACACTGCATAACTTATAATAAAACTCTCTCCTCTGTTTATTCTGACTGTACTGGTAATATCATCTTGATTTAATGCAATACATACACACTACATAACTTATAATAAAACTGTCTCCTCTATCTGTGGTGACTGTACTGGTAATATAATCAAGATTTAATGCATTACATACACACTGCATAACTTATAATAAAACTGTCTCCTCTGTCTATGCTGAATGTACTGTTAATGTCATCGGGATTTAATGCATTACATACACACTGCAAAACTTAAAATAAAACTGTCTCCTCTGTCTGTGGTGACTATACTGATAATACCATCAGGTGTTTAATGCATTACATACACACTGTACAACTTATAATAAAACTGTCTCCTCTGTCGATGGTGACTGCACTTGTACGCTTTAATGCATTACATACACACTGCAAAACTTAGCTGTCTCCTCTGTCTATGCTGAGTGTACTGTAATGTCATCAGGATTTAATGCATTACATACACACTGTACAACTTATAATAAACCTGTCTCCTCTGTCTATGCTGACTGTACATGTAATGTCAATCGGATTTAATGCATTATGTACACACTGCAAAACTGTCTCCTCTATCTACGCTGACTGCACTGGTAATATCGTCAGGATTTAATGCATTACATACACACTGCATGACATAAAAAACTGTCTCCTCTGTCTGTGGTGACTGTACTTGCAATATCATCAGGATTTAATTTATTACATACACACAGCATAACTTATAATAAAACTGTCTCCTTGGTCTATGATGACTGTAATGTAATGTCATTAGGATCTAATGCATTAAATACACATTGTACAACTTATAATAAAACTGTCTCCTCTGTCTATGCTGACTGTATTGGTAATATCATCAGGATTTAATGCATTACATACATAATACATAACTTATAATAAAACTGTCTCCTCTGTCTATGCTGAATGTAGTGGTAATGTCATTAGGTTGTATTCTTCTGTGTAAGCTATAATAGCTGATTTATAGCATTTATAAGTGTTTGCTGTACCTGTTTCTGCCTATTTTTAAAAAAAAAAAAAAAAAACGAAAAAAAATATATCTCTTGTTTTTCCCGCTTTACTGAGGTAGTTTAGTCCAGTTTCAGAGTTGATGACTCCTGGGCTTTGGTTGTAGTTCCTGTGTACTGTTTCCTTGCCTTATTTGGGGGAGAGGAAGTTACCTTGCTTACCAGTGGGAGTGGGAAGCATTGAGCTGCCTTTTGTCCAGTTTTGTGAGGCTTCAGCCGGTAACTGGTAGTTTATTGGTCGTTTTGGGCCAGTTTCTAGCTTTCCAGCCCCTGGTATAAAGCAGCTAAGCGCGTTAGCACGATTTAGCGGAGTTGCAACCGTTGCACACTAGGGCAGCGGTTAGCTAAGTTTAAACTATTCAGGCCATCTAAAGTCCACTCTCCAAATTTTCCCTTAAAACTACCTTCCTCAAGCTATACTACTGATCTAATAGGCGTATCCTATAACTAAAAAATTCATCTCTACTTGACTCCAAGTAGACTATTCTCTATCTGTAAAGCCTAGCACTTGCTACTACAGTACTTATCACCTTGTTAGCACTCTTGTTGGAGACAGTACCCCCAAAAAAACCTAACCCCATTTCTCGGTCACCCACATCCCCTGAAATCTTTAAGTTTTTTTGTCTACTCATCCTAGTATGACGTGGGAACAGTTGGTAGTGTCCTCTCCTGGTCAGCTGGTGAACCTGGGAATATTGAGGCAATGTTACAATTGCCTCATGTACACAGACAACCCTCTCCTCCTCCCACCAAACACAGATACATGCGAGAGATGCACTTATACGGCCAAACTGGAGGCTGAGCTCTCTCAACATAGGACTGGCAAGACCAGACAGGAGGAGAAGGTAACCACACACATTACATACCCAGTCACACATAGTACCATCACAACTTCAATCACACAAAGACATGCTCGGAGGCTCTGACCAAAAATCTACCAAAACAGCAGAGGCCACCAAAGCAGACACCCAAACAACTACCACCTCAGAACACAACACCTGCAACACATAGACCACATAGTCAGAGTGTCAAACAGTCACAGCCCTCAAGGACAAACACAATGCCAAACATACTCGTCATTGGTGACTCAATAGTCAGACACACTGACGTCCCACTCACCAGATTGAATAAGGAGAAGGTTACAGTAAGCTGCCTGTCGGGCGCTAGAATCCGCCACATAACGCAAGCACTCAGGTCTCTCAACAGCAGGTACAAGTACGACTCAGTCATTGTCCACGCTGGTGTAAACGACCTGAGACGCACTCCTTGGACTACATGAAAAGAGACATTGAGGAGCTCTCTGATTATGTAGCCCAGGCAGGTATGACCCTGACATTGAGCAGTATCCTACCTTCACCAAAAATGATGCCACAATACAGAGATAAGATGATCAGCTTTAACAATTGGCTTAAATTCTGGTGTCATTCAAAGGGGATCCAATGTCTGTCTGCCTGGGATGACATGCTGGACAAGCCAGCTGCTTCAAGAGATGGCTTGCACCTGTCACCCTGGGATTCGGATATTGGCAAAGGCTATTGCCACCCCATAGTGCCTTTTTAGGCAAGGCTCAAATTCTAAACCTACCACCCTAGAACTCAATAATGGAAAAAAACTAAGGGTAATGCTGCTCAATGCCAGAAGTCTCAATCTCAAAATGCACACACTCGAGGCCCTTCTCAGTATGGAGAACATCGATGTCTGTGCTGTGACAGAAACCTGGTTCAAGGCTCCTGAGAGCACCCCAGCACTATCAGGTTTTACCTCATATCATGCGTTCCGGCCCCAAAATTCGGACAATGCCAAGAAAGGAGGGGGGGTGTCCATATTCATCAAGGACACCCACACCTCAAGATTGGTAACGCATACGATGCATCGGAGACCATCCAGGTGCAATTAACCATAGGCAAGACTGCTCTGCAATTTGTAGCATGTTACAGGCCACCCTCGCAAACCCAGGAACCTCACATGGCTTTCCTGAAAACACTGGAGGGGATAAATGTATCTCCAAACACCATTATACTAGGTGACTTCAATTACCCAAATATAGACTGGGAACACTACTCAAGCCCAAACACTCTGGCCCAAACGTTCCTGGAATTCATAAACTCAAATGCCATGGAACAACTAGTCACCATCCCCACAAGAGGAGAAAACATACTTGATCTCATCATCACGAACACGGGAGCACAATGTTCAACACCTGAAGTATACCCCTCACTGGTGAGATCAGATCACAAGCTAATCTTGCTGGAGGTCCTCATCCCACCCCCACCTGAAACAAAAAAAAACACAGTAAAGAACTTCTCAAAAGCTGACTTCACACTTCTAAAGACTAGTGTGGTCTCCTTTAAGGCCCCTGAGCCTGCGGTAAACACTACGCAAGCCGCTGAATCACTTACAAATGCCTTCTACCAGCACCTGCAGGACTGCATGGATCAGGCAATCCCAAACAAAACAAAGACTCTCTGTACCAAAGGCAGGCGTCCAGTCTGGTGGACCCCAGCCATAAACAAACTCTATAACAAAAGGAGGAAGCTACTACAAGATAGAGCTAAATCCTTAAGAGGTAAGACACCTTTGATCATTATAAGTAAAAAGCTAAGAGCTCTCATAAAATCATCCAAAGCAAATTTTGAGAAAAAAATAGCTAAGGACTCAAAAGACAATCATAAGGCCTTCTTTAGCTATGTTAGAAACCTGGGAGGAAGCTCCCAGATATGCTCAGAATTAGTTCAAAACGATGTGAAGATTACTGATCCTACAGACATTGCCAACATACTGGCTGACAGGTTCAGTGCAAACTTCACCCACCCTCCCAAAGGAGATATATCTATACCAAATGATAGTAGCCCCCCAAACATCTCTAATGCCCAGGTGAAAACTGCTCTCTCCAAGGCAAAAAACACTGCATCCATGGGACCTGATGGTGTCCCCGGATGTGTACTCCACGAATTCAACGAGGAATTAAACCCACAGTTAGGACAGCTGTTTAATCTCAGTCTCACCTCTGGATACGTACCCAGGGAGTGGCGCACAGTGACTGTGGTCCCACTTCACAAAGGCGGTGCCTCCACCGACCCTGGAAATTACCGTCCCATTAGCTTGACAAGCCTTATCTGCAAAGCCATGGAAAGGATCATAATGGATCTCATAAATAAAGACATAGGGAATTTGCAGACTCTGGATCAAACCCAGTTTGGCTTTGTCAAAGGCAGATCATGCCTTCTAAACTTGGTTGACTTCTTTGAAACGGTCACCAAGGCCATTGATGAGGGTAAGGCAGTCCATACAGCCTACCTGGACCTAGCAAAGGCCTTCAATACAATACCCCACTTGGGTATCATTGAAAAACTCATCAGCCTAAAGGTAAACCCATACGTCACAAGATGGGTTGCAAACTGGCTGAGTGACAGAACCCACAGGGTCAGAGTTGCTGGCGCCATGTCATACTCAATGCCTGTCACAAGTGGTGTCCCACAGGGCTCAGTCCTGGGCCCACTCTTGTTCGGCATCTACTTCTCTGAAGTACAAGCAAACACAGGAGGGTTATGGCTGACCAAGTTTGCAGATGACTGCAAACTGGCCATAGTCGAAAACACATCTGACACAGATATCCTTCAGAAGGGCCTCACAGAAATGGATAACTGGTGCCAGAGCCATGGCCTAAAGTTAAATGCCAAAAAATGCATAGTCATACCCTTCGGGAAAATCAAGGTTACCCTAGCTACCATATAAGAGGCAATCCACTGAGCACAGAAGAAGTTATCAGGGACCTGGGGACCCAGGTTGACAGTAACCTTTCATTCGACACTCATGTTGCTAAAATAGTTAGGAAGACCTTCTACATTGCCCACCTGATCATGAAGGGTTTCACATCTAGATCAAGGGAGGTCATAGTCTCCCTGTACTCATCACTCATCAGACCAATGATTGAGTACAATGCCCCATTCGGAATGTATCTGACCCGACACTTGCAGCAGCTGGAGAGGCCCCAAAAGTTCCTCACCAAAAGGATAAAAGGTCTCAAAGATATGTCTTATGCTGCCCAGCTGAAAGAACTCCAGCTCTATTCAGTCGTTTACCGCCTGCTCAGAGGTGACCTGTGCCTGACATACAAGGCCATGTCAAACCCAGATTTGATGAACATGCTTCACCTCAAAAAATCGAAATCTCTTAGAGCCACAAGGGCAGGAGACCTAATCCTAGACACAGCTATTAATAGGATGTGCTGGAGGGATAGATTCATCACCCAAAGACTCCCTATGCTGTGGAACAAAATCCCAGTATATGTGAGGCAGAGCACCTCGCTGGCTTTGTTCAAGAGGAATCTTGACCAATGGATGGGAGATCGCAGATATACCCCAGGGATTACCTCAGTGTCTCTGCTCGACAGAGGCACTGCAAAATAATGGGCATAGTTTCTCCAAACTAAAGGGGTGGTGTAAGCCACAAAACTATGGGCTAGGCTTGTAAATGCCCTCGGGCAGATAGCCTAGTATAAACCTATGAACCTATGAACCTATACAAACTGCACAGCTTATGATAAAACTGTCTCCTCTGTCTATGCTGACTGTACTGGTAATATCGTCAGCATTTAATGCATTATATATACACTGCATAACATAATAAAACTGACTCCTCTGACTATAGTGACTGTACCTTTAATGTCATGAGGATTTAATGCATAACATACACACTGCATGACCTATAATAAAATTGTCTCCTCTGTCTATGCTGTACTCTACCAGTAATGTCATCAGGATTTAATGCATTAAATACAGACTGTGCAACTTATAATAAAACTGTCTCCTCTGTCTATACTGACTGTAGCTGTAATATCATCAGGATTTAATGCATTACATACACACTGCATAACTTATAATAAAAGCTGTCTCCTCTCTCTGTGGTGACTGTACTTTTAATATCATCAGGATTTAATGCATTACACACACACTGTACAAATTATAATAAAACTGTCACCTCTGTGTATGCTAACTGTACTGGTAATATCATCAGGATTTAATGTATTACATACACACTGCATAACTTATAATAAAACTGTCTCCTGTGTCTATGGTGAATGTACTGTTATGTCATCAGGATTTAATGCATTATGTGCACACTCTACAACTTATAAAAAACTGTCTAGTCTGTCTATGGTGACTGTACAGGTAATATTATGAGGATTTAATGCATTACATACACACTGCATAACTTATAATAAGTCTGCCTCCTCTGTCTATCCTGACTGCACTGGTAATGTCATTGGGATTTAATGCATTACATACACGCTACATAACTTATAATAAAACTATCTCCGCTGTCTATGCTAATTGTAGTGGTAATATCATCAGGATTTAATGCATTACCTTCACACTGTACAACTTCTAATAAAACTGTGTCCTCTATCTATGGTGATTGTACTGGTAATATCATCAGGATTTCATGCATTACATACACACTGCATAACTTATAAGAAAACTGTGTCCTCTGTCTGTGGTGAGTGTACCGTAATATCATCAGGATTTAATGCGTTAACTACACACTACATAACTTATAATAAAACTGTCTCCTCTGTTTGTGGTGACTGTACTTCTAATATCATCAGGATTTAATGCATTACATACACACTGCATAACTTATAATAAAACTGTGTCCTCTGTCCATACTGAGTGTACTGGTAATATCATCCGGATTTAAAGCATTACGTACACACTGCATAACTTATAATAAAACTGTCTCCTCTGTCTATGCTGCTTGTAATATAATGTCATCCAGATTTAATGCATTACATACAGACTGCATAACTTATTTATTTTATTTATTTTATTTTACATTTGTTACCCGAGAATGTCCGACTGGAGCAAGGTCCATTTATAGCAGAGGCCTGGGCAGAAAATCTCCACATAAAACAAGTACAGCGGTAGATATATATAAACAATCACAAATATATATAAACAAAGGATATATAATACAATCCAATAAAAAATGTATACATACAATAGTTTGTTCTATGCAAGCTTATGCAGTCATAGTTTACACATAATTGACATTGAATAGGAGTATTTGGGAGAGAAATGCAGTGTAAGAGATATCTCACAAAAGATAATATAGAAACACAAAACATAATGGTTTATGTTACTCATGGGAGTATTTTCAGTACAGTGTGGGTGGGATAGTAAAGAGTGAAAATATGAGTTAGTAATAGTGCGGGGGGGGCACATCTAAATGATGCAAGGACATAGCCAGGACTTTGCAAGGTGTGACTTGAATAATTTTGTGTATAACGATATGGATGCAGCTGAGGTGATATAATAAAACTGTCTCCTCTGTCTATGCTGTCTGTACTGGTAATATCAGCAGGATTTAATGCATTACATACACACTGCATAACATAATAAAACTGTCTCCTCTGTCTATGCTGTCTGTACTGGTAATATCATCAGGATTTAATGCATTACATACACACTGCATAACTTTTAATAAAACTGTCTCCTCTGTCTATGCTGACTGTACTGGTAATATCATCAGGATTTAATGTATTAATACACACTGTACAACTTATAATAAAAGTTGTATCATCTCTCTGTGGTGACTATACTTGTAATATCATCAGGATTTAATGCATTACCTACACACTGCATAATGTACAATAAAACGGTCTCCTCTGTCTATGATGAATGAACTGTAATATCATCAGAATTTAATGCATTACCTACACACTGTACAACTTATAATAAAACTGTCTCCTCTGTCTATGGTGACTGTAATGTAATGTCATCAGGATTTAATGCATTACCTACACACTGTACAACTTATAATAAAACTGTCTCCTCTGTCTATGCTAACTGTTCTGGTAATGTCATCAGGATGTAATGCATTACATACACACTGTACAACTTATAATAAAACTGTCTCCTCTGCCTATGGTGACTGTACTGGTAATGTCATCAGGATGTAATGCATTACAAACACACTGTACAACTTATAATAAAACTGTCTCCTCTGTATATAGTGACTGTACCTGTAATGTCATCAGGATTTAATGCATTACATACATACTGCATAACTTATAATAAAACTGTCTCCTCTGTCAATGGTGAGTGTAAAGTAATGTCATCAGGATATAATGCATTACATACACACTGCATAACTAAAAATAAAACTGTCTCCTCTGTCAATAGTGACTGTACCTGTAATGTCGTCAGGATTTAATGCATTACATACACACTGTGCAACTTATAATAAAACCTTTTCCTATGTCTATGCTGACTGTACTGTAATGTCATCAGGATTTAATGCATTACATACACACTGTACAACTTATAAAAAAACTGGCTCCTCTGTCTATGCTGAGTGTACTGTAATATCATCAGGATTTAATTCATTGCATACACACTACATAACTTATAATAAAACTGACTCCTTGGTCTATGGTGACTGTACTGGTAATATCATCAGGATTTAATGCATTACATACACACTGGATAACTTATAATAAAAATGTCTCCTCTGTCTATGACTGTACCGGTAATGTCATCAGGATTTAATGCTTAACTATACATTACATAACTTATAATAAAACTGTCTCCACTGTTTGTGGTGACTGTACTTCTAATATCATCAGGATTTAATGCATTACATACACACTGCATAACTTATAATAAAACTGTGTCCTCTGTCCATACTGAGTGTACTGGTAATATCATCCGGATTTAAAGCATTACGTACACACTGCATAACTTATAATAAAACTGTCTCCTCTGTCTATGCTGCTTGTAATATAATGTCATCCAGATTTAATGCATTACATACAGACTGCATAACTTATTTATTTTATTTTACATTTGTTACCGAGAATGTCCGACTGGAGCAAGGTCCATTTATAGCAGAGGCCCGGGCAGAAAATCTCCACATAAAACAAGTACAGCGGTAGATATATATAAACAATCACAAATATATATAAGCAAAGGATATATAATACAATGCAATAAAAATGTATACACACAATAGTTTGTTCTATGCAAGCTTATGCAGTCATAGTTTACACATAATTGACATTGAGAGAAATGCAGTGTAAGAGATATCTCACAAAAGATAATATAGAAACACAAAACATAATGGTTTATGTTACTCATGGGAGTATTTTCAGTACAGTGTGGGTGGGATAGTAAAGAGTGAAAATATGAGTTAGTAATAGTGCGGGGGGGGGCACATCTAAATGATGCAAGGACATAGCCAGGACTTTGCAAGGTGTGACTTGAATAATTTTGTGTATAACGATATGGATGCAGCTGAGGTGATATAATAAAACTGTCTCCTCTGTCTATGCTGTCTGTACTGGTAATATCAGCAGGATTTAATGCATTACATACACACTGCATAACATAATAAAACTGTCTCCTCTGTCTATGCTGACTGTACTGGTAATATCATCAGGATTTAATGAATTAATACACACTGTACAACTTATAATAAAACTGTCTCATCTGTCTATGCTGTCTGTCCTGGTAATATCATCAGGATTTAATGCATTACATACACACTGCATAACCTATAATAAAACTGTCTCCTCTGTCTATACTGACTTTAGTGGTAATGTCATCATGATTTAATGCATTACATACACACTACATAACATATAATAAAACTGTGTCCTCTGTCATTGATCACTATACCTGTAATGTCATCCGGATTTAATGCATAACATACACACTGTACAACTTATAAGAAAACTGTCTCCTCTGTCTATGGTGACTGTACTGGAATGTCATCAGAAATTAATGCATTACATACACACTGCATAACTTATAATAAAACTGTGTCCTCGTCTATGGTGACTATACTGGTAATGTCATCAGGATTTAATGCATTACATACACACTGCATAACCTATAATAAAACTCTCTCCTCTGTCTATGCTGACTTTCCTTTGATATCATCAGGATTTAATGCCTTACATACACACTGCAAAACTTATAATAAAACTGTCTCCTCTGACTATAGTGACTGTACCTTTAATGTCATCAGGATTTAATGCATAACATAAAACTGCATAAGTTATAATAAAACGTTCTCCTCTGTCTATGCTGTACTGTACCAATAATGTAATCAGGATTTAATGCATTAAATACAGACTGTGCAACTTATAATAAAACTGTCTCCTCTGTCTATGCTGACTGTAGCTGTAATATCATCAGGATTTAATGCATCACAGAGACACTGCATAACTAATAATAAAACTTTCTCCTCTGTGGTGACTGTACTGGTAATATCATCAGGATTTAATGCATTACATACACACTGCATAACTTATAATAAAATGGTCTCCTCTGTCTATGGTGAATGTACTGTTATGTCATCAGGATTTAATGCATTATCTACATACTGTACAACTTATAATAAAACTGTCTAGTCTGTCTATGGTGACTGTACAGGTAATATTATAAGGATTTAATGCATTACATACACACTGCATAACATAATAAGTCTGCCTCATCTGTATATGCTGACTGTACTGGTAATGTTATCAGGGTTTAATGCATTACATACACACTGCATAACGTATAAGAAAATTGTCTCCTCTGTCTATGGTGACTGTACTGGTAATATCATCAGGATTTAATGCATTACATACACACTACATAACTTATAATAAAACTGTCTCCTGTCTATGGTGAATGAACTGTAATGTCATCAGGATTTAATGCATTATGTGCACACTGTGCAACTTATAAAAAACTGTCTAGTCTGTCTATGGTGACTGTACAGGTAATATTATAAGGATTTAATGCATTACATACACACTGCATAACATAATAAGTCTGCCTCATCTGTCTATGCTGACTGTACTGGTAATGTTATCAGGATTTAATGCATTACATACACACTACATAATGTATAATAAAACTGTCTCCTCTCTATGTAGTGACTTTACTTGTAATATCATCAGGATTTAATACATTACATACACACGGTGCAACTTATAATAAAACCATCTCCTCTGTCTATGCTGACTGTAGTGGTAATGTCATCAGGATGTAATGTATTACATACACACTGTACAACTTATAATAAAACTGTGTCCTCTGTCTATGCTGACTGCACTGGTAATGTCATTTGGATTTAATGCATTACATTCACACTACAAAACTTATAATAAAACTATCTCCGCTGTCTATGCTAATTGTAGTGGTAATATCATCAGGATTTAATGCATTACCTACGCACTGTACAACTTATAATAAAACTGTGTCCTCTGTCAATGGTGATTGTACTGATAATATCATCAGGATTTAATGCATTACAAACACACTGTACAACTTATAATAAAACTGGCTCCTCTGCCTATGCTGAGTGTACTGTAATATCATCAGGATTTAGTGCATTACATGCACACTGCATAATGTATAATAAAACTGTCTCCTCTGTCTATGGTGACTGTACTGCTAATGCCATCAGGAATTAATGGATTGCACACACACTGTACAACTTATAATAAAACTGTCTCCTCTGTCTATGTTTTCTGTACTGTTAATATCATCCGGATTTAATGCATTACATATACACTGCATAACTTATAATAAAACTGTCTCCTCTGTCTATGATGAATGTACTGGTAATGTCATCAGGAATTAATGCATTACATACACACTCTACAACTTATAATAAAACTGTCTCCTTTGTCTATGTTGTCTGTACTGGTAATATCATCAAGATTTAATGCATTGCATACACACTGCACAACTTATAATAAAACTGTCTCCTCTGTCTATGGTGACTGTACTGGTAATATCATCAGGATTTAATGCATTACATACATACTACATAACTTATAATAAAACTGGCTCCTCTGTCTATGCTGACTGTACTGGTAATATCGTCAGGATTTAATGTATTATATACACACTGCATAACATAATAAAACTGACTCCTCTGACTATAGTGACTGCACCTTTAATGTCATCAGGATTTAATGCATAAGTTATAATAAAACTGTCTCCTCTGTCTATGTTGCCTGTAGCTGTAATATCATCAAAATTTAATGCATCACATAGACACTGCATAACTAATAATACAACTTTCTCCTCTGTCTGTGTTGACTGTAATGGTAATGTCATCAGGATTTAATGCATTACATACACAGTGCATAACTTATGATAAAACTGTCTCCGGTGTCTATGCTGACTGTAGTGGTAATGTAATCATGATTTAATGCATTGCATACACAGTACATAACTTATAATAAAAGCTGTATCCTCTCTTTGTGGTGACTGTACATGTAATATCATCAGGATTTAATGCGTTACCTACACACTGTACAACTTATAATAAAACTGTCTCCTCTGTCTATGCTAACTGTACTGGTAATATCATCAGGATTTAATGTATTACATACACTCCATAACTTATAATAAAACTGTCTCCTCTGTCTATGGTGAATGTACTGTAATGTCATCAGGATTTAATGCATTACATACACACTGCATAACTTATAATAAATCTGCCTCATCTGTCTATGCTGACTGTACTGGTAATGTTATTAAGATTTAATGCATTACATATTCACTAAACAATTTAAAATAAAACTTTCTCCTCTCTCTGTGCTGACTGTACTTGCAATATCATCTGGATTTAATGCATTACATACACACTGTGCAACTTATAATAAAACTGTCTCCTCTGTCTATGCTAACTGTAGTGGTAATGTCATCAGGATGTAATGCATTGCATACACACTGTACAACTTATAATAAAACTGTGTCCTCTGTCTATGCTGACTGCACTGGTAATGTCATCTGGATTTAATGCATTACATTCACACTACATAACTTATAATAAAACTATCTCCACTGTCTATGCTAATTGTAGTGGTAATATCATCAGGATTTAATGCATTTACCTACGCACTGTACAACTTATAATAAAACTGTGTCCTCTGTCTATGCTGAGTGTACCGTAATATCATCAGGATTTAATGCATTACATACAAACTGCATAACTTATAATAAAACTGTGTCCTCCGTCCATACTGACTGTAGTATGATATCATCAAGATTTATGCATTACAAACACACTGTACAACTTATAATTAAACTGTCTCCTGTGTCTATGCTGACTGCTCTGGTAATGTCATCAGGATGTAATGCATTACAAACACACTGTACCGCTTATAATAAAACTGGCTCCTCTGTCTATGCTGAGTGTACTGTAATATCATCAGGCTTTAGTGCATTACATACACACTACATAACTGTCTCCTATGCCTGATGTGACTGTATTGGTAATGTCATCAGGATTTAATGCATTATATACACGCTGCATAACTTATAATAAAACTGTCTCATCTGTCTGTGCTGACTGTAGTGGTAATATCATCAGGATTTAATGCATTACATACACACTGCATAACTTTTAATAAAACTGTCTCCTCTGTCTATGCTGACTGTACTGGTAATATCATCAGGATTTAATGTATTAATACACACTGTACAACTTATAATAAAAGTTGTATCATCTCTCTGTGGTGACTATACTTGTAATATCATCAGGATTTAATGCATTACCTACACACTGCATAATGTACAATAAAACGGTCTCCTCTGTCTATGATGAATGAACTGTAATATCATCAGAATTTAATGCATTACCTACACACTGTACAACTTATAATAAAACTGTCTCCTCTGTCTATGGTGACTGTAATGTAATGTCATCAGGATTTAATGCATTACCTACACACTGTACAACTTATAATAAAACTGTCTCCTCTGTCTATGCTAACTGTTCTGGTAATGTCATCAGGATGTAATGCATTACATACACACTGTACAACTTATAATAAAACTGTCTCCTCTGCCTATGGTGACTGTACTGGTAATGTCATCAGGATGTAATGCATTACAAACACACTGTACAACTTATAATAAAACTGTCTCCTCTGTATATAGTGACTGTACCTGTAATGTCATCAGGATTTAATGCATTACATACATACTGCATAACTTATAATAAAACTGTCTCCTCTGTCAATGGTGAGTGTAAAGTAATGTCATCAGGATATAATGCATTACATACACACTGCATAACTAAAAATAAAACTGTCTCCTCTGTCAATAGTGACTGTACCTGTAATGTCGTCAGGATTTAATGCATTACATACACACTGTGCAACTTATAATAAAACCTTTTCCTATGTCTATGCTGACTGTACTGTAATGTCATCAGGATTTAATGCATTACATACACACTGTACAACTTATAAAAAAACTGGCTCCTCTGTCTATGCTGAGTGTACTGTAATATCATCAGGATTTAATTCATTGCATACACACTACATAACTTATAATAAAACTGACTCCTTGGTCTATGGTGACTGTACTGGTAATATCATCAGGATTTAATGCATTACATACACACTGGATAACTTATAATAAAAATGTCTCCTCTGTCTACGCTGACTGTACCGGTAATGTCATCAGGATTTAATGCGTTAACTATACATTACATAACTTATAATAAAACTGTCTCCACTGTTTGTGGTGACTGTACTTCTAATATCATCAGGATTTAATGCATTACATACACACTGCATAACTTATAATAAAACTGTGTCCTCTGTCCATACTGAGTGTACTGGTAATATCATCCGGATTTAAAGCATTACGTACACACTGCATAACTTATAATAAAACTGTCTCCTCTGTCTATGCTGCTTGTAATATAATGTCATCCAGATTTAATGCATTACATACAGACTGCATAACTTATTTATTTTATTTTACATTTGTTACCCGAGAATGTCCGACTGGAGCAAGGTCCATTTATAGCAGAGGCCCGGGCAGAAAATCTCCACATAAAACAAGTACAGCGGTAGATATATATAAACAATCACAAATATATATAAGCAAAGGATATATAATACAATGCAATAAAAAATGTATACATACAATAGTTTGTTCTATGCAAGCTTATGCAGTCATAGTTTACACATAATTGACATTGAGAGAAATGCAGTGTAAGAGATATCTCACAAAAGATAATATAGAAACACAAAACATAATGGTTTATGTTACTCATGGGAGTATTTTCAGTACAGTGTGGGTGGGATAGTAAAGAGTGAAAATATGAGTTAGTAATAGTGCGGGGGGGGGCACATCTAAATGATGCAAGGACATAGCCAGGACTTTGCAAGGTGTGACTTGAATAATTTTGTGTATAACGATATGGATGCAGCTGAGGTGATATAATAAAACTGTCTCCTCTGTCTATGCTGTCTGTACTGGTAATATCAGCAGGATTTAATGCATTACATACACACTGCATAACATAATAAAACTGTCTCCTCTGTCTATGCTGACTGTACTGGTAATATCATCAGGATTTAATGAATTAATACACACTGTACAACTTATAATAAAACTGTCTCATCTGTCTATGCTGTCTGTCCTGGTAATATCATCAGGATTTAATGCATTACATACACACTGCATAACCTATAATAAAACTGTCTCCTCTGTCTATACTGACTTTAGTGGTAATGTCATCATGATTTAATGCATTACATACACACTACATAACATATAATAAAACTGTGTCCTCTGTCATTGATCACTATACCTGTAATGTCATCCGGATTTAATGCATAACATACACACTGTACAACTTATAAGAAAACTGTCTCCTCTGTCTATGGTGACTGTACTGGAATGTCATCAGAAATTAATGCATTACATACACACTGCATAACTTATAATAAAACTGTGTCCTCGTCTATGGTGACTATACTGGTAATGTCATCAGGATTTAATGCATTACATACACACTGCATAACCTATAATAAAACTCTCTCCTCTGTCTATGCTGACTTTCCTTTGATATCATCAGGATTTAATGCCTTACATACACACTGCAAAACTTATAATAAAACTGTCTCCTCTGACTATAGTGACTGTACCTTTAATGTCATCAGGATTTAATGCATAACATAAAACTGCATAAGTTATAATAAAACGTTCTCCTCTGTCTATGCTGTACTGTACCAATAATGTAATCAGGATTTAATGCATTAAATACAGACTGTGCAACTTATAATAAAACTGTCTCCTCTGTCTATGCTGACTGTAGCTGTAATATCATCAGGATTTAATGCATCACAGAGACACTGCATAACTAATAATAAAACTTTCTCCTCTGTGGTGACTGTACTGGTAATATCATCAGGATTTAATGCATTACATACACACTGCATAACTTATAATAAAATGGTCTCCTCTGTCTATGGTGAATGTACTGTTATGTCATCAGGATTTAATGCATTATCTACATACTGTACAACTTATAATAAAACTGTCTAGTCTGTCTATGGTGACTGTACAGGTAATATTATAAGGATTTAATGCATTACATACACACTGCATAACATAATAAGTCTGCCTCATCTGTATATGCTGACTGTACTGGTAATGTTATCAGGGTTTAATGCATTACATACACACTGCATAACGTATAAGAAAATTGTCTCCTCTGTCTATGGTGACTGTACTGGTAATATCATCAGGATTTAATGCATTACATACACACTACATAACTTATAATAAAACTGTCTCCTGTGTCTATGGTGAATGAACTGTAATGTCATCAGGATTTAATGCATTATGTGCACACTGTGCAACTTATAAAAAACTGTCTAGTCTGTCTATGGTGACTGTACAGGTAATATTATAAGGATTTAATGCATTACATACACACTGCATAACATAATAAGTCTGCCTCATCTGTCTATGCTGACTGTACTGGTAATGTTATCAGGATTTAATGCATTACATACACACTACATAATGTATAATAAAACTGTCTCCTCTCTATGTAGTGACTTTACTTGTAATATCATCAGGATTTAATACATTACATACACACGGTGCAACTTATAATAAAACCATCTCCTCTGTCTATGCTGACTGTAGTGGTAATGTCATCAGGATGTAATGTATTACATACACACTGTACAACTTATAATAAAACTGTGTCCTCTGTCTATGCTGACTGCACTGGTAATGTCATTTGGATTTAATGCATTACATTCACACTACAAAACTTATAATAAAACTATCTCCGCTGTCTATGCTAATTGTAGTGGTAATATCATCAGGATTTAATGCATTACCTACGCACTGTACAACTTATAATAAAACTGTGTCCTCTGTCAATGGTGATTGTACTGATAATATCATCAGGATTTAATGCATTACAAACACACTGTACAACTTATAATAAAACTGGCTCCTCTGCCTATGCTGAGTGTACTGTAATATCATCAGGATTTAGTGCATTACATGCACACTGCATAATGTATAATAAAACTGTCTCCTCTGTCTATGGTGGCTGTACTGCTAATGCCATCAGGAATTAATGGATTGCACACACACTGTACAACTTATAATAAAACTGTCTCCTCTGTCTATGTTTTCTGTACTGTTAATATCATCCGGATTTAATGCATTACATATACACTGCATAACTTATAATAAAACTGTCTCCTCTGTCTATGATGAATGTACTGGTAATGTCATCAGGAATTAATGCATTACATACACACTCTACAACTTATAATAAAACTGTCTCCTTTGTCTATGTTGTCTGTACTGGTAATATCATCAAGATTTAATGCATTGCATACACACTGCACAACTTATAATAAAACTGTCTCCTCTGTCTATGGTGACTGTACTGGTAATATCATCAGGATTTAATGCATTACATACATACTACATAACTTATAATAAAACTGGCTCCTCTGTCTATGCTGACTGTACTGGTAATATCGTCAGGATTTAATGTATTATATACACACTGCATAACATAATAAAACTGACTCCTCTGACTATAGTGACTGCACCTTTAATGTCATCAGGATTTAATGCATAAGTTATAATAAAACTGTCTCCTCTGTCTATGTTGCCTGTAGCTGTAATATCATCAAAATTTAATGCATCACATAGACACTGCATAACTAATAATACAACTTTCTCCTCTGTCTGTGTTGACTGTAATGGTAATGTCATCAGGATTTAATGCATTACATACACAGTGCATAACTTATGATAAAACTGTCTCCGGTGTCTATGCTGACTGTAGTGGTAATGTAATCATGATTTAATGCATTGCATACACAGTACATAACTTATAATAAAAGCTGTATCCTCTCTTTGTGGTGACTGTACATGTAATATCATCAGGATTTAATGCGTTACCTACACACTGTACAACTTATAATAAAACTGTCTCCTCTGTCTATGCTAACTGTACTGGTAATATCATCAGGATTTAATGTATTACATACACACTCCATAACTTATAATAAAACTGTCTCCTCTGTCTATGGTGAATGTACTGTAATGTCATCAGGATTTAATGCATTACATACACACTGCATAACTTATAATAAATCTGCCTCATCTGTCTATGCTGACTGTACTGGTAATGTTATTAAGATTTAATGCATTACATATTCACTAAACAATTTAAAATAAAACTTTCTCCTCTCTCTGTGCTGACTGTACTTGCAATATCATCTGGATTTAATGCATTACATACACACTGTGCAACTTATAATAAAACTGTCTCCTCTGTCTATGCTAACTGTAGTGGTAATGTCATCAGGATGTAATGCATTGCATACACACTGTACAACTTATAATAAAACTGTGTCCTCTGTCTATGCTGACTGCACTGGTAATGTCATCTGGATTTAATGCATTACATTCACACTACATAACTTATAATAAAACTATCTCCACTGTCTATGCTAATTGTAGTGGTAATATCATCAGGATTTAATGCATTTACCTACGCACTGTACAACTTATAATAAAACTGTGTCCTCTGTCTATGCTGAGTGTACCGTAATATCATCAGGATTTAATGCATTACATACAAACTGCATAACTTATAATAAAACTGTGTCCTCCGTCCATACTGACTGTAGTATGATATCATCAAGATTTATGCATTACAAACACACTGTACAACTTATAATTAAACTGTCTCCTGTGTCTATGCTGACTGCTCTGGTAATGTCATCAGGATGTAATGCATTACAAACACACTGTACCGCTTATAATAAAACTGGCTCCTCTGTCTATGCTGAGTGTACTGTAATATCATCAGGCTTTAGTGCATTACATACACACTACATAACTGTCTCCTATGCCTGATGTGACTGTATTGGTAATGTCATCAGGATTTAATGCATTATATACACGCTGCATAACTTATAATAAAACTGTCTCATCTGTCTGTGCTGACTGTAGTGGTAATATCATCAGGATTTAATGCATTACATACACACTGCATAACGTATAATAAAACTGTTTCCTCTGTCTATAGTGACTGAAGCTGTAATGTCATCAGGATTTAATTCATTGCATACATGCTGTTAAACTTATAATAAAACAGTCTCCTCTGTCTATAGTGACTGTACTGGTAATATCATCTGGATTTTATAGAATACCTACACACTGCATAACGTGTAATAAAATGGACTCCTCTGTCTATGGTGTCTGTACTTTAATGCAATCAGGATTTTATGCATTACATACACACTGTACAACTTATAATAAAACTGTCTCCCCATTCTATACTGTCTGGACTGGTAATATCATCAGGATTTAATGCATTACATACACACTGCATAACTCATAATAAAACTGCCTCCTCTGTCTATAGTGACTGTACCTGTAATGTCATCAGGATTTAATGAATTACATACACACTGCATAACGTATAATAAAACCACTTTTTCTGTCTATGGTGAGTGTACTGCAATGTCATCAGGATTAAATGCATTACATTCACACTGTACACCTTATAATAAAACTGTCTCCTCTTTCTATACTGTCTGGACTGGTAATATCATCAGGATTTAATGCATTACATACACACTACATAACTTATAATAAAACCACTTTTTCTGTCTATGGTGAGTGTACTGCAATGTCATCAGGATTAAATGCATTACATTCACACTGTACACCTTATAATAAAACTGTCTCCTCTTTCTATACTGTCTGGACTGGTAATATCATCAGGATTTAACGCATTACATACACACTGCATAATTCATAATAAAAGTGTCTCCTCTGTCTATGGTGACTGTAATGTAATGTCATCAGGATTTAATGCATTACATACACACTGTACAACTTATAATAAAACTGTCTCCTCTGTCTGTGCTGACTGTAGTGGTAATATCATCAGGATTTAATGCATGACATACACACTGCATAACGTGTAATAAAACGGACTCCTGTGTCTATGGGGTCTGTACTTTAATGCAATCAGGATTTTATGCATTACATACACACTGTACAACTTATAATAAAATTGTCTCCCTGTTCTATACTGTCTGGACTGGTAATATCATCAGGATTTAATGCATTACATACACACTACATAACTTATAATAAAACCACTTTTTCTGTCTATGGTGAGTGTACTGCAATGTCATCAGGATTTAATGCATTACATACACACTGTACAACTTATAATAAAACCGTCTTCTCTGTTAATGCTGACTGTACTGTAATGTCATCAGGATTTAATGCATTACATACACACTGCATAACTTATAATAAAACTGTCTCCTCTGTCTATGGTGACTGTACTGTAATGTCTTCAGGATTTAATGCATTTCATACTCACTGCATAACTTATAATAAAACTGTCTCCTCTGTCTATGGTGACTGTACTGTAATGTCTTCAGGATTTAATGCATTACATACACACTGCATAACTTATAATAAAACTGTCTCCTCTGTCTATGGTGACTGTACTGGTAATGTTGTCAGTATGTACTGCATTACATACACACCGTACAACTTATAATAAAACTGTCTCCTCTGTCTATGCTGACTGTTCCGGTAATTTTATCAGGATGTAATGCATTACTTGCATACTACATAACTTATAATAAAACTGTCTCCTCTGTCTATGCTGACTGTACTGGAAATATCATCAGGAATTTATGCATTACATACACACTATACAACTTATAATAAAACTGTCTGCTCTGTCTATGCTAACAAACACTGCTGAACACGAACAGAATAACAGACAACTTGTTGAGCAAAATCACCTTTATCAGACAACAAAGCTTTCAGGCATAAAAACCCTTTCTCAATGATTAACACAAGGTATACTAAAATCACATGATTAAATACAAGCCCACAACATCATATGACCTGCAGCCAAGATCACATGATCAATAAAGTGCAAAACCTATCTAAAAACCTTAAAAAACAAATCATACAAAATGCAATATATAAAATCACAAATACACTAGTCCATCAAATACAAAAATTGTAAAAATATTGTAAAAAAAAAATATATATATATATATATATATATATATATATATATATATATATATATATATATATATATACATATATATATATGGTTCCCATTCAGAAGCCTGAAACATCATAAGCCTGAAAATCAAAATCCTGAAACCAAAAGCCTGAAAATTCAGAATCCTGAAAACTCAAAATCCTGAAAGCCCAAAATCCTGAAAGACCAAAATCCTGAAACTCAAAATCCTGAAAACACAAAATAGACATACTGATGTAATTGTGGCTTTGCTATTGTTAGCCCTGTGGTGTTAGGTCATGCGTTGGGGTCAGGTAAGTGTGCGTTGGTTTTATGTTAGGTTAGGCGGTTTAAGTGAGTTAGGGTTAGGGCGCAGGTTAGGCATGTATGCAATAGTGACAAATATTGGGGTTAGGGGTTTAAGTGAGTTAGGTTAGGGCGCGGGTCAGGTGAGTGTGCGATAGTGACGGACCTTAGGGTTAGGGTTAGGGTCAGGGTCAGTTGGTAGATATTAGTGTCTTTATAGTGACATATTAGCATTATTTGTGTTTTCAGGATTTTGAGTTTCAGGATTTTGGTCTTTCAGGATTTTGGGCTTTCAGGATTTTGAGTTTTCAGGATTCTGAATTTTCAGGCTTTTGGTTTCAGGATTTTGATTTTCAGGCTTATGATGTTTCAGGCTTCTGAATGGGAACCATATATATATATATATATATATATATATATATATATATATATATATATATACATTCATTTCAGCTTAGTGTGTTGTATCTTTACCAGAACTGGTTTTAATGAAACACTTGCATTCAAACCTGGGAACACATCTGCTGACAACCTCACAATCCACTCATATTCCCTAAGGTCCAATAAATTACACAAATCCCCACCTCTAATGGACATATTGACGATGTCAATAGCCCTAAATTTGAATTTATGGGAAGTCCCATAACACTTGACATGCTTAGACAAGGCATTAATTTCACTCCCCCTCCTTATGTTGGACTTATGTTCTATAATTCTATCCTTTAATTTTCTCGTGGTTTTTCCAATGTAAAAGGAAGGACAGATTTCACACATTGCCAGGTAAACAACATTGCTTGTTATACAAGTAGCAGAGCAGCAGAAAGTGAATGTTTTCTTAGAAACTGGATGAACAAAAATATTTACATGACTTGAATCACCATCTTGTTGTTTAAAAATATCTAAGCAACAACTACAGTTATGGCAACAATATGTACCCTTCCTTAGCATGCTGCATGATATGGGCCTTGCATTATCAAAATCTTTATATGCCAACATGGTCTAATCTAAGAGCATACGGTACCGTGCCGTATTATACCACAGCTCTATGGTATACCTAAATTGCACAAGTCTCAGGATAACCCTCTCATGAGACCTATTGTCTCAGGCAATGTTTGGGTTACCGAACCTATATCTTTATATCTACAAAGGCAGGTACAACCATTATTGAATACTTCTGCAACAGTACTTAAAGACACTAATGATTTTCTTGTTAAACTTAAGTGCTGGTATATGGGTTTGGAGTTGTTAGATAAAACCTGTGATGGTATATACATGGTAGTGATGGATATTACATCACTGTTCACTGTAATTCCTAATGATTATGGGCTGGACTCCATTAGGGAATTTTTAACACATTGTTCCACATTATCTGTCAGGCATACAGAGAATGTATGTATGTTGTTGGATTTAGTATTAAGGAATAATGTATTTTTGTTTAATAGGGACTACTATTTACAACAGACTGGTGTGGTGATGGGCACGCCAGTGGCAAATACTTATGCCAATCTGGTTCTTTTCCAATGGGAGAAGTTATATGTCTGCAATGGGGAGAGATATCTGAATGACAATTTGATATTTTATCAAAGGTTTGTGGACGATTGTTTCCTTTTACGGAAAGGTTCACTTGATGAGCTGAAGGAATATGTCCTGTTTTTGAATAATACAACTAGTTTCTTGAAGTTTAAGGTTGAATATTCAACTACTAATATTAATTTTTTGGACATTACATTAACTAAGAAGGATAACATTACTAGCACAACTGTGTTTAAAAAAGAAGTGTCATCTGATAGGTACCTCTTTGCATCTAGTATGCACGCGCCTCATGTCTTTAGGGGTATTGTTAAGGCGCAGTTAGCTCGTATTAGTAGACTGAATACTGAAAACTCTGTGTTTTTAAAACAATTGACTGAAACTTGTGATGAGTTTAAAAAAAGTGGGTATCCATCTAACCTGTTAGATCAGATTAGTGAGTATATTATATCGAATAGGGATACATTAAATAAACCTACCTTTCTAAAGGAGCCTCAGGGAGTGAGTGGACCAGTCAATACTTCACTGGATGGGGTTGGCTTAAGATTCATCGCTTCTTATAATACCATGTTGTATACTATTAGAAATATATTGATGAAGTATTGGAAAGTTCTTTTAACACAGGAAGATGTTAAGTCAGTTGTGGGTGACAAACGACGCTTCACCTACAGAAACATGAGGACGATAAAGAGCATGTTGGCATATAAAGATTTTGATAATGCAAGGCCCATATCATGCAGCATGCTAAGGAAGGGTACATATTGTTGCCATAACTGTAGTTGTTGCTTAGATATTTTTAAACAAAAAGATGGTGATTCAAGTCATGTAAATATTTTTGTTCATCCAGTTTCTAAGAAAACATTCACTTTCTGCTGCTCTGCTACTTGTATAACAAGCAATGTGGTTTACCTGGCAACGTAGGAAATCTGTCCTTCCTTTTACACTGGAAAAACCACGACAAAATTAAAGGATAGAATTTATAGAACATAAGTCCAACATAAGGAGGGGGAGTGATACTAATGCCTTGTCTAAGCATGTCAGGTGTTATGGGACTTCCCATAGATTCAAATTTAGAGCTATTGACATCGTCAATATGTCCATTAGAGGTGGGGATTTGTGTAATTTATTGGACCTTAGGGAATATGAGTGGATTGTGAGGTTGTCAGCAGATGTGTTCCCAGGTTTGAATGCAAGTGTTTCATTAAAACCAGTTCTGGTAAAGATACAACACACTAAGCTGAAATGAATGTATATATATATATATTTATATATATATATATATATATATATATATATATATATATATATATATATATATTACAATATTTTTACAATTTTTGTATTTGATGGACTAGTGTATTTGTGATTTTATATGTTGCATTTTGTATGATTTGGTTTTTAAGGTTTTTAGATAGGTTTTGCACTTTATTGATCATGTGATCTTGGCTGCGGGTCATATGATGTTTTGGGCTTGTATTTAATCATGTGATTTTAGTATACCTTGTGTTAATCATTGAGAAAGTGTTTTTATGCCTGAAAGCTTTGTTGTCTGATAAAGGTGAATTTGCTCAACAAGTTGCCTGTTGCTCTGTCTATGCTGTCTGTACTGGTAATGTAATCATGATTTAAGTCATTACATACACACTGCATAACTTATAATAAAACAGGGTCCTTGTCTATGGTGACTGTACTTCTAATATCATCAGGATTTATTGCATTACATACACGCTATACAAATTATAATAAAACGTCCTCCTCTGTCTATGGTGACTGTACTGGTAATATCATCCAGATTTAATGCATTAAATACACACTGCATAACTTAAAATAAAAGCTGTATCATCTCTCTGTTGTGACTATACTTGTAATATCATCAGGATTTAATACATTACCTACACACTGTACAACTTCTAATAAAACTGTCTCCTCTGTCTATGCTAACTGTACTGGTAATATCATCAGGATTTAATGTATTACATACACACTGCATAACTTATAATAAAACGGTCTCCTCTGTCTATGGTAAATGAACTGTAATGTCATCAGGATTTAATGCATTATGTACACACTGTGCAACTTATAAAAAACTGTCTAGTCTGTCTATGGTGACTGTACAGGTAATATTATAAGGATTTAATGCATTACATACACACTGCATAACTTATAATACATCTGCCTCATCTGTCTATGCTGACTGTACTGGTAATGTTATCAGGATTTAATGCATTACATGCAAACTGTACAACTTATAATAAAACTGTCTCCTCTATCTATCCTAACTCTACTGGTAATATCATCAGAGTTTAATGCATTACATGCACACTGCATAACATATAAGAAAACTGTGTCCTCTGTCTATGCTGACTGCACTGGTAAAGTATTCCAGATTTAATGCATTACATACACACTACATAACTTATAATAAAACTGTCTCCTCTCTCTGTGGTGACTTGACTTGTAATATCATCAGGATTTAATGCATTACATAGACACTGTACAACTTAAAATGAAACTTTATCCTCTCTCTGTGCTGACTGTACTGTAATGTCATCAGGATTTAATGCAATACATACACACTGCATAACTTATAATAAAACTGTCTCCTCTGTCTATGCTGAGTGTACCGTAATATCATCAGGATTTAATGCATTACATACACACTGTACAACTTATAATAAAACTGTCTCCTCTGTCTATGCTGACTGTAGTGGTAATGTCATCAGGATGTAATGCATTACATACACACTGTACAGCGTATAATAAAACTGTGTCCTCTGTCTATGCTGACTGCATTGGTAATATCATCTGGATTTAATGCATTACATTCATACTACATAACTTATAATAAAACTATGTCTGCTGTCTATGCTTATTGTAGTGGTAATATCATCAGGATTTAATGCATTACCTATGCACTGTACAACTTATAATAAAACTGTGTCCTCTCTCTATGGTGATTGTACTGGTAATATCATCAGTATTTAATACCTTACATACACACTGCATAACTTATAATAAAACTGTGTCCTCTGTCTATGCTGAGTGTAACGTAATATCATCAGGAATTTATGCATTATATACAAACTGCATAACTTTCAATAAAACTGTGTCCACCGTCCATACTGACTGTAATGTAATATCATCTGGATTTAATGCATTACAAACACACTGTACTGTCTTCTCTGTCTATGGTGACTGTAATGTAATGTCATCAGGAATTAATGCATTACATATACACTGTACAACTTATAATAAAACTGGCTCCACTATCTGTGCTGACTGTACTGGTAATATCATTAGGATTTAGTGCATTACATACACACTGCATAACTTATAATAAAACTGTCTCCTCTGTCTATGGTGACTGTAATGTAATGTCACCAGGATTTAATGCATTACATACACACTGCATAACTTATGATATAACTGTCTCCTCTGTCTATGGTGACTGTACTGGTAATGTCATCAGGATTTAATGCATTACATACACACTGCATAACTTATAATAAAACTGTCTCTTCTGTCTATGGTGACTTTACTGGTAATGTCATCAGGAATAAATGCATAACATACACACTGCATAACTTATAATAAAACTGTCTCTTCTGTCTATGGTGACTTTACTGGTAATGTCATCAGGAATTAATGCATTACATATACACTGCACAACTTATAATAAAACTGGCTCCAATATCTGTGCTGACTGCACTGGTAATATCATTAGGATTTAGTGCATTACATACACAGTGCATAACTTATAATAAAACTGTCTCCTTTGTCTATGGTGACGGTAATGTAATGTCATCAGGATTTAATGCATTACGTACACACTCTACAACTTATAATAAAACTGTCTCCTCTGTCTATGCTGTCTGTCCTGGTAATATCATCAGGATTTAATGCATTACATACACAGTGCATAACTTATAATAAAATTGTCTCCTGTGTCTATGGTGACTGTACTGGTAATATCATCAGGAATTAATGCATTGCATACATACTGTACAACTTATAATAAAACTGTCTCCTCTGTCTATGCTGTCGGTACTGGTAATATCATCAGGATTTAATGCATTACATACACACTGCATAACTTATAATAAAACTGTCTCCTCTGTCTATGGTAACTGTACTGGTAATGTCATCAGTATGTAATGCATTGCAAACACACTGTACAACTTATAATAAAACTGTCTCCTGTGTCTATGCTGACTGTAGTGGTAATGTCATTAGGATTTAATGCATTATAAACACACTGTGCAACTTATAATAAAACTGGCTCCTCTGTCTATGCTGAGTGCACTGTAATATCATCAGGGTTTAATTCATTGCATACACACTACATAACTTATAATAAAACTGTCTCCTCTGTCTATGCTAACTGTATTGGTAATATCAGGATTTAATGCATTACATATACACTACATAACTTATAATAAAACTGACTCCTTGGTCTATGGTGACTGTACTGGTAATATCATCAGAATTTCATGCATTACATACATACATGCAAACGTACTGCATAACATATAATAAAACTGTCTCCTCTGTCTATGGTGAGTGTACTGAAATGTCATCAGGATCTAATGCATTACATACACACTATACAACTTATAATAAAACTGTCTCCTCTGTCTATGCTGGCTGCACTGGTAATATCATCAGGACTTAATGCATTACATACACACTACATAACTTATATTCAAACTGTCTCCACTGTCTGTGGTGACTGTACCTGTATTATCACCAGGATTTAATGCATTACGTACATACTACATAACATATAATAAAACTGTCTCCTCTGTCTATGCTGAATGTAGTGGTAATGTCATCAGGTTGTATTGCATTACATACAAACTGCACAGCTTATGATAAAACTTTCTCCTCTGTCTATTCTGACTGTACTGGTAATATCATCAGGATTTAATGCATTAAATACACACTGCATAACTTAAAATAAAAGCTGTATCATCTCTCTGTGGTGACTATACTTGTAATATCATCAGGATTTAATGCATTACCTACACACTGTACAACTTATAATAAAACTGTCTCCTCTGTCTATGCTAACTGTACTGGTAATATCATCAGGATTTAATGTATTAATACACACTGCATAACTTATAATAAAAGCTGTATCATCTCTCTGTGGTGACTATACTTGTAATATCATCAGGATTTAATGCATTACATACACACTGCATAACATAATAAGTCTGCCTCATCTGTCTATGCTGACTGTACTGGTAATGTTATCAGGATTTAATGCATTACATACAAACTGTACAACTTATAAGAAAACAGTCTCCTCTGTCTATCCTGACTGCACTGGTAATGTCATCCAGATTTAATGCATTACATACACACTACATAAGTTATAATAAAACTGTCTCCTCTCTCTGTGGTGACTTGACGTAATATCATCAGGATTTAATGCATTACATACACACTGTACTACTTAAAATAAAACTTTCTCCTCTCTCTGTGCTGACTGTACTGTAATGTCATCAGGATTTAATGCAATACATACACACTGCATAACTTATAATAAAACTGTCTCCTCTGTCTATGCTGAATGTAGTGGTAATGTCATCAGGATGTAATGCATTACATACACACTGTACAACGTATAACAAAACTGTGTCCTCTGTCTATGCTGACTGAACTGGTAAAATCATCTGGATTTAATGCATCACATTCATACTACATAACTTATAATAAAACTATGTCTGCTGTCTATGCTAATTGTAGTGGTAATATCATCAGGATTTAATGCATTACCTATGCACTGTACAACTTATAATAAAACTGTGTCCTCTATCTATGGTGATTGTACTGGTAATATCATCAGGATTTAATGCCTTACATACACACTGCATAACTTATAATAAAACTGTGTCCTCTGTCTATGCTGAGTGTACCGTAATATCATCAGGAATTAATGCATTATATACAAACTGCATAACTTACAATAAAACTGTGTCCTCCGTCCATACTGACTGTAATGTAATATCATCTGGATTTAATGCATTACAAACACACTGTACAACTTATAATAAAACTGTCTCTTCTGTCTATGCTGAATGTAGTGGTAATATCATCAGCATTTAATGCATTATATATACACTGCAAAACGTATAATAAAACTGACCCCTCTGACTATAGTGCTTGTACCTTTAATGTCATCAGGATTTAATGCATAACATAAAACTGCATAAGTTATAATAAAACATTCTCCTCTGTCTATGCTGTACTGTACCAATAATGTAATCAGGATTTAATGCATTAAATACAGACTGTGCAACTTATAATAAAACTGTCTCCTCTATCTATGCTGACTGTAGCTGTAATATCATCAGGATTTAATGCATCACAAAGACATTGCATAACTAATAATAAAACTTTCTCCTCTGTCTGTGGTGACTGTACTGGTAATATCATCAGGATTTAATGCAATACCTACATACTGTACAACTTATAGTAAAACTGTCTCCTCTGTCTATGCTGACTGTAGCTGTAATATCATCAGGATTTAATGCATCACAGAGAAACTGCATAACTAATAATAAAACTTTCTCCTCTGTCTGTGGTGACTGCACTGGCAATATCATCAGGATTTAATGCAATACCAACACACTGTATAACTTATAATAAAACTGTATCCTCTTTCTATGCTAACTGTACTGGTAATATCATCAGGATTTAATGTATTACATACACACTACATAACTTATAATAAAACTGTCTCCTCTGTCTATGGTGAATGAACTGTAATGTCATCAGGATTTAATGCATTATGTACACACTGTGCAACTTATAAAAAACTGTCTAGTCTGTCTATGGTGACTGTACAGGTAATATTATAAGGATTTAATGCATTACATACACACTGCATAACATAATAAGTCTGCCTCATCTGTATATGCTGACTGTACTGGTAATGTTATCAGGGTTTAATGCATTACATACACACTGCATAACGTATAAGAAAATTGTCTCCTCTGTCTATGGTGACTGTACTGCTAATGCCATCAGGAATTAATGGATTGCACACACACTGTACAACTTATAATAAAACTGTCTCCTCTGTCTATGCTTTCTGTACTGTTAATATCATCAGGATTTAATACATTACATATACACTGCATAACTTATAATAAAACTGTCTCCTCTGTCTATGATGAATGTACTGGTAATGTCATCAGGATTTAATGCATTACATACACACTGCATAACATATAATAAAACTGTCTCCTCTGTCTATGGTGACTGTAATGTAATGTCATCAGGAATTAATGCATTACATACACACTCTACAACTTATAATAAAACTGTCTCCTTTGTCTATGTTGTCTGTACTGGTAATATCATCAGGATTTAATGCATTGCATACACACTGCACAACTTATAATAAAACTGTCTCCTCTGTCTATGGTGACTGTACTGGTAATATTGTCAGGATTTAATGCATTATATACACACTGCATAACATAATAAAAGTGACTCCTCTGACTATAGTGACTGCACCTTTAATGTCATCAGGATTTAATGCATTACATACAAACTGCATAAGTTATAATAAAACTGTCTCCTCTGTCTATGTTGCCTGTAGCTGTAATATCATCAAAATTTAATGCATCACATAGACACTGCATAACTAATAATAAAACTTTCTCCTCTGTCTGTGTTGACTGTAATGGTAATGTCATCAGGATTTAATGCATTACATACACAGTGCATAACTTATAATAAAACTGTCTCCGGTGTCTATGCTGACTGTAGTGGTAATGTCATCATGATTTAATGCATTGCATACACAGTACATAACTTATAATAAAAGCTGTATCCTCTCTCTGTGGTGACTGTACATGTAATATCATCAGGATTTAATGCATTACCTACACACTGTACAACTTATAATAAAACTGTCTCCTCTGTCTATGCTAACTGTACTGGTAATATCATCAGGATTTAATGTATTACATACACACACTGCATAACATAATAAAACTGTCTCCTCTGTCTATGGTGAATGTACTGTAATGTCATCAGGATTTAATGCATTACATACACACTGCATAACTTATAATAAGTCTGCCTCATCTGTCTATGCTGACTGTACTGGGAATGTTATTAAGATTTAATGCATTACATACACACTAAACAATTTAAAATAAAACTTTCTCCTCTCTCTGTGCTGACTGTACTTGTAATATCATCTGGATTTAATGCATTACATACACACTGTGCAACTAATATAAAACTGTCTCCTCTGTCTATGCTGACTGTAGTGGTAATGTCATCAGGATGTAATGCATTGCATACACACTGTACAACTTATAATAAAACTGTGTCCTCTGTCTATGCTGACTGCACTGGTAATGTCATCTGGATTTAATGCATTACATTCACACTACATAACTTATAATAAAACTATCTCCGCTGTCTATGCTAATTGTAGTGGTAATATCATCAGGATTTAATGCATTTACCTACACACTGTACAACTTATAATAAAACTGTGTCCTCTGTCTATGCTGAGTGTACCGTAATATCATCAGGATTTAATGCATTACATACAAACTGCATAACTTATAATAAAACTGTTTCCTCCGTCCATACTGACTGTAGTATGATATCATCAGGATTTATGCATTACAAACACACTGTACAACTTATAATTAAACTGTCTCCTCTGTCTATGCTGACTGCTCTGGTAATGTCATCAGGATGTAATGCATTACAAACACACTGTACCGCTTATAATAAAACTGGCTCCTCTGTCTATGCTGAGAGTACTGTAATATCATCAGGCTTTAGTGCATTACATACACACTACATAACTGTCTCCTATGCCTGATGTGACTGTATTGGTAATATCATCAGGATTTAATGCATTATATACACGCTGCATAACTTATAATAAAACTGTCTCCTCTGTCTAGAGTGACTACTGGGAATGTCATCAGGAATTAATGCATTACATACACACTATACAACTTATAATAAAACTGTCTCCTCTATCTGTGCTGACTGTAGTGGTAATATCATCAAGATTTAATGCATTACATACACACTGCATAACGTATAATAAAACTGTTTCCTCTGTCTATAGTGACTGAACCTGTAATGTCATCAGGATTTCATTCATTGCATACATGCTGTAAAACTTATAATAAAACTGTCTCCTCTGTCTATGGTGACTGTACTGGTAATATCATCTGGATTTTATAGAATACATACACACTGCATAACGTGTAATAAAATGGACTCCTCTGTCTATGGTGTCTGTACTTTAATGCAATCAGGATTTTATGCATTACATACACACTGTACAACTTATAATAAAACTGTCTCCCTGTTCTATACTGTCTGGACTGGTAATATCATCAGGATTTAATGAATTACATACACACTGCATAACGTATAATAAAACCACTTTTTCTGTCTATGGTGAATGAACTGTAATGTCATCAGGATTTAATGCATTATGTACACACTGTGCAACTTATAAAAAACTGTCTAGTCTGTCTATGGTGACTGTACAGGTAATATTATGAGGATTTAATGCATTACATACACACTGCATAACATAATAAGTCTGCCTCATCTGTATATGCTGACTGTACTGGTAATGTTATCAGGGTTTAATGCATTACATACACACTGCATAACGTATAATACATCTGCCTCATCTGTCTATGCTGACTGTACTGGTAATGTTATCAGGATTTAATGCATTACATGCAAACTGTACAACTTATAATAAAACTGTCTCCTCTATCTATCCTAACTCTACTGGTAATATCATCAGAGTTTAATGCATTACATGCACACTGCATAACATATAAGAAAACTGTGTCCTCTGTCTATGCTGACTGCACTGGTAAAGTATTCCAGATTTAATGCATTACATACACACTACATAACTTATAATAAAACTGTCTCCTCTCTCTGTGGTGACTTGACTTGTAATATCATCAGGATTTAATGCATTACATAGACACTGTACAACTTAAAATGAAACTTTATCCTATCTCTGTGCTGACTGTACTGTAATGTCATCAGGATTTAATGCATTATCTACATACTGTACAACTTATAATAAAACTGTCTAGTCTGTCTATGGTGACTGTACAGGTAATATTATGAGGATTTAATGCATTACATACACACTGCATAACATAATAAGTCTGCCTCATCTGTATATGCTGACTGTACTGGTAATGTTATCAGGGTTTAATGCATTACATACACAATACATAACTTGTAATAAAACTGTCTCCTCTCTCTGTGGTGACTTTACTTGTAATATCATCAGGATTTAATACATTACATACACCTTGCAACTTATAATAAAACCATCTCCTCTGTCTATGCTGACTGTAGTGGTAATGTCATCAGGATGTAATGCATTACATACACACTGTACAACTTATAATAAAACTGTGTCCTCTGTCTATGCTGACTGCACTGGTAATATCATTTGTATTTAATGCATTACATCCACACTACAAAACTTATAATAAAACTATCTCCGCTGTCTATGCTAATTGTAGTGGTAATACCATCAGGATTTAATGCATTACCTACGCACTCTACAACTTATAATAAAACTGTGTCCTCTGTCTGTGGTGATTGTACTGGTAATATCATCAGGATTTAGTGCATTACATGCACACTGCATAACTTATAATAAAACTGTCTCCTCTGTCTATGCTTTCTGTACTGTTAATATCATCAGGATTTAATGCATTACATATACACTGCATAACTTATAATAAAACTGTCTCCTCTGTCTATGGTGACTGTACTGCTAATGCCATCAGGAATTAATGCATTACATACACACTGTACAACTTATAATAAAACTGTCTCCTCTGTCTATGCTTTCTGTACTGTTAATATCATCAGGATTTAATGCATTACATATACACTGCATAACTTATAATAAAACTGTCTCCTCTGTCTATGGTGAATGTACTGGTAATGTCATCAGGATTTAATGCATTACATACACACTGCATAACATATAATAAAACTGTCTCCTCTGTCTATGGTGACTGTAATGTAATGTCATCAGGAATTAATGCATTACATACACACTCTACAACTTATAATAAAACTGTCTCCTTTGTCTATGTTGTCTGTACTGGTAATATCATCAGGATTTAATGCATTGCATACACACTGCACAACTTATAATAAAACTGTCTCCTCTGTCTATGGTGACTGTACTGGTAATATCATCAGGATTTAATGTGTTACATACATACTACATAACTTATAATAAAACTGTCTCCTCTGTCTATGCTGACTGTACTGGTAATATTGTCAGGATTTAATGCATTATACACACACTGCATAACATAATAAAAGTGACTCCTCTGACTATAGTGACTGCACCTTTAATGTCATCATGATTTAATTCATTACATACAAACTGCATAAGTTATAATAAAACTGTCTCCTCTGTCTATGTTGCCTGTAGCTGTAATATCAGCAAAATTTAATGCATCACATAGACACTGCATAACTAATAATAAAACTGTCTCCGGTGTCTATGCTGACTGTAGTGGTAATGTCATCATGATTTAATGCATTGCATACACAGTACATAACTTATAATAAAAGCTGTATCCTCTCTCTGTGGTGACTGTACATGTAATATCACCAGGATTTAATGCATTACCTACACACTGTACAACTTATAATAAAACTGTCTCCTCTGTCTATGCTAACTGTACTGGTAATATCATCAGGATTTAATGTATTACATACACACACTACATAACATAATAAAACTGTCTCCACTGTCTATGGTGAATGTACTATAATGTCATCGGGATTTAATGCATTACATACACACTGCATAACTTATAATAAGTCTGCCTCATCTGTCTATGCTGACTGTACTGGTAATGTTATTAAGATTTAATGCATTACATACACACTAAACAATTTAAAATAAAACTTTCTCCTCTCTCTGTGCTGACTGTACTTGTAATATCATCTGGATTTAATGCATTACATACACACTGTGCAACTAATATAAAACTGTCTCCTCTGTCTATGCTGACTGTAGTGGTAATGTCATCAGGATGTAATGCATTGCATACACACTGTACAACTTATAATAAAACTGTGTCCTCTGTCTATGCTGACTGCACTGGTAATGTCATCTGGATTTAATGCATTACATTCACACTACATAACTTATAATAAAACTATCTCCGCTGTCTATGCTAATTGTAATGGTAATATCATCAGGATTTAATGCATTTACCTACACACTGTACAACTTATAATAAAACTGTGTCCTCTGTCTATGCTGACTGCACTGGTAATGTCATCTGGATTTAATGCATTACATTCACACTACATAACTTATAATAAAACTATCTCCGCTGTCTATGCTAATTGTAATGGTAATATCATCAAGATTTAATGCATTACATACAAACTGCATAACTTATAATAAAACTGTGTCCTCCGTCCATACTGACTGTAGTATGATATCATCATGATTTATGCATTACAAACACACTGTACAACTTATAATTAAACTGTCTCCTCTGTCTATGCTGACTGCTCTGGTAATGTCATCAGGATGTAATGCATTACAAACACACTGTACAGCTTATAATAAAACTGGCTCCTCTGTCTATGCTGAGTGTACTGTAATATCATCAGGCTTTAGTGCATTACATACACACTACATAACTGTCTCCTATGCCTGATGTGACTGTATTGGTAATATCATCAGGATTTAATGCATTATATACACGCTGCATAACTTATAATAAAACTGTCTCCTCTGTCTAGGGTGACTGTACTGGGAATGTCATCAGGAATTAATGCATTACATACACACTATACAACTTATAATAAAACTGTCTCCTCTATCTGTGCTGACTGTAGTGGTAATATCATCAGGATTTAATGCATTACATACACACTGCATAACGTATAATAAAACTGTTTCCTCTGTCTATAGTGACTGAACCTGTAATGTCATCAGGATTTCATTCATTGCATACATGCTGTAAAACTTATAATAAAACTGTCTCCTCTGTCTATGGTGACTGTACTGGAAATATCATCAGGATTTAATGCATTACATACACACTATACAACTTATAATAAAACTGTCTGCTCTGTCTATGCTGTCTGTACTGGTAATGTAATCAGGATTTAAAGCATGACATGCACACTGTACAACTTATAATAAAACTGCCTCCTCTGTCTATGCTGTCTGTACAGGTAATGTAATCAGGATTTAATGCAATACAGACACACTGCATATCTTATAATAAAACTGTCTCCTCTGTCTATGCTGACTGTACTGGTAATGTCTTCAGGATGTAATGCATTACATAAACACTGCATATCTTATAAAAAAACTGTCTCCTCTATCTATGGTGACTGTACTGGTAATATCACCAGGATGTAATGCATTACATACACACTACATAACTTATAATAAAACTGTCTCCTCTGTCTATGCTGTCTTTACTGGTAATGTAATCAGGATCTAAGTCATTACATACACACTGCATAACTTATAATAAAACAGTGTCCTTGTCTATGGTGACTGTACTTCTAATATCATCAGGATTTAATGCATTACATACACATTATACAAATTATAATAAAACGTTCTCCTCTGTCTATGGTAACTGTACTGGTAATATCATCAGGATTTAATGCATTACATACACACTGCATAACTTATAATAAAATGGCCTTTTCTGGCTGTGTTGACTATATGGTTAAAATCATCCAGATTTAATGCATTACATACACACTGTACAACTTATAATAAAACAGTCTACTTTGTCTATGCTGACTGCACTGGTAATGTCATCATGATTTAATGCATTACACACACACTGCATGACTTATAATAAAACTAGCTCCTCTGTCTATGGTGAGCGTACTGTAATGTCATCAGGATCTAATTACATACACACTGTACAACTTATAATAAAACTGTCTCCTCTGTCTATGCTGACTGCACTGGTAATATCAGGATTTAATGCATTACATACACACTGCATAATGCATAATAAAACTGTCCCTCTGTCTACGGTGACTGTACTGGTAATGTCATCAGGATTTAATGCATTACATACACACTGTACAACTTATAATAAAACTGTCTCCTCTATCTATGGTGACTGTACTGGTAATATCATCAGGATGTAATGCATTACATACACACTACATAACTTATAATAAAACTGTCTCCTCTGTCTATGCTGTCTTTACTGGTAATGTAATCAGGATTTATGTCATTACATAATAATAATAATAATAATAATAAAACAGTGTCCTTGTCTATGGAGACTGTACTTCTAATATCATCAGGATTTAATGCATTACATACACACTATACAAATTATAATAAAACGTTCTCCTTTGTCTATGGTGACTGTACTGGTAATATCATCAGGATTTAGTGCATTACATGCACACTGCATAACTTATAATAAAACTGTCTCCTCTGTCTATGCTTTCTGTACTGTTAATATCATCAGGATTTAATGCATTACATATACACTGCATAACTTATAATAAAACTGTCTCCTCTGTCTATGGTGACTGTACTGCTAATGCCATCAGGAATTAATGCATTACATACACACTGTACAACTTATAATAAAACTGTCTCCTCTGTCTATGCTTTCTGTACTGTTAATACCATCAGGATTTAATGCATTACATATACACTGCATAACTTATAATAAAACTGTCTCCTCTGTCTATGGTGAATGTACTGGTAATGTCATCAGGATTTAATGCATTACATACACACTGCATAACATATAATAAAACTGTCTCCTCTGTCTATGGTGACTGTAATGTAATGTCATCAGGAATTAATGCATTACATACACACTCTACAACTTATAATAAAACTGTCTCCTTTGTCTATGTTGTCTGTACTGGTAATATCATCAGGATTTAATGCATTGCATACACACTGCACAACTTATAATAAAACTGTCTCCTCTGTCTATGGTGACTGTACTGGTAATATCATCAGGATTTAATGTGTTACATACATACTACATAACTTTTAATAAAACTGTCTCCTCTGTCTATGCTGACTGTACTGGTAATATTGTCAGGATTTAATGCATTATACACACACTGCATAACATAATAAAAGTGACTCCTCTGACTATAGTGACTGCACCTTTAATGTCATCATGATTTAATTCATTACATACAAACTGCATAAGTTATAATAAAACTGTCCCCTCTGTCTATGTTGCCTGTAGCTGTAATATCAGCAAAATTTAATGCATCACATAGACACTGCATAACTAATAATAAAACTGTCTCCGGTGTCTATGCTGACTGTAGTGGTAATGTCATCATGATTTAATGCATTGCATACACAGTACATAACTTATAATAAAAGCTGTATCCTCTCTCTGTGGTGACTGTACATGTAATATCACCAGGATTTAATGCATTACCTACACACTGTACAACTTATAATAAAACTGTCTCCTCTGTCTATGCTAACTGTACTGGTAATATCATCAGGATTTAATGTATTACATACACACACTACATAACATAATAAAACTGTCTCCGCTGTCTATGGTGAATGTACTATAATGTCATCGGGATTTAATGCATTACATACACACTGCATAACTTATAATAAGTCTGCCTCATCTGTCTATGCTGACTGTACTGGTAATGTTATTAAGATTTAATGCATTACATACACACTAAACAATTTAAAATAAAACTTTCTCCTCTCTGTGCTGACTGTACTTGTAATATCATCTGGATTTAATGCATTACATACACACTGTGCAACTAATATAAAACTGTCTCCTCTGTCTATGCTGACTGTAGTGGTAATGTCATCAGGATGTAATGCATTGCATACACACTGTACAACTTATAATAAAACTGTGTCCTCTGTCTATGCTGACTGCACTGGTAATGTCATCTGGATTTAATGCATTACATTCACACTACATAACTTATAATAAAACTATCTCCGCTGTCTATGCTAATTGTAATGGTAATATCATCAGGATTTAATGCATTTACCTACACACTGTACAACTTATAATAAAACTGTGTCCTCTGTCTATGCTGACTGCACTGGTAATGTCATCTGGATTTAATGCATTACATTCACACTACATAACTTATAATAAAACTATCTCCGCTGTCTATGCTAATTGTAATGGTAATATCATCAAGATTTAATGCATTACATACAAACTGCATAACTTATAATAAAACTGTGTCCTCCGTCCATACTGACTGTAGTATGATATCATCATGATTTATGCATTACAAACACACTGTACAACTTATAATTAAACTGTCTCCTCTGTCTATGCTGACTGCTCTGGTAATGTCATCAGGATGTAATGCATTACAAACACACTGTACAGCTTATAATAAAACTGGCTCCTCTGTCTATGCTGAGTGTACTGTAATATCATCAGGCTTTAGTGCATTACATACACACTACATAACTGTCTCCTATGCCTGATGTGACTGTATTGGTAATATCATCAGGATTTAATGCATTATATACACGCTGCATAACTTATAATAAAACTGTCTCCTCTGTCTAGGGTGACTGTACTGGGAATGTCATCAGGAATTAATGCATTACATACACACTATACAACTTATAATAAAACTGTCTCCTCTATCTGTGCTGACTGTAGTGGTAATATCATCAAGATTTAATGCATTACATACACACTGCATAACGTATAATAAAACTGTTTCCTCTGTCTATAGTGACTGAACCTGTAATGTCATCAGGATTTCATTCATTGCATACATGCTGTAAAACTTATAATAAAACTGTCTCCTCTGTCTATGGTGACTGTACTGGAAATATCATCAGGATTTAATGCATTACATACACACTATACAACTTATAATAAAACTGTCTGCTCTGTCTATGCTGTCTGTACTGGTAATGTAATCAGGATTTAAAGCATGACATGCACACTGTACAACTTATAATAAAACTGCCTCCTCTGTCTATGCTGTCTGTACAGGTAATGTAATCAGGATTTAATGCAATACAGACACACTGCATATCTTATAATAAAACTGTCTCCTCTGTCTATGCTGACTGTACTGGTAATGTCTTCAGGATGTAATGCATTACATAAACACTGCATATCTTATAAAAACTGTCTCCTCTATCTATGGTGACTGTACTGGTAATATCACCAGGATGTAATGCATTACATACACACTACATAACTTATAATAAAACTGTCTCCTCTGTCTATGCTGTCTTTACTGGTAATGTAATCAGGATCTAAGTCATTACATACACACTGCATAACTTATAATAAAACAGTGTCCTTGTCTATGGTGACTGTACTTCTAATATCATCAGGATTTAATGCATTACATACACATTATACAAATTATAATAAAACGTTCTCCTCTGTCTATGGTAACTGTACTGGTAATATCATCAGGATTTAATGCATTACATACACACTGCATAACTTATAATAAAATGGCCTTTTCTGGCTGTGTTGACTATATGGTTAAAATCATCCAGATTTAATGCATTACATACACACTGTACAACTTATAATAAAACAGTCTACTTTGTCTATGCTGACTGCACTGGTAATGTCATCATGATTTAATGCATTACACACACACTGCATGACTTATAATAAAACTAGCTCCTCTGTCTATGGTGAGCGTACTGTAATGTCATCAGGATCTAATTACATACACACTGTACAACTTATAATAAAACTGTCTCCTCTGTCTATGCTGACTGCACTGGTAATATCAGGATTTAATGCATTACATACACACTGCATAATGCATAATAAAACTGTCTCCTCTGTCTACGGTGACTGTACTGGTAATGTCATCAGGATTTAATGCATTACATACACACTGTACAACTTATAATAAAACTGTCTCCTCTATCTATGGTGACTGTACTGGTAATATCATCAGGATGTAATGCATTACATACACACTACATAACTTATAATAAAACTGTCTCCTCTGTCTATGCTGTCTTTACTGGTAATGTAATCAGGATTTATGTCATTACATAATAATAATAATAATAATAATAAAACAGTGTCCTTGTCTATGGTGACTGTACTTCTAATATCATCAGGATTTAATGCATTACATACACACTATACAAATTATAATAAAACGTTCTCCTTTGTCTATGGTGACTGTACTGGTAATATCATCAGGATTTAATGCATTACATGCACACTGCATAACGTGTAATGAAACTGTCTCCTCTGTCTATGGTGTCTGCACTGTAATGTAATAAGGATTTAATGCATTACATGCACACTGCATAACTTATAATAAAACGGTCTTTTCTGGCTGTGTTGACTATACAGTTAAAATCATCCAGATTTAATGCATTACATACACACTGTACAACTTATAATAAAACTGTCTACTTTGTCTATGCTGACTGTGCTGGTAATATCATCAGAATTTAATGCATTACATTCACACTGCATAACGTATAATAAAACTGTCTCCTCTGTCTGTGGTGACTATACTGGTAATGTCATCAGGATTTAATGCATTACACACACACTGCATGACTTATAATAAAACTAGCTCCTCTGTCTTTGGTGAGTGTACTGTAATGTCATCAGGATCTACTGCATTACATACACACTGTACAACTTATAATAAAACTGTCTCCTCTGTCTATGCTGACTGCACTGGTAATATCAGGATTTAATGCATTACATACACACTGCATAACTTATATTAAAACTGTCTCCTCTGTCTTTGGTGACTGTAATGGTAATGTCATCAGGATTTAATGCATTACTTACTCACGGTACAACCTATAATAAAACTGTCTCCTCTGTCTATGGTGACTGTACTGGTAATGTCATCAGGATTTAATGCAATACATACACACTGCATAACTTATAATAAAACTGTCGCCTCTGTCTATGGTGACTATACTGGTAATATCATCGGGATTTAATGCATTGCATACATACTGCATAAAGTACAATAAAACTGTCACCACTGTCTATAGTGACTGTATCTGTAATGTCATCAGGATTTAATGCATTACCTGCACACTGTACAACTTATAATAAAACCGTCTTCTCTGTCTATGCTGACTGTACTGTAATGTCATCAGGACTTAATACATTAAATACACACCGCATAACTTATAATAAAACAGTCTCCTTTGTCTGTGGTTACTGTAGTGGTAATATCACCAGGATATAATGCATTACATATACACTGTACAACGTATAATAAAACTGTCTCCTCTGTCCATGCTGACTGTAGCGGTAATGTCATCAGGAAGTAATGCATTACATACACACTATACAACTTATAATAAAACTGTCTCCTCTGTCTATGAAGCCTGTACTGGTAATGTAATCAGGATTTAAAGCATTACATGCACACTGCACAACTTATAATAAAACTGCCTCATCTGTCTATGCTGTCTGTACTGGTAATGTCATCAGTATTTAATGCAATACATACACACTGCATATCTTATAATAAAACTGTCTCCTCTGTCTATGCTGACTGTACTGGTAATGTCATCAGGATGTAATGCATTACATACACACTACATAACTTATAATAAAACTTTCCTCTGTCTATGGTGACTGCACTGGTAATGTCATCAGGATGTAATGCATTACATACACAACACATAACTTATAACAAAACTGTTTCCTCTGTATATGGTGACTGCACTGGTAATGTCATCAGGATGTAATGCATTACATACACAACACATAACTTATAATAAAACTGTCTCATCTGTCTATGCTGACTGTACTGGTAATGTCATCAGGATTTAATGTAATACATACACCCTGTACAACTTATAATAAAACTGTCTCCTCTGTCTATGGTGACTATACTGGTAATATCATCAGGATTTAATGCATTACATACACACTGCATAATCTGTAATGAAACTGTCTACCCTGTCTATGGTGTCTGTACTGTAAGGAAATAAGGATTTAAGGCATTACATACGCACTGCATAACTTATAATAAAACTGTCTCCTCTGTCTATAGTGACTGTACCTGTAATGTCATCAGGATTTAATGCATTACATACACATTGCATAACTTATAATAAAACTGTCTCCTATGTCTATGGTGACTGTACTAGTAATCTCATCAGGATTTAATGCATTACATACACAATGTACAAGTTATAATAAAACTACCTCCTCTGTCTCTGGTGACTGTAGTGGTAATATCATCAGGATTTAATGCATTACATACACACTGAATAACTTATAATAAAACTGTCTCCTCTGTGTATGCTGACAGTACTGTAATGTCATCAGGATTTAATGCATTACATGCACATTGCATAACTTATAATAAAACTGTCTCCTCTGTCTCTGGTGACTGTACTGGTAATATCATCAGGATTTAATGCATTACATACACACTGCATAACTTATAATAAAACTGTCTCCTCTGTCTATGGTGACTGTACTGTAACATCATCAGGATTTAATGCATTACATACACACTACATAACTTATAATAAAACTGTCTCCTCTGTCTATGCTGACTGTACTGTAATGTCTTCAGGATTTAATGCATTTCATACTCACTGCATAACTTATAATAAAACTGTCTCCTCTGTCTATGGTGACTGTACTGTAATGTCTTCAGGATTTAATGCATTACATACACACTGCAAAACTTATAATAAAACTATCTCCTCTGCCTGTGGTGACTATACTGGTAATACCATCAGGAGTTTAATGCATTACATACACACTGTACAACTTATAATAAAATTGTCTCCTATGCCTGATGTGACTGTATTGGTAATGTCATCAGGATTTAATGCATTACATACACACTGCATAACTTGTAATAAAACTGTGTCTTCTGTCTATGCTGACTGTACTGTAATATCATCAGAATTTAATGCATTACATACACACTGCATAACTTATAATAAAACTGTCTCCTCTGTCTATGGTGACTGTACTGTAACATCATCAGGATTTAATGCATTACATACACACTACATAACTTATAATAAAACTGTCTCCTCTGTCTATGCTGACTGTACTGTAATGTCTTCAGGATTTAATGCATTTCATACTCACTGCATAACTTATAATAAAACTGTCTCCTCTGTCTATGGTGACTGTACTGTAATGTCTTCAAGATTTAATGCATTTCATACTCACTGCATAACTTATAATAAAACTGTCTCCTCTGTCTATGGTGACTGTACTGTAATGTCTTCAGGATTTAATGCATTTCATACTCACTGCATAACTTATAATAAAACTGTCTCCTCTGTCTATGGTGACTGTACTGTAATGTCTTCAGGATTTAATGCATTTCATACTCACTGCATAACTTATAATAAAACTGTCTCCTCTGTCTATGGTGACTGTACTGTAACATCATCAGGATTTAATGCATTACATACACACTACATAACTTATAATAAAACTGTCTCCTCTGTCTATGCTGACTGTACTGTAATGTCTTCAGGATTTAATGCATTCCATACTCACTGCATAACTTATAATAAAACTGTCTCCTCTGTCTATGGTGACTGTACTGTAATGTCTTCAGGATTTAATGCATTTCATACTCACTGCATAACTTATAATAAAACTGTCTCCTCTGTCTATGGTGACTGTACTGTAATGTCTTCAGGATTTAATGCATTTCATACTCACTGCATAACTTATAATAAAACTGTCTCCTCTGTCTGTGGTGACTGTACTGTAATGTTTAAGGATTTAATGCATTACATACACACTGCATAACTTATAATAAAACTGTCTCCTCTGTCTGTGGTGACTGTACTGTAATGTTTAAGGATTTAATGCATTACATACACACTGCATAACTTATAATAAAACTGTCTCCTCTGTCTGTGGTGACTGTACTGTAATGTTTAAGGATTTAATGCATTACATACACACTACATAACTTATAATAAAACTGTCTCCTCTGTCTGTGGTGACTGTACTGTAATGTTTAAGGATTTAATGCATTACATACACACTACATAACTTATAATAAAACTGTCTCCTCTGTCTGTGGTGACTGTACTGTAATGTTTAAGGATTTAATGCATTACATACACACTACATAACTTATAATAAAAGTGTGAAATGGACAGCAGCCACAAATGCAAAAGCATTTTTTTTAAATGCAGAAAAATAAACAGGCAAACCAACATGTTCTTCCACAAGAAGCAGTCACTTAATACAATAAGATCACCGGAGACTGAGTGCTTTCGCCTTTTACAATCCAGGCATCATCAGAGTCAAATAAGAATTCACAACAGTCACATTAATAGGAAGAACAGACTGACATTGTTTCCTTTAACATCATGCATTCATGAATAATGTAGTAGTTTATGAATGATAGCAATGCTATTAGAATTATTGCAATAACAGAATAAAATACTAAGTAATAAAACCATATATATGTTGTTAAAAATTGTTCAAAAATATTACATTTAAAAATAATTTTTTCTTTCCTACAAACTGCTAGCGTTCACTGAGACTTGAAGGAGCCTTTATTTAAACCTGTTTTGTTCTTTTTTCAAGGTGCTCGAGATGGAAATTGTGTCATTAATTCCAGGTTTCACCCTGGCATTGAGTCTTAATTGCCATTCAGTTTTCTTGATCAGCAGATCAAGGTCAACGTCGCCTCCTCTTGTACTGACCAAAACTTTATCAATAACAAAAATAGGAACCTTTTGAAATTTGTACACTCTGAACTGTGTGTGTAAAGAGCGCTGGTACACTTTGCATTTCTAATATCCCTGTTGTGTTCTATAATCCTGTCATATAGTTTCCTGGTGGTCTTGCCTATATAAAATGCAGGGCATGAAATGCAGGTGGCAATATAAACAACATTTTTAGTGTTACAATTACAGCGCCCTGGACAATAAGTTCCTACCATGAGTCAATCTGGACATGGGGTCCGTCTTTAATAAATCTGCAACTTGAACAGAAGCCACATTTGTGCATCCTAGAGGCATAATTGTTTGTTTTAGTATCCATGTCCCTCTCCAAAATTTCTTTAATATTTTTGCTTCTACTGAAAACAATCTTAGGCCCTGACCCTAATTTGTTTTTCAGGTCATCGTCTAATAAGACTCCCCAAATTTTCTTCACGGTCCCCTTTAAATATGAGGCATCTCGATTAAATGGTAAAATCATAACATCATTTTTGGAGCCATCATCATGATTTACGTTAATATTAATATGACCCCCTCTTAGGATGGGTAAGAACCTAGTTGTATGGTTCTTGGTTACCTCTTTCTTAGTTGACAGTAAAAGCTTAATAGGGTACCCCCTGTCCTTGAACATCTCAATCAACTTGAACAATTCTTCAGAAAATTTCTTGTCATCACTGATCAACCTGGACAGCCTGACCATCTGTCCCTTGACTACACTCCTACACTGGTGTTCAGGATGACAATTGTCAAAATGCAATAATGTATTAGCGTAGGTGTATTTCCTAAATATGTTACATGATAGTTCTCCTGTGCAGTTATCTTTTGCGAGAAGAATATCTAAATAATCAGTTTCATTCTTGTTTACCCTATAGGTGAACTTTAGGTATTGGGTGGTGGTGTTAATGTAATTCAAAAATTCTGCCACTTCAGAGGTTGTTCCTCTCCAAACTATAAGTGTATCATCCAAAAATCTATAATACACATGTATCCTGGATATAAAGGGAGAAGAGAATACATAACTCTTTTCCCATTCAGCCAAGAACAGGATGGCAAAAACTGGGGCACATTTCGCACCCAAGGCCACACCTGATTTTTGTTGGAAAAATTCACTTTCGAATACCAAAAAAATATTTTTAAGCACCACTTCTAACAGGTCGACCAGTAGATTTACTCGGGTTTGATTCAAGTGTCCACTTTGTGTTAAACATTCTGAAAAATATTCTGAGCCTATGTCATGGGGGAGCACAGTAAATAAGTTAACCACGTCAATTGCCACAACCAAGTCATCCTTATCAAGCCTGGCTGTTTTTAATTGTTCTAAGCAATGCCAAGAATCTCTTAAGATATAAACAAAATTGTTGGCCACTTTCTTCGAGAAATAATCAACAAATGCAGCCAGTGGTTCAGTTTTTGAACCCTGAGTGGCAACAATTGGTCTAAAAGGGGGGTCACTGATATTTCTGTGAATTTTGGGTATTCTGAAAATTATCGGAATTCTCAGTGTATCTAATTCAGAAAATCATACTCATCCACTGGCAAAGTGTCCTGACTTAGAGCATCAAACAAAAATATGTCAATCTTGGCATATGCTCTATTGAGTTCACTAAGAGAAACTCTCTCATAAGTGCCTTCCTCACTAAGTAAAGAGTACATTCTGCACACATAATCAATCTGTCTCATGATGACCACTCCGCCGCCTGCATGATGCATGATGTTACAGGAAATTATGTCAGTCTGTTCTTCCTATTAATGTGACTGTTGTGAATTTTTATTTGACTCTGATGATGCCTGGATTGTAAAAGGTGAAAGCGCTAAGTCTCTAGTGATTTTATTGTATTAAAGTGACTGCTTCTTGTGCAAAAACACGTTGGTTTGCCTGTTTATTTTTATAATAAAACTGTGTCCTCTGTCTATGCTGACTGTACTGTTAATGTAATCAGGATTTAATGCATTACATACACACTGTACAACTTATAATAAAACTGTGTCCTCTGTCTATGCTGACTGTAGTGGTAATGTCATCAGGAATTAATGCATTACGTACACACTGCATAACTTATAATAAAACTGTCTCCTCTGTCTATGCTGACAGTACTGTAATGTCATTAGGATTTAAAGCATTACATACACACTGCATAACTTATAAAAAAACTGTCTCCTCTGTCTATGGTGACTGTACTTGTAATATCATCAGGATTTAATGCATTACATACATATTCCATAACTTATAATAAAACTGTCTCCTCTCTCTGTGGTGACTGTACTGTAATGTCATCAGGATTTAATGCATTGCATACACACTGCATAACTTATAATAAAACTGTCTCCTCTGTCTTTGCTGAGTGCAATGGTAATGCCATCTTACCATTTCATCCATATCTGTAATAATCACCAGGTCAGATTTCATCTCCAAACAACGGTGCCTGCTGTTGTTCCAGTTCTGCATTTCGTTGGAGAAAAGGTAGCAGCTGTTTTTGAAAAATTTCCATGCAGGTGGACAGAATACACACATTGTCCCTGAGAAAACAAGAAACAGTAATTTCCATCTGAATTTTAGCTGTCACCATTTTAAGCCTTGATATCATACACTGATTGGACAGGCTATGTTTTTTAGACAGGCCTTGACACGATAGCGGAAGAATTGTTAAAAATATGCACACAAATGGTAAAAATTAAAAGATATAATACTAATTTCAAAAGCATGCTTGTACAAAACTCAGTTTCACATTTGACTCCATAAATGGCAATATAGATGGAGGGTAATGATGATGCAAAGCCAGCTCCTCTCTCGGGTAGGTGGGATTGGGGAAGTTAGAATGTAAACTTCAGGCCAAAAGATGTAAACTTCAAGTCTAATAGCCAAAGAAAAAGAGAACTAGAGAGTATGACAACCTCTGTACTTCTATTCCTGTCCTCAGTCATGGGGTATTAAAAGCTCTAGATCCAAGAGGTCTTCCACGTGGAGAGATGAGTCCCACCTGCCAAAGGGACTCATCTGGGTTATTCTCCACTGATTGTTGGCCCTGAGGAGAATTGAGCAAGTGAATGTGTGAGGTTTCTAAAATAGTGAGAAAAACAAAAGTTTTGTACACCAAGACAATCGAAGCTGACCAAAAAAGTCAAAACAAGGTTCTTTAATTTGCAAAATCAGTAAGCGCTTTCACGTTTCTGTAAAACGTTTCATCAGACTTTCTAAAACCATTAGACACAGGTCTACTTAAATACTTCAGTTAAAAGACAATCAACCATTTAAAAGTCAATTACTTCTTAAAGTATCTATGTTCATGAAATTCTACACTTATAGTATTCTAAAATAAGCAAAGCTGGCTTTGTCAAGGTAAAATGCCAAAAGAATAACTACTCGAAAAAAAAAATAAAATAAAAATCCAAACTAGTACAATAAATTGTAACAACAATTATGATTATAAGCAAATGAAAAAAGCAAGTACTTTTCCTAGGGGAAAGTTCCCCACCTCCTTCTCAATTAAACATGCTATCTCCACAGTCACAAAGCTTCATAGGTATATACTAGACAACCAACCAGCAGGGCATTAACAGCCTAGCTGTGCAATCCAACTAAATTGTGTCCCAGTGTATCATGGGCACTTATTAGGAGGGGGTACATTAGTTAGGACGTTTTTACAGGTTACGTGGGGGGGGGGCACTCACTACTCACTATTAATGGACACAGTTAGATGAATGCAACTCATATAACAAGTGTGTCAAAATTACAATCTGCCACTTTATACCTTAAAACAGATGTATCATAGTATACAGTTCATAGTTTCAGAGGACTTCATTTTCTAAAGAACAATTGTTCTAGGCCATATATGACTGAATACACAACATCTTTGCAGAAAACCAGTTCTGATACCATTTCAGATAATGTATTAGTATCACAATTATCCCGAGGTCACCTCTGTGGTATAATGACCTTCAAAAGGAAAATGAATAAGGAAATAATGAAAGAAGCTGTGCTGCAAATGGGTAAGCAATGAAGTTTTATACCTATAATCAAATGATTAAAATGCAGATGAATGAATGAATGCAAAAAAATAAATAAAAGCAGCAGAAACACAGTTCAATGGAAGGCAGCTATTTCAAAAGCCAAAAGTGAAAGTTGTTTCAGCCACTCTAATAGGTCAGGAGGACAGAGCAACAAGGAAGAATATCTGCATATATGCTGTGCCAGAAGGCATACGAAGGAGCAGCTAAAAAGGCTGGAATGCACACAACTGAAGGAGGTGCAACTGCAGAGCTAAATATCACACAAGCCAGTCTGGACTCCTGCCCTGGATCACAGTAGGAATCCCCAGCCCATAATAATGCATTTTACAACATACCTGACAAAGGAAAAGGTGCCATCCCAACTTGGAAACTGGGAGGTAGACTGAAGTGTGAGGAATCATCCGTGTTGGTATATCTGGACTTTTCACATGTGCTAGGGAACATGGAAACACATTTATCCCTGTTCAGAGACTTTCTAAGATATGAGATTAAAGCTCCTCTACCCATCTTTTATAAAATTATTCATAAACACAACAGCAAAGGCATTTACAAATCCAGAGGAAGTGATAGAGAAACTTGAGAAATGACATAGTCAGCAGAAGGAACAAGTAATGGAACAAGCTGCAATGGAGACGGCCAGGGCAGATGGACAGAGCAATGGAGACGGCCAGGGCAGATGGACAGAGCAATGGAGACGGCCAGGGCAGATGGACAGAGTGCTGCAGACCAGTAATGATCAATCAAAGGAACTGTGCCCACTGTTTCAAAAGTAAAAATATTTAAAAGAAAAAGCATACGTAGTATGTTCTTTTACAGTGAAGAGAGATATTCAGACTGAGAGAACTGAGGACACAAATGAACCCTCACACGTAATGCCAGGGTTAAAACAGAATGCAACTTAAAAGTGTTATTTTAGAGAGTACTTACTAGGTCTAAGAGTAAACATTTTTTATTGTAAATATGTTGACAGATAGTAGAACAATGTTGAATTGATATGGCTAGTTTAACCATATAGTCATATAATAAGCACATATTAAGTTTTGGAATTCAAGAAATGAGAAAGCTTTGGGGTGTGGGACTTGGTGCTGATGACAGCATTAAGTTACAAATAGGATAGCACAAGAAATCTCACCTAAAGAAGAAGTCAAGGGAAAGTGTAACAGAAATGTCCAGATGGGTGAGGGAGGTGGGACCTACCTCTTAAATTAGCAGCACCTGGGAATGGTATAAAAACCCTATGTCTGGAAAAGCTTGTGCTTATATTTATCAGGCTGTGGATGGCAATTCTTACTGAAACTAAGCAGTAAAAACTAAATGAAAACTCCAGCCAAGCTAGAACTTCCAATGAGTGACCTCCCAAACCTCCTGCAACAGAGGCATATGGGATATATGCAAATGACCCTTATGAACATCAGGTGTTTCAGCTATATGGCAATTCTGATTGCCCATGACTTTTACGTTTGAAGTCATTTTAATGAACAATTTCAGGCCAATAAAGCCAAACTTCACTAGCTATGGATATGTTAGTGGTTTGGGAGGTCACTCAATGGAAGTTCTAGCTTGGCTGGAGTTTTCATTTAGTTTTTACTGATTGTTTTTTCAGGGTGACCTTCTCACTCTTTATTTACTGAAACTAAGCAGAAATTCCTTAAGATTCCAAGAGCAGGATAAGTTATTTCTTACTTATTTCATTAAATTGCACTTCTGTAATGCTTATAATTGTGCTATACAGTTACTCTACTACATTTTGCACTGTTATAACACTCTTTTACTGTTTCACTGCATTTATGTACTGTTTTATATTGTTTTAACTGTGTTTTTCATTGCTAGATACTGTTTCATTACTCTAATTGCATGTTTACTGAATTACTTAACTCTAAACTGCTTTTTCATACTGAGAGTTGTATTTTCTGTTTGTGAGTGCTCTATTTGTGCTTTTCTGTGCATTTTTGATTTTTTGATGTTTCTGTGTTCTAGTCTAGTCTGTTTCAGTTAAAAGCATTCTCTAGAGTCTGCTTGCTGCTTGATCTGTTTAAAACTTTCATTTAGTGGCACCAGCTAGTAGCTGTAATAGTTTGTTTCCCACCCCCCCCCCTTCCTATTGTTGTTGTGTTCTTATACTTGGTGGCTTTGCAGTTGCCCGCCCATACTGCATATTTGATCTGGGACACTCCTCCCAGTCTAGTGTCTTTAGTTCATTCAATCTAATAGAGAGATAACATTTGTGAAGGCCAACCCACTCAAATTCTTAACTTTGAATTAACTTCTGTTCCAGCTTTTTCCATTTCCACGTTAATGAAAAAAAAATTCTAAGCTTGTTTCCCCCCTTTCCTGTAACAAGTCTAGTCCAGATACAGATTTGCTGTATCCAGGACTGTTTGTAAGCTCCTGAGCCCCCACCCCCACCCCTGCTTAACTAGGGTTAAACTATTCCCGATGCCATAGAGTCTGCTCTTCAAATTTTCCCTTACAACTTAGCCAGCTTTTTAGTTTTATTATTTATTTATTTATTTATTTATTTTACATTTGCTTACCGGGATAGTCCGATTGGATACATGTCCATTTTCAGCAGAGGCCCAGGGAGAAAAACTCCACATAGACAAACTTACATAGATTACACAGAAGTTAGAAAACAATTATAAAAACAAAGTGATTCTATACAATGGGTTAGTAATGTTCCCTAGTAGGGACTCACAATTCTCATGGACAGACAATTAAAAGTAAGAGACATCAGAGTAGAAGCAGAGCTTGGTGACGTAGTTACAAGTTATGATAACTACAGAATATGCTTTTAGTTTATAACTTAGGGTTGGTACATGGGTATAGCCAATTCACTTTGAGATACTGTTTGAGGGTTTTTTTTGAAGAGACTTTTGGAGGATTGTAGGGTTATATAGTTTGGCAATGAATTCCAGGTTTTGCCAGCAAAGTTGGCAAACAGGGATTCACCAGCAAAGTTATTATCTTTGTGGGTTTGGATGAGTAGTTTATCATCTGACCGTAGGGATCTTAAGTTGCTATATGGCTTAATAATATTTTTAAGTGAGGGGGTATCCTCAGGGTGGTACAAAATTCTGTGCGCTATTAAGAGTTGATTGAATTGAATTAAGCTGGGCAGTTCTAGCCACTCTAGTTGTTTAAGGTTCTGGCAGTGGTGGGTTCTATAGGTGGAGTGAGTGGCGAATCTTGCAATATGATTGTAGCTATGGGACAGCTTACCTAGTTCGGATTTGTTGAGGTTTGAGAGTACAGGCAAGGCATATAAAAGAGTAGAGAGTAGGTGTGATCGGGCATTTGCAGTCCTGGCCAGTGGGGTTAAAAATGCCTTGTTTCTACACAGTGATCCAAGCTTCTTATTGATGGTCTGTATGGTTTTGTTGACCTGTAGGTCAAATTTGAGATTATTGTCTGTGATGACCCCTAGCAGTGTGGTGTGATTATCTGGGGAAATAGTGGTACCATTGTTAGATGTGACAGAGAATGAAAGTGTGGTGGATCTACTAGTGGGAGAGAAGAGTAGAAGTTTAGTTTTATTGGGGTTCAGAAGTAGGCATTGGTTGGTGAGCCAGTTCTCAATAGTGTTAAATGTATTTTGGGTTAAGATTTGCAGTTCGGATGGGGACGTGGCTGAGCAGATCAGAGTGGAATCGTCTGCATAATGAATGCAGGTAGCTTTAGGGATAGCAGTGTGGAGGTTGTTGATAAAAATAGAGAAGAGTAGTGGCCCTAGTATGGACCCGTGAGAGACACCAAGTGTGAGAGGTAACTGGCTGGAGAGTTTGCCCTGCCATAGTACCGCCTGTTGTCTACCAGTCAGGTAGGACTGGAACCACTGAATAGCAGGCTTGTTGAGGGAAATAGATTTTACTGAAAGAATGAGAAGTTCATGGTTGACCATGTCAAAGGCTTTTGATAGGTCAAGAAAGAGGGCAGAGGTTAGCCAATTCTCATTCCTGTTTTGGTTTATGGCAGTAGTAAAGGAAAGGATGGCTGAGGTGGTGCTGTGGTATGGCCTGAAACCATGCTGGGAGTCGGATAGTAAGTTATTCTGTGTAAGGTATTGCATTAGTTGCTTGTGTACACATTTCTCCATTATTTTGGCTAGTGGGGAAAGAATGGCAATGGGTCTATAGCTGGATATGTCTGAGGAGCTACCACCTTTATGGAGTGGGATGACGCGAGATATTTTCCAGAGGAAGTGGATAGCATTTCTGGATAAGGTCCTGTTGATGAAGATACATATGGGATATGCAATGGCATCTGCAGCTATTTGTAGGTACTCTGCAGGGAGGAGGTCAGCAGCGAGGGTGGTAGGTTTTAGTTTTTTTAGAAATGTTTTGATAAAACTAGTAGATATTGGTTGGAAGCCAAATTCAGGGTGATTATTGGGTAGATTAGGCGTGTGGTTTAAGTTAGGGGGGTTAGTTGATATGCTAGGGATTGAATCGTTTCAGTGAAAAAGTTATTAAAAGCACTAGCTATGGTCTCTGGGGAACTATGGGTGTAGTTAGCCAGGGTTGGGGTGGTGGAATGACCTGGATGAAGTAGCTGATTTAAGCCTGCCCAGAACTTTTGAGGGTTGTTATGGTGTTTTTGTAGGAGATTTTGGTAGAAGCTTTTTTTATCCAGTAAAATATATTTTTTGTATCATTCCTGAATTAGCAATATTTCAGATGGTCAAGTGGGGCTTTAGTTGTTCTCCAGCTGGCTCAGGCTCTGTTTCTAGCTTTGATTTTTGCTTTGGTATCGTTTGTGAGCCATGGTGCTGTATTTGATCTAGTTTTTATTGTACGTGCTGGAGCATGGGAATCAAGGATACTTAGGAATTTAGTGTTAAAGGGATCTATGGCCTCCTCTAATGTTAGACTTTTTAGTTTTGACCAGTCAACTGCTTTTAATTCATTTTGGAATATAGCAGCATCAAAGTTTTCCTGTTTCTAACTATTTTATAATTGGGGTGGTGAAGGTTTCCTGCCTTATGTTTTATGATATACATTACACAATGGTCGCTGAGGTCATCAGGGAGAGTACCAGCTGTGTACAGTTGAGTTTAGCACCCAAATCAGTTTCTTTGAGTTCAGCACTTGTTCAGAACTCATTGTAACGTCCAAATAAGTTACAAATTACTACAGCACTCAACTTTCCTCACTTGTCTAGAGGAAAACAGTTTTTAGTACTTAATAAATAAGCACCTATCCAGGCATGTCTAAAGGTCAGCTCCCGGCATTTTCTCCTGTCTATCTGATGAATCTGGGCATCTTGGGGCAATGCAGCAATTGCCTCATGTACACAGACAACCCTCTCCTCCTACCACCCAACACTACAGCCTGTGAGAGATGCACTTATATAGCCAAACTGGAACCAAAGCTCTCTCCACCAAAGACTGGACTACACAGTCAAGAGGAGAAGGCAAACACTTATAGTTTCATAGTTTCATAGTTTAGTACTAGGCTATCTGCCCTGGGGCATTTGTAAGCCTAGCCATAGTGATGTGGCTTTCGCCACCCCATGAAATGGTACAAAAGTGCACAAAAATGCACAGAATAGATTTAGAATAATGTGCCTCTGTCTAGTAGTGACACAATGAAGGCCCCCTTATATAATAGAATTAGTTTACTGTGCCCCTGTCTAGCAGTGACACAGATGTGACCACTGGGGTAAACTTACGATCTCCCATCCACTCATCAAGATTTCTCTTGAAGAGAGTCATTGAGGGGCTCTGCCTAACATGAACTGGGATTTTGTTCCAAAGCATGGGAAGCCTCTGGGTTATGAATCTATCCCTCCAGCATGTCCTATTCATACTTGTGCCGAGGTTTAAGTCTTTAGCTCTCGTGGTCCTGATGGATTTGGATTTTGTGAGGTGGAGCATGTCCATCAGATCCTGATTGGACATGGCCTTGTACGTCAGGCAGAGATCACCTCTGAGTAGGTGGTATGCTACTGAATAGAGCTGGAGTTTCTTTAGTCTGGCAGAATAAGACATGTTGGAGACCCTTGATCCTCTTGGTGAGGTACTTTTGTGGTCTCTCCAGCTGTTGCAAATGCCGGGTGAGGTACATACCAAATGGGGCATTGTACTCAATCATGGGTCTGATGAGGGAGGAGTATAGGGGTACAATGACATCCTTGGATCTGGATGTGAATCCCTTCATGATGAGGTGTGCAAGGTAGAATGTTTTTCTAACCACTTTGGCAACGTGGGTGTCAAATGAGAGGTCGCTATCGACTTGGGTCCCTAGGTCTCTGATTACTTTTTCCATACTCCGTGGGTTGCTGTCTATGTGATAATTTGTGGGTACCTTGTTTTTCCCACAGGGGATGACTATACATTTTTTGGCATTCAGTTTAAGGCCGTGACTCCGGCACCAGTTGTCCGTTTCTGTGAGGCCTTTTTGTAGGATGTATGTGTCCGCTGGTGTATCGACTATGGCGCCTAGTTTGCAGTCATCTGCAAACTTTGTCAGCCACAACCCTCCCATGTTTGCTTTAACATCTGAGAAATAAATGCCGAACAAGAGGGGTCCCAGGACAGATCCCTGTGGGACACCACTTGTGACTGGCTTTGAGTCTGACATTGCTCCAGCGATTTTAACTTTATGGGTTCTGTCTTTTAGCCAGTTTGCAACCCATCTAGTGACATAAGGGTTTACGTTTAAGCTGGTGAGCTTATCTATGATGCCTGAGTGGGGTATTGTGTCGAAGGCCTTAGCCAAGTCCAGGTAGGCTGTATGGACTGCTTTGCCCTCATCAATGGCTCTAGTGACTGTTTTGAAAAAGTCAACCAGGTTCAAAAGGCAGGATCTGCCCTTTACAAAGCCGAACTGGGTGGGGTCAAGTGTCTGTAGGTCCCCTATGTCTCTGTTTATGAGTTCCATAATGATTCTTTCCATAGCTTTGCAGACCAGGCTGGTTAAGCTTATGGTGCAGTAGTTCCCAGGGTCTGTAGAGGAACCCCCTTTGTGGAGTAGGACCACTGTTGCTGTACGCCAGTGTTCAGGTACATATCCTGTAGTAAGGCTAAGGTTAAATAGCATTTTTATGTGCGGGTTTAGCTCCTCTTGGAGTTCACGTAGCACGCAACCCGGGATACCGTCAGGTCCCATTGATGCTGTGTTTTTAGCTTTGTTGAGGGCGGTTCTCACTTGGACATCTGAGATAACAGGGAGATTACATTCAGCTGGGATAAGTATTTCTTCTTTTGGGGGTGAGGGAGGGGAGAAATTTGCACTGAACCTGTCAGCCAGAATCTTGGCAATATCTGTGGGTTCAGTGTATTTTTTGTTGTTGTGAACTAACTCTGAGCATATCTGAGGGTTTCCACCCAGGTTTCTAACATAGCTGAAGAAGGCTTTGTGGTTATCTTTAGTGTCCTTAGCGATTTTTCTCTCAAAGTTGGCCTTGGATGTTTTTATGAGAGAACGTAGTTTTCTGCTAATGTTGATCAGAGATGTCTTCCCTTTATGGGATTTTGCTCTGTCGTGTAGTAGCTTCCTTCTTTTGTTATACAATTTGTTAATGGCTGAGGTCCACCAGACAGGACGCTTGCCTTTAGTGGAGAGGGACTTGGATTTATTTGGGATTGCATGATCCATGCATTCTTGGAGATGTCCATAGAAAGCATTTGTGAAGGATTCAGCATTGTGGGATGTGGTATCCACTGGCCCAGTGGGCTTAAAGGATACCATCTCATTCTTAAGAAGAGTGAAGTCTGCTTTTGAGAAGTTTTTCACTGTGGTCTTTTGTGCTGGGGGTGGAGATGGGATATGTATATCCAGAGTGATTAGTTTGTGGTCAGATCTCATTAGTGAGGGGTATACCTCCAGTGTGGAGCATTTTGTCCCCATGTTTGTGATGATCAGGTCTAGTATATTATCTCCCCTAGTGGGAGAGGTGACTAGTTGTTCCAGTGTGCCTCACCACACTCATCACATAATCCCTCAAAACCTACACCACCAAAACACACACACATAGAAGCAGAAAACACATGCCTACATTTGTGGAGGCTCTCAATAAAAATCTGCCCAGACAACTGAGACCTCCAAAGCGGAAATGCAAGCAACCTCCACCCCGGCAACACAACCCAGATGACACATAGCCCACAAACTCAGTGTGCCACTCAACTACAGCCCATAAGGCATAATGTACCCAACACACTAGTCATAGGTGACTCTATAGTCAGGCACACTGATGTTCCACTCACCAGGCTAAACAAGGAGAAAGTTACTGTTAGCTGCCTGTTGGGTGCTAGGATCCACCACATAACACATGCACTCAGGTCACTCCACAACAAGTACAAATATGACTCTGTCATTGTCCATGTTGGTGTGAATGACCTGAGATGTACCTCCCTGGACTACATGAAAAGAGACATGGAGGAGCTCTCTGATCTTGTAGCCCAGGCAGGTATGACCCTAGCCCTGAGTCGCATCCTGCCATCACCCAGAATGATACTACAGTACAAGAACAAAATTATTGACTTCAACAATTGGCTAAGCTTCTGGTGTCATTTTAAGGGAATCCAGTATCTGTCTGCCTGGGATGACATGATCGACAGACCACAATGCTTTGCCAGAGATGGCCTACACCTGTTGCCCCAGGGATTCCAGATACTGGCAAAGGCTCTTGCCACCCCTATAGTGCCTTTTGTAGGCAAGGTTCAAATGACAAATTCACCACCGTAACAAGTACAAGCAAGCAAAATCTGAAAATAATGCTACTCAATGCTAGAAGTCTAAACTTCAAAATTCACTTACTTGAGGCACTCCTTAAAATGGAGAACATTGACATCTGTGCAGTGACAGAGACCTGGTTCAAAGCTCCAGAGAGCACCCCTGCATTACCAGGCTATAATTCATACCACACCTTTCGGCCACCTAACCCGGACCGAAACACTAAAGGCAGAGGCTTGTCCATATTCACTAAGGATGTCCACACCTCCAAGCTAGTTGCTCAGCATAATGCATCTGAGATTATCCAAGTGCAACTAACTCTGGGCAAGACCGCAATCCAAATTGTGGCTTGCTACAGACCCCCCACCATGCCCCAGCATTTCCACTCCTCTTTTCTTGATACACTGGAAAATATTAGGGTACAATCCGACACATTAATAATGGGTGATTTCAACTACCTCACCATTAACTGGGAAAACTACTCATGTACCAACTCTTTTGCTCAACGTTTTCTGGAATTCATAAATGCCAATGCCTTGGATCAACTTATCCACACCCCCACCAGGGACAGCAATATCCAAGACCTGGTCATTACCAACATGGGTGACCAGTGTTTCACACCAGAGGTCAGATTTGACCACAAGCTAATCACCCTAGACATCCATATCCAGCCCCCTACCCCCCATTAGGGAAACAACCATAAATAATTTCTCCAAAGCCAACTTCACACTTCTTAAGACAAAAGTGGCAAACTTCACGACACCCATGCAGATGGACAATAGAGGTACGACTGCTGAATCCTACACAAATACACTTTATAAGCACTTACACGAGTGCATGAATCATGCTATCCCTAACAGAACCAAGATGCTATCCTCCAAAAAAAGGAAGCCAATCTGGTGGTCTTCTGCCATAAACAAACTCTACAACAGAAGAAAGAAACTGTTGCAAAAAAGAGTAAAATCCCATGATTGGAGGAACTCCTTGGTCAGCTTTAGTAAGAAGCTGAGATCCCTCATAAAATCCTCCAAAGCTAGTTATGAAAACAAAATCGCCACAGATTCTAAAGACAACCACAAAGCATTCTATAGTTATGTCAAGAATCTCATTGGCAACACTCAGATCTGCTCTGAGTTACAGCACAATGGCACTAAATATACAGAGCCAACCGATATTACCAAATTCCTGGCAGATAGATTCATTGCTAACTTTACCCCCCTCTCACCCCCTAAAGAGCCCATCTCTATACCGGAAGAATGCAAAGTTCCTGTAATCATGGGTGCACAGGTAAAAACCTCACTCTCCAAAGCCAAGAACACAGCACCTGACAACATCCCAGGCTACCTTCTACCCCGAACTACAGAATGAACAGGCACCTCACCTAAGCACCATGTTCAGTCATAGCCTCACCTCAGGCTTTGTGCCCATTGAATGGCGCACTGTGACGGTTATCCCACTCCACAAAGCGGGAGCCATGACAGACTCTGGGAACTACCACCCAGTTAGCCTGATGAGCCTGGTCTGAAAGGCCATGGAGCGTATCATAATGGAACTCATAAACTAAGACATTGGTAATCTCCAAACTCAGGACCCCACACAGTTTGGGTTTGTAAAAGGCAGATCATGTCTCCTAAACCTGATAGACTTATATGAAGCAGTGACCAAAGCCATAGATGAGGGTAACGTGGTTCACACAGCCTATCAAGATCTCGCCAAGGCTTTCGACACCATCCCCACTCTGGAATTATAGATAAACTCACTAAACTAGGTATAAATCCCTATGTCACAAGATGAGTTGCCAAATGGCTTACTGACAGAACCCACACTGTGAAAGTAGCAGACTCCAAATCCAACTACAGACCAGTGACAAGAGGAGTACCACAATTGTATTCCAATAAGATGAAAATTGTTCCATAAAAAGCAAAAATAGCACCTTTTAGATGCTCAAATGATTGAGTATCAACAGATTAGGCACCAATGCTGCCACCCGTTTGTTAGGCCGACACGCCAGGCTGCTGCGAGCAACGTAGAATAAAGCTGGTGTTTCCAAACATATATCCCTGAAGAAATCCTGATATTGTTAGGGGAAGGTTCCCAAAAAATAGAAATATAAACCAGATGGCTAGTTGGAGCAGGAAAATGAGCCAAGAATGGAGAAGCAATATTTGGGACTGCAGAGACAATCATACAGCCAGCATCAGGTTCACAGGCCCCCAGCAGGATGTAGTAAGCAGTGCAACACCCAAAATCAACCTCCTGCACGAGGACTATTGCACGGCTTGAAAATCAAATAAGATCCAAAAAAATGTTAAGCCAGCAAACTGTGAACAATTTTCATCTTATTGGAGTACAGCTTGGTCGTGCTAACAGCCACTACTGAGCGGACCGCTTATACTGTCTGTTTTCAGAACGGACTTGTGTTGTACAACTTTTTGGCTATCCTCTTCTCGAGAATTGGTTATCTGGCAATTCTGTTCTGATTTTTATGACAACTGAATGGAGGGCATTGCTATTTTGATGAATTATCCCAATTTTACTACATGAACATCAAAGGGGTCATTATGGTCATCAGGTTGGACAGTATTACATCAAGACTGCCGAGTAGGATGGTATTTTTTCTGGCACTAACTAACTGTTTTGTTGGGATTGAGTATGCAATATCAGACTATTTATGGTGTTTAATTCACACCAGTCCGTCCACTAAATAGACTGGAAGATCATTGGACACCATTTTGTTTACACAAATGCTTTTTCGATCATTTTCTGTAGTAATACAGTTATTTATTACGAAGGGGGCTAACTAATATATGCATAGGAATGTCTGTTTTTATAACAGCGCAATAGTCTTTGGCTAGCTAGTTGATGTTTATATGACATTGGTATAAGGTATATGTGGAACTAGATACCAACAAGCCAGTGTAACAGGCTCATGTATTTGCGTTCTCTTGCAAGTCACTCTGGCATTAACCAACTGTTTGGTCAGGATTGCATATCGGACTGCTGAAGATGGTCCAATTCATACCAGTTTGATTTCTGATAAGACCAGAAGGTCATTGTAGACAAATTTGTTATTGCAAATTCCTTTTTTGACTGTTTAATTATTTTTGATTTAGCAGGCCAACTGTTTTAGGGATAGGTCTGTCCGTTTTTCTCAACAATTTATTTAATCTGATTTTCATTGTTTACTAGCCTGTTGGTCAGATGTTTGTATGGCATTGGCATAAGTTATATGGGGAACTAGATACACACTAGCCATTATTATGGGTTCATTCATGTTTTCATGTTCTCTAATGCTTTTTCAGTAGTCAGGTACTCAAAGCTTGTTGCTGGCTCAATATTTATTTAATTTACTATGCCATTGGCTATATTATTATTATTATTGTAGCCCATTTATAATTGTCTATCCAGTACCAGCTCTCACAGCATTATTATTTTGGATCCATTTCGGACCGATTGCTGTGTTTACCCTGTCTTATATGACCTTCTTTATAATATTTCACATTTTTAAGGATAATCACACTAACTCAGGGGCCTGTTATTAATAAGCATTCATGGTACATTTCAGGCACAACTCTTCTTTTTACCTTTTAGACTTTTGAACATAACCTTAGCCTGCTTTTGCATCATTGAGCATGGTGCCAGTTGACCCATGGGTTCCAGGCCTTTTTCAATAATTGTTTTTTTATTGGGACATTTCCCATTACCTTCAAAGATTTTGTGAAGGGACGTAGGAATTTTAAAACTGGCCAATAATTGGCCCTTGCTTTTTCTGGCTATTATTGTCCCTTTATTAAAGATTGGTCATGGTCCTATTATACTGACGTAGCAATTCCAAAATTTTTTTGGATCAATGCTATTATTGTCAAATATCTCTAAGGACACAAACACATTATAATAACTTTTATAAATAGTTGATTTTTTGTTTTTCTGAGTTGTCAAATCAACACTATTATTATTATTGATACGAGCAATTTTTGATAAAGCATCAGTATGGACCCACTCAGTTTGTCTCAGGTCTATTAGCAGACAGAGAGGACCTTGGAGCATTTGGGCTGGGTCCCAGTAAAAACAATAGCAACACCAGTGACCCTTTGGTGCCCGAGTCGACTTGTGGTCTAGCCTTTGGCAAGTTGCATAAGCATCTTAGATCTTTAAGATCTAATGTATGGCACTCCAAGCTTTTCAGGGCCTATATGGCCAAAGGCATTACACCAAGAGGTCTTAGAATCAGAATACAACCCCATGTGGGCGAGGCTGATGAAGAGTTAAATATTCAATGAACAGCTATACAACAACAGGCCACCTTGTCTTTTGTTGAGGCTTTGGCCAAGTACCATGATAGAGTAATTGACCGTGAGATCAATGTAGTCACTGAATTGTGCAATGAAGTACAACAATTTGAGGGAGACAGTTCTTTTACTAAACATTTGAATAAGGTGGCAACTGACCTCAGCAACCTTGAGGAGCAACTCAAGACCAGAAAAATTAAACAATTTCAGCGTGATCAGCTTGATTACCAGGGTGCCAACCCTTTTAGCAACTCTAATAAACATGCTAGATTTACACCAAATCAACCTAGAACTCCAGAATGCAAATGTAAATGTTTTAAATTTATCAGACTTTGTTTTGTCACCCACACATCTGTCCATTCTCAATAAAGGTCTTACTTTTATCCCTGGTTTTGTGGTATCTGAGGATGTCCTGGCACAAGATGTTATGTCTTTTTGCAGAATCTAAAACCTTAAGCTGCAGTTTGGTGATTTGGATAGTAATTATAATCATGATAAATTTGTATATCACAAGTGAAGATACCTTCCTCCCATGCATCCCATTGTACACCAGTTTCAGAGCAGTACTCTCAAAGATCTGCATTATTCTGGCTCTGACACTCACTTCATACCCAATAATTTGTCACGGAGTGAGAAACAGGCAATCATAGAATTACAGAACAACAGGGATATAGTCATCATTTCTGCTGATAAAGGTGGGATGGTAGTAGTCATGAACTGGTCTAATTATGACAAGGAGGCCAAGAGACAACTTTCGGACAGATGCTACTATTCAGAAATGCCAATCAACCCCACGTTTAGATTTAAAAAACAGATTGACGACTTTCTATCTACTGCCAGGGATGAAGGTATCATTACAACAAACGTGATGCAGCAGCTAACAATTCAGGACTCTGCCAATAAATACATCTATTTTCTACCCAAGATACACAAGGCTCCAGTTAATCCACCAGGCAGTCCTATAGTGTCAGGCAGGGGATACATCATGGAACCATTATCTATATTTCTCACCAAACATTTAAAACCTTTATTATCACGGATATGTTCCCATTTATAGGACACTACTGAATTTCTACAAATCATTTCTGATACACAGTTGGAACCAGGCTGGCTCATGTACACACTTGATGTGAGTGCTCTATATACCAACATTCCTCATAAGGTAGGTTTGGAAGCTCTGGCCCGTTGGCTAAATGTGGCTGGTTTATATGAACCAGACTTCAACTCTTTCCTGGTAGGTCTTGCAGAACATGTCCTTACCAATAACGTCTTCTTTTATCAGGATACTTGCTACTGGCAAACCAAGGGTACAGCAATGGGGGTGTCCTTTGCCCCCATCTATGCTGACCTATTCATGGCCTTCATTGAAGATCAAATCATTTATGATAACAGTCACAATATCTATTTGGATGAAATCGACATCTGGAGACATTATTTGGATAATTGCTGGGTGGTATGGAGGGCAGATGTAGAATGTCTAGCTGAATTTATATCTTACTTGAATGACAACAAATGGGGTCTTCAATTCACAACAAACTATCATGTAAGTACTATCACCTTTCTTGATGTTCTGGTTAACAGACAACCTGACCACACTTTAAGTACAGAGGTCTTCAGGAAGTACCCTGAATACAATACTGTCCTCCATGCATCCAGCTTCCATCCTCCTCGCATCACTAGAAATATCCCGAAATCTCAATTCATAAGAATGAGGCGGATTTGTTCCCATGAAGCCTCTTTTCAAGAACACAGACAGGACCTGACCAACAGATTCAGATCCAGGGGATACCATATGGGACATGTTCTGCAAGCCAGCAATTGGGCCAACACACTTCACAGGGAGGATTTGTTAACCTACAAACCACGGAACAGGGAGGAACCCCAACCTATCAGGTTTGTAACCACTTATGCCAGAAACTCTGATTTATTAATCAACAGCATACATAGACACTTGAACATATTACAATGTGATCAAGAACTAGACAACATAATACCAGACAGATGCCTGTTTTCATTTCGTAACGGTAAGAACTTGGCATCTTGCTTTAACAATTATAAACATACTCATGATACTGGGCACGCTCACTCACAACAAACCACCTTAACTGGTGAACCTTTGATCGGCTGCTTCCCATGTGGGCATTGCATCAGTTGTGATAAAGTAACCAAATCTAAACAATTTACTAGTAAAAATTGTGCCATGGTTTATGACATCCAATTTTTTTGCTAATTGTAGCAGCGACTGGGTAGTCTGTTTGGCAACATGCACCTGCGGGTCCTTTTACATTGGACAAACATCTCATCTTCTCAAGCTGAGAATCTCTGAACATGTAAGTAACATCAAAAATAAAAAAGTTAACAATGCCTTGTATAAACATTGTTTGACACATAAAACTACAAAATTTTCTTTCATGATCATTGATGTTGTCAAGGGTAACAAATTTCACAAAACAGGATGGCATTCTATTCTAGATTCTAAAGAAAAGAAATGGATTGTAAAGTTAGGTGGATTATTCCCACCTGGCCTTAATGATCAATTTTGAAAATGAACCAATGGAGTTGCACTTGAATGTATTTAAACAGTAGCATTTGATTCTTCTGGTTTACACTGATGAAGGCTGTGTTTTTTACCAGCCGAAACCGGTCTGGTTACTTGTTTTTATGCTATAATAATTAATAAATGTCTTTTTCAGGTCACAGTTTGCTGGCTCAACATGTTTTTTGGATCTTATTTGATTTTCGAGCCGTGCAGTAGTCCTCGTGCAGGAGGTTTGTTTTGAATGTTACTAACTGTTCTAGTCTCAGTCAGGGTCATGATTGCATCATAGTTACTAACTGTTCTAGTCTCAGTTGGGGTCGTGATTACATCATGGTTACTAACTGTTCTAGTCTCAGTTGGGGTCATGCTTACATCATGGTTACTAACTGTTCTAGTCTTAGTTGGGGTCATGATTACATCATGGTTACTAACTGTTCTAGTCTCAGTTGGGGTCATGATTACATCATGGTTACTAACTGTTCTAGTCTCAGTCAGGGTCATGATTACATCATGGTTATTAACTGTTCTAGTCTCAGTTGGGGTCATGATTACATCATGTTTACTAACTGTTCTAGTCTCAATTGGGGTCATGATTACATCATGGTTACTAGCTGTTCTAGTCTCAGTTGGGGTCATGATTACATCATGGTTACTAATTGTTCTAGTCTCAGTCAGGGTCATAATTACATCATGGTTACTAACTGTTCTAGTCTCACTTGGGGTCATGATTACATCATGGTTACTAACTGTTCTAATCTCAGTTGGGGTCATAATTACATGATTACTAACTGTTCTAGTCTTAGTCAGGGTCATGATTACATCATGGTTACTAACTGTTCTAGTCTCAGTCGGGGTCATGATTACATCATGTTACTAACTGTTCTAGTCTCATTTGGGTTCATGATTACATCATGGTTACTAACTGTTCTAGTCTCAGTTGGGGTCATGATTACATCATGGTTACTAACTGTTCTAGTCTCATTTGGGTTCATGATTACATCATGGTTATTAACTGTTCTAGTCTCAGTTGGGGTCATGGTTCTCATTTTACTTTAAACACTAAAGAAGGCTGAGACTTAATTGAGCCATATTTGGTTTCTATTAACAGTGCTGGGTGCCAGTGAGCAAGGGCAATCATTGGCCCATTTCTTCACATTATTATCTGTCATTTTTTGGACTAGTTTTACTAGTTTATATGGTCAATATAAGGCTTTTTTAAAATTGGTGAACTTTGTGGAATTTTGTTTGGGGCCAGTCCCAATTGGGCTACACCTAAGACAGACTGCTTTCGGTCCAATATTGTGTTTTCCTCCTCTATAGGGGGTTTGTCAGGCTACATCACACCGGAAGGCACAGATTTCATTTTTTATAATATTTTTATATAATATTTTCTATACTATTTGCAAACACAAAACAGAAATAGGAAACATGGATATCTTATTGGAACTAATGACTCGGAAATAGCAACTCAGAATAATGTCTTGAACATCTCTAATGTAACATTGTCTGATGTACAAATAAAGATCCTTAATAAGGGATTGAATTTTATTCCTGTTTTTTTTTTGTTCCGGAAGATCGACTAGCTCACGATGGTACAGCCTTTTGTAGATTATTGAATTTAAGAAAGTTTGCAAAGATTCTGATAATCAGACAAGTGAAGACAGGTTTCATTATCATAAATCTAAGTTTATCCCCCCCGATGCACTCCAATGTACTTATGTTCCAGACTGCAGTTTTGGAAGATCTACATTATAGCTCTAGGAACTATATATGTAAAGTGAATAATCTCTCAAAGACTGAACAAACAGCTTTACAGGAACTGGTGGATCATAAGGACTTGGTTATATTATCAGCAGATAAGGGGGGAGCAGTGGTGGTCATGAACTGGGAACAGTATAACAAGGAGGCTATGAGACAATTGGGTGATGGACAATACTATATGAAGAAGGAAATCGACCAATTTTTGGCCTTAGCTAGGGAGGAGGGTATTATTTTGGACTTTGATTTACAACTAATGGTCCCAGATCTAACAAATCAATATATTTATTTCCTCCCCAAGATACATAAAGATCTGCATCACCCACCAGGTAGACATATTGTTTCTGATAGGGGCTCTATCATCAAAACCCTATCACAATATTTAACTTTGAAGTTACAACCTTTACTTAAGTGGGTACATTCCAGACTTCGTGACACCACTGAGGTTCTCCAGATTATAGCTGATACACAATTGGAACCTGGCTGGCTACTCTGTACCCTAGATGTGTCGGCATTATATACAAACATACCACATTGGGTGGGCCTGGATGCCCTAGAATACTGGTTGAACAGGTCAGATCTCTACCCTCCAGGTATGAATACTTTAATTATCAGGCTTGCTGAACACATACTAAGAATATCTTTTTTTACCATGACCAATGCTTTTGGCAAACTAAGGGGACTGCTATGGGGGCTTCTTTTGCCCCCATTTATGCAGATTTATTCATGGCTTATGTTGAGGATCTCATTATTTGTGACAATTCCCACAACATTTACATAAATTAAATTGACATTTGGAGGAGTTTCTTGGATGATTTCTGGATGGTATGGAGATCGAATGAGAGTTATCTGAAGGAATTTGTAGGTTATCTTAACGAAAACAAACGGGGTATTCAATTCACTCTTAGTTATCATTCCGGTAGGATCAATTTTTGGATGTATTGATTACTAGGAATGCAGATCACACCCTAGAAACACAGGTATATAGGAAATACCCCCAATACAATTCCCTTCTCCATGCCTCCAGCATTAATCCACCTCACATCTGCAGAAACATACCTAAGTCCCAATTTCTTAGAATGAAACGTATTTGTTCCAAGCCTGATAGTTATGTACAGTATAAGGATGACCTTATCGATAGATTTAGGGACAGAGGTTACCAAATGGGTTACGTCCTGAGTGCTAGTAATACGGCTTCTTCATTAGATAGGACAGATACATTACAATACAAAGAACAAGGGACCAACCAACAATCTGTGATCCGTCTTGTTACTACTTATGGTAGGAACACAGAAACTTTACTTAATATTGTTCAGAGACATTGGAACATATTAAGAGCGGATGATTATTTTTCCACCATTTTGGGAGACAGGTGTTTGTTGTCATTTTGGAGGGTGAGAAACATAGGGTCCCAGTTGAGCCACTACAAACACATCAACCAAACTACAGGGGTTTCTGGACAATGGACTATGGTTGGGGACTTACTTACAGGTTGTGTATCCTGTGGCCACTGTACCCATTGTAAAGCTATGAACAAAACTAAGGAGTTTTCCAGCAGTAATACAGGCAATGTTTTCCAGATTCAGTTCTTTGCGAATTGTGGGAGAGTGGCTCATTTATTTAGTTACCTGTAGTTGCCTTACCTTTTATGTTGGACAGACATCCAGACCCCTTAGGATCCGTATTTCAGAACACTTTAGTGGGATAAGAAATAAAAAAAAAACAGTAATGCATTATACAAACGTACAATTAAACATCCCAATGCTACATTCAGATTTACAGTTATTGACAAAATCATGGGAAACAGTGCTAATAAAGCCGGATGGCATAGCCTTTTGGATTCAAAAGAAAAGAAATGGATAATTAAGCTGGGGGCATTATTTGCACCTGGCATGAATGAACATTTGTAAGGACCCAGTCATGCTTTAACATCAATTTGCATGTTCACTATAATAGGGACTATTGTTCTCATTTTATTTTAAACACTGGAGAAGGCTGAGACTTAATTGAGCCGAAACCAGTCTGTTTATTATGCTTTAAGATACGCTAATAAAATCATACTGCTTGCCTTGATCTGCTGGCTTTGTTTTATTTTTTACTAACCATTCTAGTCACAGTCAGGGGTCATGGTTACTAACCAATCAGGTCTCAGTTGTGGGTCATGGTTACTAAACATTCATGTCTCATTCAGGGGCCGTGGTTACTAACAGTTCAAGTCTCAGAAAAGGGTTATGGTTACTAACCATTCAAGTCTGACTTAGGGTTCATGGTTACTAACTCTTCCAGTCTCAGTCAGGGTCATGATTATTAACCATTCATGTCTCAGTCAGAGTCATGGTCACTAACTGTTCTAGTCTCAGTCAGGGTCATGGTCACTAACTGTTCTAGTCTCAGTCAGGGTCATGGTCACTAACTGTTCTAGTCTCAGTCAGGGTCATGGTCACTAACTGTTCTAGTCTCAGTCAGGGTCATGGTCACTAACTGTTCTAGTCTCAGTCAGGGTCATGGTCACTAACTGGTCTAGTCTCAGTCAGGGTCATGGTCACTAACTGTTCTAGTCTCAGTCAGGGTCATGGTCACTAACTGTTCTAGTCTCAGTCAGGGTCATGGTCACTAACTGTTCTAGTCTCAGTCAGGGTCATGGTCACTAACTGTTCTAGTCTCAGTCAGGGTCATGGTCACTAACTGTTCTAGTCTCAGTCAGGGTCATGGTCACTAACTGTTCTAGTCTCAGTCAGGGTCATGGTTACTAACTAATCAAGTCTCAGTTGTGGTCATAGTTACCAACTGTTCTAGTCTCAGTCAGGATCATGCTTTCTAACTGTTAAAGTTTCAGCTGGGACATGGGTACTAAGTGTTCCAGTGTCAGTTGGGGTCATGGTTACTAACTGTTCTAGTCTCATTCTGGGTCATGGTTAGTAACCCTTTATATTCTCTGACAGGGTTCATGGTTACTAATTATTCAAGTCTCGTTCGGGGTTATGGATACTAACCTTTCATCTTCTCAGACAGAGTTCATGGTTACTAATCATCTAAATCTCATTTGGGGTCATGGTTCCTGGAGGAGCACTGCTTGTAACACTTTGTATTATGCAATATATATATATTTTTTCCACTTGGATAACTAGTTTGAAAATATTATTTTATTTAGTTAAAGGATATTACAGTTCATAAAATGCCATAACATTTATTAAACAAATTATAGAACTATAGAGTCAATATAATTCTGCTGTCACAATAAATATGTCCTAACAGCATATAGTTTTTATGTTCCCTTGACTATTAATTTTATTAATTTATTTGTTCATTCTTTTCTAAGGAAGTAAGTGGACTTGTTCAAAGACCCTTTTCAGCCATGTCCCAGGTACCAAGTCAGAAAATTACAAACACACAATTGAGAAACAATCACACATGGAATCAGCCACTGCTCTGAAAAGTTCATATTCACAGCGCAAGAATCGGAGTCTTAAGAAAATAGCAAACATTCAGTTACAAATATTTAACAGATTTTGAATCAGCTTTTGTTCTGAACCTCAACCAAATTATATAACAATGTGGCTGTTTGTATAGAATACCACAATTTTTGACTAATATGCTCTAATATCCATCACTATTCATTTATGTACCCATTAACAATAAGTTAACATTCCCCATAGGGTGGAGGACAGACAAAGGAATTGTTACTGGAAAGATGACAGATAGAATTTTCAGGATGAGCTACATGGAAATATTACATATGGTGGGAATTAGCCCTTGCCAAGAAAACAGGTACATTTGTAAGACCGTTTTAGGTGTGCTATAAGCTTCTGAAAGGAGATTATTATGTAATTTACCTGATTTCTGAGGGAAGGTAGTCCAGGGGTTTACCTATGAGTGAGTGAAGCATGCTTGTTTGACTCACCAGTTTTTGAAAAATAAATGGCAAAACCAGTGAGTTGAAAACACTGTTAAAACACATAAATACATTTTTTTGGCAGGGGAGCAAGCTCTCTCTGCTCCAACACACCCCTGACTTATATATGCCAACTCCACTGCCACACAACAAAGGAGAACGGGAATATTCCCCAAAAGTACTTTGCAATTCATATGAAATACAACTATTTGCAATTAAACTCACCACAATATTACATTTTCACTCTAAAACCACTTATCCACGAATGTGGCAACCACACGTAACTGTGACTTGTTCCACTTATCTTGGATAACTTTGCTGAAACTTTTTTCTGCAAACCTGAGTCTATATGAGGGCCTGTTTAGTGTTAAAGTGTCATTGCCCTGACTTCTGAGTGCATAAAGGGAGGTTTCAATTAGTAGTTTGTTTTTAAGGGATAGGCAGACTCGACTATTTAGAATTTTAAATTTAAGGGAGTATGGGAGAAGGATTGAATGTGCTGTGATGAGTAGAGAGTTGGCTTTTTACAGTGTTCTAGTTAGGAAGATAGTCTAATAAACCTGTGTATAGCTTTTATTGCTCTCTGGAGTTTGTTGGTATTGTAGGCAGAGTGGAGGGACATGACTGACAGAGAGATTCTATCCTTGGCATGAAGATATTTTTGGCAAGGGTCAGACTGGTGTCCTAGGCTGCTTTCAGTACAGAAATAACCTTTGAAACAGATACGTCAGCAAGTGATTTAAATGACAGTGATTGCTCCAAAGTAAGACCAAGATACCTTTATTTCTCTGCTGTAAAAATAGATTTATTGCTTAGAGTTATAGTCTGTGATAGTTTTTGTGCATTACTGGTGTTTTGGAGACATTCAGGGCAAAGTTGTCACAGTTTAATTAGCCATTTTCATAGGGAGGAGATGTCCTTTTGACTGGATATCCAGACTGATATTGCTGAGGGGCCATTGTGCTGAAGAATAATCTCCATAATGTCCACTGCATAAAATGCCGTGTTATCCGGAGGAAGTATATTAATAATACTGTTAATAAATAGCGAGTGTAATACAGGACCTAGAATGGAGCCTGCCCACCCCCACAGAAATTTACTAGTGTTATTGTCACTTAAAATGCTTTGAAATAAAATGGGGTCACTTTCTCTTGCATACAAAAATGGCAGTTACCTTATACCTCTGTACACAAATCGCACCTAAATCACATGACACCCAATTTGCCTCGTATGCTGCTTCATTTATGCACAACTTCAGAATCAGTGTGTCTTTGCTAGTCTGTTTCATCTTGAAAAAATGTATATAAGTCATGTGCTGATTGTATCCGATGTTGCTTGTGGCACAGGTCATGGCTAAAAATTTTTATTTTCCCCAAGGATTACAGCTTCTCAATTATCAAACAAATCATTCATTCATTCATTTGTTCATTCATTCCATGACACCCAGTATATCCTTTTCAAGGTCATGGGTGAACCATGGACCTTTCCAGTACTTAGTGGGTACAGCACACTGAAACTCATCCTGGAGAGGATAGCAGTATATCTCACATTACCAGTCAATAAATAAATAAATAGATAAATAAATAAATCTGTGGCATACTGAAACCACTCTTGGAGAGCATACCATTATATCTCACATTATCAGTCCATAAATAAATAAATGGGTGGCATTCTTGCACCTTGGATAATATTCTTTTTGCATGGTAATTAGTTGTCTAGTTTGGATCTTAGCTGGGATGCCTTCTGTCCAGAGTGTAAATGCCCTCTCTGGGTCTGTGTGTTTGTAGGTTGCTCCAGTTTCTTCCCACTTCTCAAAGATATACCCTAGGTAAATTGGCGATCCCCAAAGTTGATGTGGGGTCATGCCATGTCTCAGTGGGTATGTTTGAGCATGCTGCGGTAGGATAGTGTTGAATTCCTGATTAATTCCCGTCTTATGCTTACTGAGCACTGGGATAAGCATCAGGTCCTCTGTGACCCCAGACTGGGTTAATGAGGTAATTACTGAATGTGTGAATGAATAAAAATAAATAAAGTGGTTTAAACAGCTGTACATTGCATTTAATGAAGCACTACTAAGAAATTATTACCATTATCTGGTGTGATGCACATTTCATCTCTGACCCTAGATACATTCCCCGCCAGCTGCTCATATTTTCTGTTCACCATGCTGAAGTTTTGTTTAACGTCATCAAGCTGACTTTGAAGAAGCATTTGATTACTGGTCAGGTTCAGATTCTTTCCTTTTTCTTCATTAAGCTTAACTTGCAAAACGGATTCATTTTTCACTTGAGAAAAATCTGATAAAAAGCAAAAATTTCTGTCACAAACTTTCATACCAGGGCAGTTAAATAAAACATTTCACATGCTAGAACATGCTTTTGCAGCTTACATCATTTTTGTTATATTAAACAATCATTAAGGGAACATATTTTTAATCCAAAGCAACATGAAATCAAGAAAATAAAAACAATTATTTCAGATACTATCTTTCATTGCCATCATTCATAATGCTGTCAGATAAAAACAAAAACAGGTTTCATATATCCAGTTTACTTGCTACTAAATAAAATTTGGTGTGAAATGCTAGTAAATAAATTTATTGATACAATTTAAAAAATCAGAATAATACTGAAAGACTGAAGTGCTACAGTATCATAAGACTAATATCTTGTAAAGTTACTAATAGTAACTCCTGATGGATCTGTCCTCTTAAACCCAGTCTATCTGTTGTTGCCCACTCCTTATGATAATTAGACAAATAAATGTCCTTATTCCCATTTGACTGTTGACAATCAGCACATAAGTATAATTTTGTGAAGTCTCCCCCCCTTAAACTACTCCCCAGGCTAAAAGACCTTTGATAATATTGCTTAATATTGAGTGTACGGATACTGCTTGCACTGATTTGTTAAATTAGTGATTTTTTACTATGATTAGTTTACGGGCTCTTGCTAGTGGCAGAAGGTTTTCAGGTTAGTTGTTTTGTACTGAACTTTAAATACTCACTAGCAAATCCAACATTATCTTAAGCAAACCAAACTGAAAGCAGTTATATTCATATTTGCACCACCCCAGAGGCATTCCTGTTGAAACCAACGACCAGCACTTCCCCACAACTTCTGTTGCCAGGCTAATTGTGATGAGTATCCTGAAACAGTGTCTAAAAATGTTCTCATGGTCTCTAACGATAGTACAGTTGTGTAAGTAAACTTACCATAACAATAGATGTTTGAATGATTACTGCTGTAGTAGCCTTAACTATATTGAATTATATCTTGCCAAGGACAAAACAGCCAGTCAGTTTCCAAAGCTTCATGGCACCTTCCATGTACCTAAACTGTCATGCAGCTCAAGCTGAGCTTACTAAAAGACAAGTTTTGATGCCAAGTCCATCAGAGCTTTCCTGCCAACACAGGCTGTGAGGCTGGGCTCTGAAAAGACAATGTTAGGAAGAACAAAAAATAAACAACCACAACCTGGTATAAACAATACACCATAAAATAAAGGGATGGCCGAGGGAGTGGCTACTGCAGCAGTAATAATTTGAACATCTGCTGTTAAGGTAAGTTTACATAACTGTACTATGTTCATCATATTGATCACTGCTGCAGTAGCCTTAGCTATATGTGTAGATTACCTTAGTTTATTACATAGGTTCATAGGTGTGTACTAGGCTAATGGCCCTGGACCCTTTACAAGCCTAGCCCATAGAAGTGCCCTGCCATCGTGCTGCCCGACGTTAGTTCCCAGTGCCTCTAATCAAGTAGAGCCACTGGATTGATCCTCGGGGTTAACTTTCTATTTCCCATCCCCTCATCAAGATTTCTCTTGAAGAGGGCCAGTGAGGTGTTCTGCTTGACATGCATGGGAAGTCTATTCCAGAGCATGGGCAGTCTCTGGGTTATCAACCTGTCCCTCCACCATGTTCTGTTGATTGTGGTAATGAGGTTGAGGTCTCTGGAGCATGTGGTGTAGAGGGATTGGGATTTCTTTAGATATAGCATTTCTAACAGAGCTGGGTCAGACATGGCTTTGTAAGTCAAGCAGAGATCGCCTCTTAGTAGACGATATGAGACAGACAATAGCTGGAGATTTTTGAGTCTGTCCATGTAGGACATGTGTTTAAGGCCTAGAATCCTCTCCGCGAGGTACTTTTGTGACCTTTCCAGCTGTTGCATGTGTCTAGTGAGGTACATGCCAAATAGGGCATTATACTCAATGATTGGCCTAATGAGGGAAGAGTAGAGAGAGATGATGACCTCTTTCTTCCTGGATGCAAAACCCTTGGTAATGAGATGTGCCACATAGAAGGACATTCTGACCACAGTGGCAATGTGGTGGTCGAAGGAGAGGTTGCTATCAACCTGTGTCCCCAGATCTCTTATAATGCCTTCAGTGTTCAGTGGTCTCCCATTAATGTGGTAATTATTTGGAACTGAGTATTCCCAAAGATGATGGCATTAAGCTTAAGGCCATGGTTTTGACACCTGTCATTGGTTTCAGTGAGGCCTTTCTGTAGGATGTCTACATCACTTGGGGAGTTAATAATGGCTCCCAGCTTGCAGTCATCTGTGAACTTGGTCAGCCAGAGTCCCTTCGTGTTGGCCTGGAATTCTGAAAAGTAGTTGCCAAACAGGAGAGGACCCAGGAGTGATCCCTGTGGGACTCCACTTGTGACTGATCGTCATGGGGAAGGTGGAAGATGAAGAGCCTAGAATTCCCCGGAGAATGGTCCTAGCAAAGCCTGATCTAGACCTAGAGAAGGAATCAATAATGCTTTGTAAAAGTATGTACAGAGGACCAAGTAGCAGCTTCAAGAATACTACTAAAACCAACCCTTTCCAAAAAGCCATAGATAATGCCAAAGCCCTGATAGTGTGGACCTTGACCCTACCTGAAAAATGTTGTTGTGGTGGGATTAAAGAAGTTAATAGCCTTAGACGAGCATTTGAAAATAGTCTGTATTGACACAGGTTCTTCCTTCTTCTAGTGGGATTAAAGAAGTTAATAGCCTTAGACGAGCATTTGAAAATAGTCTGTATTGACACAGGTTCTTCCTTCTTCTGGTGGGATTAAAGAAGTTAATAGCCTTAGACGAGCATTTGAAAATAGTCTGTATCGACACCGGTTCTTCCTTCTTCTGGTGGGATTAAAGAAGTTAATAGCCTTAGACGAGCATTTGAAAATAGTCTGTATCGACACCGGTTCTTCCTTCTTCTGGTGGGATTAAAGATGTTAATAGCCTTAGATGAGCATTTGAAAATAGTCTGTATCAACACCGGTTCTTCCTTCTTCTGGTGGGATTAAAGAAGTTAATAGCCTTAGACAAGCATTTGAAAATAGTCTGTATCGACACCGGTTCTTCCTTCTTCTGGTGGGATTAAAAAAGTTAATAGCCTTAGACGAACATTTGAAAATAGTCTGTATCGACACCGGTTCTTCCTTCTTCTGGTGGGATTAAAGAAGTTAATAGCCTTAGATGAGCATTTGAAAATAGTCTGTATCGACACCGGTTCTTCCTTCTTCTGGTGGGATTAAAGAAGTTAATAGCCTTAGACGAGCATTTGAAAATAGTCTGTATCGACACCGGTTCTTCCTTCTTCTGGTGGGATTAAAGAAGTTAATAGCCTTAGACGAGCATTTGATAATAGTCTGTATTGACACCGGTTCCTCCTTCTTCTGGTGGGATTAAAGAAGTTAATAGCCTTAGACGAGCATTTGAAAATAGTCTGTATTGACACCGGTTCCTCCTTCTTCTGGTGGGATTAAAGAAGTTAATAGCCTTAGACGAGCATTTGAAAATAGTCTGTATTGACACCGGTTCCTCCTTCTTCTTACCTTTACAAGAAGAGCCGATCTGAAGATCTGAAAGATTTAGTTCTGTCAATAATGTACTTGAGTTGTCAGTGGACATAAAATGTATGGCACATCCTTTTTCCCTCATTTTCAAGATCAGTAAAGAAAATGCAGGAATAGATAGTTTGGCTTAAAGTAAACTCAGATACCACTTTATGCATAAAAGACAGATTAGTTCTCAAATAAACCCTGTCCTTGTGAAATCCATGTCAGTCCTGACACCAAGCTAAAAACCAGCTCCACGTTTATTAGGACATTAACATATCATCATATAGTTAAGCACTTTTGTCCTTCACTGGACTTCTTCAGAACTAAAGAAATTGTTAGTTCCTCTGCTCAATATATGGAACAAACAATTAAACAATTATAAGACCATCATTCAATTAAAAATCTGAACAATCAATACATTTAAGCTCACAAGTAAAATCTGAAAAATATGTAAGGAATGTGTAATAAAGTTCATAGTTTGGCTGCTCTCATTTTTAACACTGAGTTAACAGAAATATAATCATTCAAACCTGGTTTTGGAGTGGCATCAGTCTGACTTGCCAGAGGAGTTCCTTTGTTCCAGTTTACTTTCCCATGCCCCTCCTCTGGTATCATATGGCACAATTCCAGTATCCCAAAAACAAATTTCTTAAAACAGTACAAGTTAATGAGTGCCTGTATAGGGCACTGTTTGGATTAGCTTTTCTTACATCATACAGATATTCATATATCCTTTTCACTAGTTTCCTTTCTACCTTTCCTACATAGAAGGAAAGACAATGGTTACATAATGCAATGTATACCACGCTGGGTGAATTACAATCACCTCTCCTAAATATAATTTTAGTTTGAGTAATGTTACTTAGAGTGGCTTCCTTGTAGTCCACAATATATTGGCAGTAATTACAGCTGCCACATTTAGTAGTACTTAACGTGGCCTCATACGCACCTCTCTCTAACCTTTCCTTGATGTTGTGAACCTTATATATAAACCTGAGTTTGTCTCCCAAATGGCTGTATAGTTCTTCATCCATTTTTAAGTATAGCCCAGTTGTGATTTATGATCTGCTTCACTCTTCTAGTGAGGCTATCAAAGTTGGCGGTCATCCCTCGGTGGAACTTCTCCTCATTTTTTTCATTAGGTGACCTTACGCTGTTCAGTTGGGTGGGTTTACCTAAAATGCATTGAAATCTTGAGACCATGTTCTCTACCACTTGGGTCCTTAGTGACTTCAAAAGGTCCAGGGGGTATTCCCAGTCCAAAAACACAGACATCATTCTATCTAAGTTCCCATCAGAAACCATCCTGGCGGCTGTAATATACTGCCCCTTCACTAAATATTTTTTACAGTGTGTAGGATGATTGGACTACAAGGAAGTCACTTTAAGTAACATTACTCAAACTAAAATTATATTTAGGAGAGGTGATTGTAATTCAGCCAGCCTCGTACACATTGCATTATGTAACCATTATCTTTCCTTCTATGTAGGAAAGGTAGAAAGGAAACTCTAGTGAAAAGGATATATGAATATCTGTATGATGTAAGAAAAGCTAGTCCAAACAGTGCCCTATACAGACACTCATTAACTTGTACTGTTTTAAGAAATTTGTTTTTGGGATACTGGAATTGTGCCACATGATACCAGAGGAGGGGCATGGGAAAGTAAACTGGAACAAAGGAACTCCTCTGGCAAGTCAGACTGATGCCACTCCAAAATCAGGTTTGAATGATTAGATTTCTGTTAACTCAGTGTTAAAAATGAGAGCAGCCAAACTATGAACTTTATTACACATTCCTTACATATTTTTTTTGATTTTACTTGTGAGCTTGAATGTAGGGTTATGGTTTTAAAATGTTTTTTTTTTACTTCTTCTGTATGTAGAGTCTGATTTCTGTGTAATGGATTGTTCAGATTTTTAATTGGACGATGGTCTTATAATTGTTTGTTTGTTCCATATACTGAGCACAGAAACTAACAATTTCTTTAGTTCTGAAGAAGTCCAGTGAAGGACAAAAGTGCTTAATTATATGATGATATGTTAATGTCCTAATAAACGTGGAGCTGGTTTTTAGCTTGGTGTCAGGGCTGATGTGGATTTTTTTGTTTTCTATGTTTTTTTATGTTGTTGCACGTTCTGCACACCTGTTTTTTATGTAAACCGTGTTTATGTGGGAAACGAGATAGGGTTGAGTCACTATAAGAACTTGCAACTCAGATACTCTTCTTTCAGAGGTCAGAGCAATCAGTAAAACTGTTTTCCATGTTAAGAACCTCAATTCAGTCAGATTAACTGGTTCACATCGAGCATGTGTTTAACTTCTTTAACATAAAAGTTAAGATCCCAAGAAGGGGTTACTGATTATCACTGTAGCCTCTTAAGCAAAACCCCTTTCAAAAAATGTTGACATTAGAAAGCCTTGAAAGAGGAGGATCCATGCCCAGACTAGCTGAAATGGCCAATAAATAAACCTTGATAACAACTAGGCCTGAATGCATGTTGGTTGTGTTTTGTCATCAACTACAAAATCTTTTCCATCTGCTAATATGTGATTTTGTAGTAACACGCTTTCTTACCTCCATTAGTATGTGCTGCACATCCTCGTTAAACGGGTTCCTAAAGGCAATTAAATCTCTATCATCCAGGCAGTCAGCTGAAGTTGACTGGGGTCAGGGTGCATCGAACACCCATAATCTTGTTTAAGTAGATCCATTGTGTGAGGAAGCTTGTGAGAATTACCCCTGACCATTTCCAAAAGAAGGGAGAACCACTGTTGCCTGAGCCAGAAAGAGAGTCACCACAAAGATCTTGGGGGATTCCTCTTGAATCTTCAGAAGTACCCTGGATATGAGTAGAAAGGGTGGAAAAGCATACAGGAACATTCCTGTCAAAGAAAAAGGCATCTTGTTCTAGGCCTTCTAACATGGAGTCTTGGATCAGAATCTTGCAAGCTGATTATTTAGGAAGTAGACAAATGGGTCTACTGCAGGAACTTCTCAGAGATGGATGAAATCATGGAAGACTGTCTGATCTAGTCTGCTTACAAGAGGGTCTGCCTGGTCATGCTCAGCTTGTCTGCCACACAGTTTTGCTCTGCTGGAATGCAGGATGCCTGTAGAGTGAGATTGTGCTGTAAAGCTACATCCCAAACTAGCATGGTTAGTCTGCAAGGGTTATGACCTGGTTCACCCCTTTTAAAGGTGTACCACATGACTGTGGTGTTGTCATAGGTTCAAGTGTTCATAGGTATTTACTAGGCTAATGAGCACAAGGGCCTTTTTAAGCTTAGCCATACATCCCAAATCTCTGACAAGTTCTGGTACCCTTGATAAGTGTAAGCAGGGGCTTGGGAAATGAAACATTTACAAGCAAGGGCCTGGGAGATGACTCATTTGTGAGCTGCCTGTGTCTATTAGACACATCGGTGCAAAACCAGGGATGAACTTCCTGTTCCACATCCACTTGTCCAAGCTGCACTTAAACTGTGTTAGGAAAGAATTCTGGTTCACATGGATGGGAGCCTTTTCCAGAGAAGGGGTAGTCTCTGGGATACATACCTGTCTCTCCAACAGATCCTATTTATATCACAGGCAAGGTTTAAGTATTTAGAACAGGTACTTGTAGTGCTGTTTTGCAGAAATGTAGGAGGTCCATCAGAGTGGGGTCTAACAATGCCTTGTATGACAGGCATAGATTTCCCTTCAACAGCCTGTAGGAGACAGAATACAGGGATATAGTCTTGAGGCAGCCTGCATATGACATGTTACTTATGCCTTCTGTTCTTTTAGTGAGGAACCTCTGTGGATGTTCCAGTTGTTGGATATGCCTGGTTAGGCACATACCAAAGGGAGCACTGTACTCAATGATAGGTCTGAATAATGCCGAACACAGTGTAACAATGACTTCCTTGGACTTAGATGCCATACCTTTGTTTTTACGCTGTGCAACATAAAATAATTTCCTCACTACTACAGACACATGATGGTGAAAGGCTAGATTACTATCTATGTGAGTCCCTGACTACTGGGTCAACTGTAAGGTGTATGTTGTCAATACGATCGTTAACAGGGGTGGATGAGTTCCCAAAAGATACTACTATGCATTTTATGGCATTAATTTTAGTCCATGGCTCTGACAACAGTTGTTTTCCTGTGTCAGCCCTTCCTGGAGAACATTTGTGCTGGTGTGGGATTTAATGACAGCTCCTAATTTGCAATCATCTGCAAATTTATTCAGCCAGAAACCACTGACATTGACCTTGACTTCAGTGAAAAAAAATGTCAAAAAGGAGCGGCCAAGGACCAGTCCCTGAGGGACTCCACTTGTGCCTGGCTTCTTTGTAGAGGTAGACTCCATAATTTTAACTCCCTGGATCCTGTCTGTGAGCCAGTTGGGTATCCACTGGGTGACATAAGGGTTTGTACCTAACATCTCAAGTTTGTCAACAATGCCCTTGATGAAAGGACCTAACATCAATCTACCACTTTTTGATAGATCTAGTAAGATTTTTGAATGTGTTAATTGCAGTACTGATGGAGTAGTGTATATTGCCTTGTGCTCACAATGCAATGCTTTTTATGTTGGCATGACAATATGTAGGCTACTTAAACACATCAAAGACCACTTATATTCCATTAAGAACAATGACGAAAAAATGCCTTATATAAACATACATTCTCTTGTAAATAGAAAATTAAAACATTTTTAACCAGCAACAACCGAAACGGTAATAAGTTTGACTGCCACGGTGCAAAGCGACACTTTAATAAAACAAATAAGAAATGTAGTACAGATAAGCACTCTCAAGTTAAAAACCCTTCTTCAGATATGTTAAAAAATAAATCATTCTCTTCTATTTAAATACAAACACAACCTATCAGTGACAGGAATTAATTAAAACTATTCTGAAAAACATTGAATATTCAATGTGTTCTACTCTTTCATTGGTCAATTAAAATATTAAAAAAACAATCAAAAATAGTCTCTAACACGTTAAAACCAATTAAAAGCATTGTATGCATAGAGTATAGATGGTCATAGTAAGGTAAAACAGGACCAGTCAGAAAGAGAGGTAATCGCAATTGTCCAATCAGTGATTGTAATCAGTCCGTTTTCCTTTGAGGCACTCAAAGTAAATGACACTAACAGTGTGATATTCAACCAGTGGATTATTATAAACCAATCCAATTCATTCTCCAGGCTTAAATGACCAATGAGAGATATAGTCTAAATGGAATCTTACAGATTAAAATAGGCTCTTGATCACCAGTCAGAAATAAGATGTCTATCCGTATTCATTACTGGCAGAACAAAGAACATATTCCATTATGTGATTAAAATGAGCTCTTGGATGTCTTTTGAAACAGTTTTTATTAATGAATAGCCATTTAAAAACATGATGTCATTCGTATTAAATTCAGGATATGTCTCCCATTCTCTGGCTGCATTCGATTTAATGAACACTTTAAGCTAATCCAATATGTTTTTTTCTAGAATAGCCAGTATCTGATATAAAATAAATTGTCTAATCATATTTGTTGAGATTGGAAAAGTAAAACAAAGAATGCATACATATTTTGCACTCTAAGATATGGTTGGTCTGTAGGGATTGAGGTACCAATCTAAGGACAGTCTAAACCAATCAAATATATAAACATCAAGGATGTTATATTAGTCAAATAAATTGTTTGCGACCTAACAATGTCATACAAAGTACCTTCTACCTTTGCTGTATGAGTTCAAAAGTCAGCAATGTTGTATATGCCAAACTTTACATTATCAAACTGTTTATTCGTCAAGTGGATGGTCGCGGACCAATCCAGGTCATTTTCTATACTTGAAAAAAACAATAAGGAATTTGTGATGTGGAAGAAATCTTACAGGTTAAATGAAACCATCATTCACCGATCAGGGATGAGGTGTATGTCTGTATTCATCGTAAATGGAACAGAAAACATATTTCATTGTACAATTATTGTTGGTCTGATAAATTCTTAGGTATATTGCTAGGGCAACCTTAATTCTAGGGTGGGCATTTTAAAGATATAGCAAGCTGCAAAGCTGTCTAACATGTTTATTTCATGAATAGCCAGCAGGTAATGTAATGTGAGTTAAACTTTGTGACAAGTCAGGTGTAAATTCTCTGACTATATTCATTGGAATGAAAAATGATGTTTAAGTCTTCAATTGCAGTTAGTCTGGGATGTACTTATGGAAGCACTAGAGAATCTTGAAGTACTGAAATGTCGAATTTCAGTACTTCGAGACTGAATACATGAATTGCAGTTACGTGAAACTGCACTATGTCGACTGCAACAAATGTCAAATCCGCTATTGTGGTGTCGAGTTCATGACATGCGGTTTGTGGATTTATCTGGCATTTTAGGTAAGTGGTGTTTGTGTAAGGGTATTGGCTAAGGATGTTAGTGTGTGTGTGTGTGTGTGTGTGTGTGTGTGTGTGTGTGTGTGTGTGTGTGTGTGTGTGTGTGTGTGTGTGTGTGTGTGTAGTGGTGTTTTTGTGGGTTTAGTGCGACCTTGGAGTTAGTATATATATATATATATATATATATATATATATACACACACACACATCTATAAGTAGGGTGTGGGGGGTGCAGGAGTGCTTGCCCCACTGCTTATAGGTAGGGTAGGTGTTTGTGTGTGTTGTTTTGTTTTAGTGTAGTTAGGTGTGTGTGTGTGTGTGTGTGTGTGTGTGTGTGTGTGTGTGTGTGTGTGTGTGTGTGTGTGTGTGTGTGTGTGTGTGTGTGTGTGTGTGTGTGTGTGTGTGTGTGTGTGTGTGTTGTCATGATTGTGCTATTCGCGGTTTTGTGTGTTCAGGTATGTGGGTGTTCGACTATTCAATCTCAAAATACTGAAATTCAACATTTCATTATTTCAAGATTGTCTAGTGAATCCATACTTACATACCAGTCGAAAAAGAAGCAGGGTTCTTATGAAGCCAATTGAAAATATATAACATCTGAGGTGTTGCAATGGTCAAATGAACTGCTATCAGTGTTGTGCAAAACATCTCACACCCTCTGTATTTAAGTTGGTAGATGACAGCATTAATTCTCATGTATAGACATCATCAGCAATGATTTCCATATATATGTATAGGATAATATTCGCATGATATTATTTGTAGAGCAATCTATGTCCCTTCAAATCAGGTTTGAGTGGAACATTGCCATTAAATCCTGGCAACTTGTCAGCCTCGAGGCTGGCTGTCCAATTCATTTCCGCAATCTCTGTTCTGTTTCCAATGTCTCCTCCTCTAATGTTTTCTGTTAATGTTTGAAGGACCAAAAACGTAAAGGTATGACCTTGACTGAATGCAATATGTTTCGCTAGGCAATTCTTGGTATCTCTCTTTAATTTCTCCAAATCCTTTGGGTTTCTAATACCGTGATGGGAATGGACCCCATTCCTAAGTCAAAGTACAACTAAAGTTCATGAAATTAGTATTGTTTCATTCTTTGATGTCAGCCAGTAGAGTTCTTCGCAGCACCCCCAATGTGCCCAATAATGACTCCTTCTGCAATTCGTATGATGTTACATGAAATGGTAACGTATCTAAATATGATTGTCGATTCTTTTTTATAAGACTCATTGCTCCTGTTACTGTTGGCACTGTCTGGGTATCTTTCTTCCACATTGTTCTTGTTTCTGCCTGCAGATCCTGATATTTTATGACTTTGCGTTTCTCTGTACACAGGACACTGTAGTCACTGGGTGTGGTGATTTCAATGATCAATGCTACTTTTGTCTTCTTTTCATGGACCACTATATCTGGTTTTCTAGCATCTATATTTTGAACTGTTGGCAATGGATGATCCCATGTGATGTAGACTTCATTATCTATGATGCTTTGTGGCTCATGTTGCCGGTGTTTTTCAGCCACTTCAATGCCATAATGTTTGCACAGCCCTCAGTGCAACAATCTCACCACATTATTATGCCTTTCAGTATACAGTCCTTCTGCCATTAGTATGTCACAACCAGCAGCGAGGTGTGGAACTGTTTCCAGTTCAGTTTTACAAAACCTACATTTGACTATTACTCCCACATGTCCAATGGACTTTGTAAACCAGCATGTACGTAGCCCACTATCTTGGGCCACCAATATTAACCTTTCATCTCTTGGTTTGAATTCACCTCTCTTTAACCATTCCTGTGTTCCTTCCTGATCAACATGAGGTTCTTCCAGAAGTTTTCTATACTTGCAACTATATTTATGCTTTTTCTACATTTCTTACCTTCTCACCTGATCCTTCACCTTATATTCTTTCTTTTGTTTTTTTGCACATTCAGTTGCTGCCTGATTTTTATCTACTTCTGGTTTGATTTCCATTCCTGCTTGATGCCAATATGCTTCTGCTAAATTAAGCAGTGAAGTCATTTTAGATTTATTCTCCTCATGTTTCAAAACTTTCACTACGTTTGGGTCTTGTGAGGTCAGCAAATATATGTGGAGTCCCACGACTGCAGATCTATACATATAATCAATTTCAAGGACACCCATCCCTCCATCGGAATGGGGAATATATAATCTTGTTATACACTGATTTTTATAAATCATTTGGTGAGCATGAAACATCCGTCTTGTTTTTCTATCTAATCTATCCAACATGTTTTGGGGCCAGTCAGTCACTACAAAACTGTAAGTTAGGACAGGAAGAGAAAATTGGTTTATAGCTTGAATTTTGTTCCTATATGTCAACACTGGTTTCAGAATTAAAGTCTTCTAAAGTATTTCTTACTAAGTTTTATTCGCACTTGTTCATGTTTTATTGTTGATCCTTTATCAGTTCCCAAATATTTATACACCCCCTCTTGCTCAAGTACTTTTGTATCACATTCTTGTCCCAAACTAATGTTTTCCTGGTGCTGCAGTTTTCCTGCTTTAAAGGTTGTTTTTGCACATTTATCAGGACCAAATGACATTCTTATATCATCTGAAAAAGTTTTAACAACCTGCACCTGTACTTTCAGTTCCTTATCTGATGAGCTATACAGTTTTAAATCATCAAAGAGAAGATGAGAAGTCTTTAGAGTTTGTTATTTTTAGGAGCCAAATTGTAGCCATGGCCTAAGCTGTTAAGTAAACAGCTTAATGGATTAATGGCAAGGCAGAATGGCAACGGTGACAGAAAGTCACCCTGGAATATCCCCATTTGAATTGTTATCCCTGGGATAATAATCTGTCCTTTATCATGGCTTAATTGCAAGTGGTTTGCCACTGTTTCATGGTCACTGTAATGTAGTCAATCAGTGTAAGGTGTATCTTATACATTTTTAAGCACTCTTTTATCCACGAATGTGGGATACTATCAAATGCTTTTTTATAGTCAATCCATGTAATACTTAAATTCTTCCCCTTTTTATAGTTCGCTAGTATGACTAACAACAAATGATCCTTTGATCCATATGGCTTTCTTTTATTGCCCTTTTGTTCTACTGCCATAGTTGAGTTTTTTTCTAAATGACTATAAACCCTGTCAGCATCAATTCCCATGTATAGTTTATACATCGTTGGAAGGGAAGCTATTGTTCTATAATTTTTAGGGTAGCTTGCAGGTTCACTCTTAAGAGCATTGTTTTTGCCTGTTGCTAGCCAGCTTGGTGTCTGTTCAGAGAGTGCATAAAAATAGTTCTTACTCATGGCTAAATCCTCATGCAAAGATATTAATACTTTTAACCAAAAGTTAGGTACTGCATCTCGGCCTGGGGTTTTCCAGTTAGAGGCTTTTCTTAACTTTATTTCAATCTCTCTGGCTGTTATTTCATCCCATTTCATATCCTGTACCTTTAAACGTCTTATTCTTTCTTTTACTTCTTCTATCCATTTAGCATCTTTGTTATGTTCCACAGGATCTTCATAGAAACGTCTCCAAAATGCATCTACTTCCTCTTTTTTTTGGTGGTCTTTCAATTCCTTTTACCTTATTCCCAGTTCTCTATAAAACTTTTTTGGGTCATCAATAAATTGCTTATTTTATACTTTTCCTTTATATTTTTCTGTGTATCTTCTGAGTTTTTCTGCCTGTGCTGAAATATTTAGTTTATTTGCAATAGTGCATGACATATCCTGGTCTGTTCTAATACTGTGCATTGCTTTTATCATCTATCTTTCTTAGTATTTATGTTGATCTGCTCCCTCTTCTATAGTCTTCTAACAGTGACACTTCTTGTCTTAATTGCTTTATAGTTTTCTCTATTCAATAATTCCATGATGGTGTTCAATTTCTCCCCTTCTTTTCCCTCACTACCCTATGTTCTTGTGGTAGAACTTTATCAGTTATTTAGCAGCACAGTAACATATCCTGTTTACTTCTGTTATACCACATGGATCTCTATGGACAGCCCTAATTACTGTGTTCATTTGTTTTATCAAACGTCTGACTTTTTGGGTTTTAATGACCTTCTGCAGTCCATTTCTCTCTCTTAGTTCATTTTATTCCAAACTGAGGGCACATCCCTAGTTTTCCATTTCCTGCGGACATTCTATAGAAAGTTCTATAGCATCTTCCTGTGGCACCTTCTCATCAGTTTCATCCTGTGTCATCCGTTGCTCTGTCATATGGGAACTCACTGGCCTATTACTCCTCAATATTGACTGCATCAGAGTTTCCACAGTTTTCTGTTCCTTCCCTTGCTGTCTAGCTTCAAGTGAACATTTATACTGGTTTCCTGTGGAAGGGTCCAAAATATCTTGATATGGCACCCGACCAATTGTTTCCTGTTCCACTGGTTTCCCCTTAATTTGGATATCCATTGCTCTATCCTGTTGTGGTGCTTTCTGCATTCGATTTTCTACACTGAGTCCTTCCCTTTGCCGGTGCTCCATAACCTCAGTTTCTATTTCTTTAACTTCTCCATTACTAATCTCCTTTTCTACTTTTCCGCTTTGTCTTCTTATTTTTTGTATTGTAAAGTTTTCCATGTCTGGATTCCTTTGCCTGTATTTCTCTTCAAATATCTTTGGTGTTGCTCTTTTTGTATTGGTTAGTTTTGCTTTCTCCTTTGCATAAATATTACACCATATTAAATATTTTTCTTTCGCATCTCCATATTTCTTCTTCAGACGTCTCCTGATCTCCCTGTTTCTTCTTACTTTGGGGACTCATTCTATCATGCTGTGTTGTAACCTGTGTTAGACCTTCTACACCAAATCCTTCACTATGCAAACACTCCATAACTTCAACATCTATTTTTTAACTTCTGCTTTACTGATCTTCTTTTCTATGTTCCCTCTTTGTCATGTTATTTTTTTGTTGTAAAATTTTCCATATCCGGCTGCCTTTGCCTGTATTTCTCTTCAAATATCTTTGGGGCTGCCTTCTTCATGTTGAATAATTTGGCTTTCTCCTTTGCATAAATATTTCACCATATCAAATCTCTCTTTCTTTCCCATGTCCATATTTCTTTTTTAGACTTTTCAAAAATGTTTAGGCTTTGCTGTTTATATTTTTGTACTTCCTCAGATGCTTCTTTTTCCAAACAGATCAAAGTTTCTTGATTTATATACTGTTTCTCACAAATCTATTGTATTAATGAATGCAATTTTTCATTTGAAGCTTCTGACAGTTTTTCTTGTGGAAGTATTTTTCTTTCCTCTAATTTCTCTCTTAATCATTTTGCATATCTAGTGTCTGGAAATTCTGGGTTTTTGCATAATAGTAACAATACATAATTTATTTCTTATCTTCAATAGTCCACTCTATCATCTTTATGGCTCTTCTTTCACGTATCAGTTTTTGTGATTTTTGTGGACTACTACTTCCTTCTACAACAGGGGGGCCACCCTCCTCCTGGGCCTGGCCCCACTGTAGGAATGGTCCAGTATTTTGAAGATTCTACACTGTCATTTTTTCAAGTCCTGGAACCAATGAGCCTACCAGGATTGGGCACTTTCTTATCCTGGGTCTTGTGCACCCAGCTATCACTTTTAATTTTTGACCTACTTCTGTCCATGATATAGGCTATATAAATAAAGTTTATATATCAGTGTATCCTTGGTGAGATTTTGTGAAAACGAGGTCTACCTCGTGAAGGTACTTACCAGGACTAGAGGATGAATTCAATTTCAGCACTACTGCTCCCCTTTACTTGCTGACTTTTCATCTCTCCTATGCAAATATCCCTATTATGCTGTAAAATCTTTTATTTTAATTATCTATTCATCTTGCAGACATATAAACTATCGCATGATGTACAAATTGTGATATAAACAACTGTTCTGGTTCTACAGTCAGCATATAAGTGTGAAACATAGGTATTATTCAAGGTTGGATGTAGAAACCATGTTCTTTTTTTTCAAAATATTTTATTAAGTTTTCCATGAAAAGTAAAAGAGAACAAATGACAAACAGTATTCTCATTCTAAGACAAAGTATTAACAAACAAGGTAAAAACTATTTACAATATATACATAGGCCTGAAGCAAAACTGCAGATCACAGTTAAAATACACACATTCTTTAGTATAAGTATCAGTTCAGAAAGAAATGTGGTCCATTTGTAGTGCTAAAACATTTGTCCAAGGATTATTAACAAATGTCTTTGGATAGATTCTAAGTTCTTTGGTCTTAGTTTCTTTGATTGCCAGGTCTTTCACTGAAAACAAGAAATCCTCAACAGTGGATGGGCAGCTAGTCTTCCATCTTCTAGTGCTGCATTTTCTGACAATAGCAAGTACCGACCATAGTACATATGAATTATTCTTATTCAAAAAGTAGCCTTCATTCACATTGAAAAGAACTAATGATTTAGACAATATGAAGGAATCAGTGAATAATGCTTTGATAAAATCTTCTATGCTGTTCCAATAGCCCTTTAATTTAGGACAATCATAAACAATATGTGCCCAACTGGCATTTGGTATGTTCTGTACATCTCCAGCAGGATGCGTTGGAGCTATTATTGATTTTAACTATCTTATCTAGTGTCAGAAATGCCCTATGGAGATACTGCTAAGCAAAAATATTCCAGTAATGAGAAGTATGCTTGATGGATGACAGAAGTTTTTGTTTTTCATCATGTGAGAAAGTAAAAGAACAGCTTTTGAATATAAAGTTCCAGCAACTTTGATTTATACTAGCCTCATAAACAATTAACATGTTATATCATTTCGAAATAATGTTATTTGTATTGAAGCTATTATGTCAAATTTCACACAAGCGTTATCTCTGGTGTTTCTTGATGAGTTTTTAAATATTATGCATAAATCTTGAGAATAAGTTAAGATACTTTGTAGAATTAATCAGTTTTGAGGAAGTAAATCATGCTCTTTTATAAGAAACTGAGAGTCTAAAACTTTAGTGTCATTTATGCATTGATACCAACATATAAACTTCTTGGATTCCCAACTATCTAAAACACTGAGAAATATTTTATCAGGAAAATTCCTTGTAATTTTAAAGGGGGTTAACAGTTCAAACCAGATCTTAATATCAGCATTAGATTTAACAAATTTTCTGAAGAAATTAAAATAGTGAGTTAATGAATTTAATTTTGAGGGTTTGGCAATATTGTGTTGGGTAATATGACATAAGAGCTACCAGAACTTACTAGAAGAATTATTCTAGCCCTAATACCCTAGCCCAAAGGTTCCTGGAATTCATAAATTCAAATGCACTGGAACAACTAGTCACCTCTCCCACTAGGGGAGATAATATACTAGACCTGATCATCACAAACATGGGGACAAAATGCTCCACACCGGAAGTATACCCCTCACTAGTGAGATCTGACCACAAACTAATTACCCTGGATATACATATCCCACCTCCACCCCCAGCACAAAAGACCACAGTGAAAAACTTCTCAAAAGCAGACTTCACTCTTCTTAAGACTGAGATGGTATCCTTTAAGCCCACTGTGCCAGTGGATACCACATCCCACAATGCCGAATCCTTCACAAATGCTTTCTATGGACATCTCCAAGAATGCATGGATCATGCAATCCCAAATAAATCCAAGTCCCTCTCCAACAAAGGCAAGCGTCCTGTCTGGTGGACCTCAGCCATTAACAAATTGTATAACAAAAGAAGGAAGCTACTGCACGTCAGAGCAAAATCCCATGAAGGGAAGACATCTCTGATCAACATTAGCAGAAAACTACGTTCTCTCATAAAAACATCCAAGGCCAACTTTGAGAGAAAAATCGCTAAGGACACTAAAGATAACCACAAAGCCTTCTTCAGCTATGTTAGAAACCTGGGCGGAAACTCTCCGATATGCTCAGAGTTGGTTCACAACAACAAAAAATACACTGAACCCACAGTTATTGCCAACATTCTGGCTGACAGGTTCAGTGCAAATTTCTCCCCTCCCTCCCTCACCCCCAAAAGAAGAAATACTTATCCCAGCTGTATGCAATCTCCCTGTCATCTCAGATGTCCAAGTGAGAACTGCCCTAAACAAAGCTAAAAACACAGCATCAATGGGACCTGACGGTATCCCGGGTTGCGTGTTACGTGAACTCCAAGAGGAGCTAAACCCACACATAAAAATGCTATTTAACCTTAGCCTTACTTCGGGATATGTACCTGAACACTGGCGTACAGCAACAGTGGTCCCACTCCACAAAGGGGGTGCCTCTACAGACCCTGGAAACTACTGCCCCATAAGCTTAACCAGCCTGGTCTGCAAAGCTATGGAAAGAATCATTATGGAACTCATAAACAGAGACATAGGGGACGTACAGACACTTGACCCCACCCAGTTCGGCTTTGTAAAGGGCAGATCCTGCCTTTTGAACCTGGTTGACTTTTTCAAAGCAGTCACTAGAGCCATTGATGAGGGCAAAGCAGTCCATACAGCCTACCTGGACTTGGCTAAGGCCTTCGGCACAATACCCCACTCAGGCATCATAGATAAGCTCAACAGCTTAAACGTAAACCCTTATGTCACTAGATGGGTTGCAAACTGGCTAAAGGACAGAACCCATAAAGTTAAAATCGCTGGAGCAATGTCAGACTCAAAGCCAGTCACAAGTGGTGTCCCACAGGGATCTGTCCTGGGACCCTTCTTGTTTGGCATTTATTTCTCAGATGTTAAAGCAAACATGGGAGGGCTGTGGCTGACAAAGTTCGCAGATGACTGCAAACTAGGCGCCATAGTCGATACACCAGCGGAAACATACATCCTACAAAAAGGCCTCACAGAAATGGACAACTGGTGCCGGAGTCACGGCCTTAAACTAAATGCCAAAAAATGTATAGTCATCCCCTTTGGGAAAAACAAAGTACCCACAAATTATCACATAGACAGCAACCCACTGAGTACGGAAAAAGTAATCAGAGACCTAGGGACCCAAGTCGACAGCGACCTCTCATTTGACACCCACGTTGCCAAAGTGGTTAGAAAAACATTTTACCTTGCACACCTCATCGTGAAGGGATTCACATCCAGATCCAAGGATGTCATTGTACCACTATACTCCTCCCTCATCAGACCCATGATTGAGTACAATGCCCCATTTGGTATGTACCTCACCCGGCATTTGCAACAGCTGGGGAGACCACAAAAGTACCTCACCAAGAAGATCAAGGGTCTCCAACATATGTCTTATTCTGCCAGACTAAAGAAACTTCAGCTCTATTCAGTAGCATACCGCCTGCTCAGAGGTGATCTCTGCCTGACGTACAAAGCCATGTCCAATTAGGATCTGATGGACATGCTCCACCTCAAAAAATCCAAATCCATCAGGACCACGAGAGCTAAAGGCTTAAACCTCGGCACAAGTATGAATAGGACATGCTGGAGGGATAGATTCATAACCCAGAGGCTTCCCATGCTTTGGAACAAGATCCCAGTTTGTATTAGGCAGAGCCCCTCACTGACTCTCTTCAAGAGAAATCTTGATGAGTGGATGGGAGATCGTAAGTTTACCCCAGGGGTCACATCTGTGTCATTGCTAGACAGGGGCACAGTAAACTAATTCTATTATATGAGGGGACCTTCATTGTGTCATTACTAGACAGAGGCACAGTATTCTAAATTTATTCTGTACATTTTTTGTACCATTTCATGGGGTGGCAAAAGCCACATCACTATGGCTAGGCTTACAGATGCCCCAGGGCAGATAGCCTAGTACTATACAAATGCCCCAGGGCAGATAGCCTAGTACTATACTATGAAACTACTATATGAAACTAATGGAAGTTTGGCTAACAGGGCATTTTCATTAATTAGTAAGGTTAGATGTAATAGTTTCCAGCTAGAGTGATAATTTGGATTAATCCAGTTTAAAATAATCTTAAATATGGATGCATTAATGTATGTTTCAATATCCGGGAATATGATTCCTCCTTGCTCCCAAGATCTAATATGATGTAGAAAAGCTATTCTGTTTCTTTTGAGGAACCAGAGGAATTTCATTAGTAATCTGTTTATATCTTTAATGTATTATTTATAAGAAAAGTTAAGAACTAGAGCTATGTAGAATAATTTTGGTAAAAGTGTCATTTTTATTAAATGTAACCCGTCTTCAAAGGTGATGAGAATTTTGTCCCAGCTATTTGTATGCTCATTTATTAAATGTATAATATTTTTATAATTATATTCAGTTGTGTTTTCTGTGGATTTACATAGTGTTATTCCTAGATAATCATGGGAATCTGAGATTGCACCAATAATCCGATGATTATCCGATTGCACATTTCCCTTCGTATTTAAGGGCATATGTTCAGATTTAGATCTATTGAAATGTAAACCCGAGATTTTCTGGAAATGGTTCATCACAGAATCTAATTCTAATATAACCGATTGTGAATTACTTAACGTGAGCAAGATATCATCTGTATCAGTGGGACCCCTCTGATACTGATACCGATACTGCTTAAGCTGGTATAGGAACCCTTTACATCTCACGCAAATGCTGGTTTTGTATGCTGTGCTGTTCCAACCTATGAGTACTTACGGGCTGTGCAAACGTGAATAATTTTAGATAGTTTGGCTAGCTTTTAAAGTGACTGCTCTTGACTTTGTTGCTAACTTAGAAGTGAATGCGTTTAGTTATTAGGTTTGCCTTACATTGGGACTGCTCCTATCCTAGTCCTCACACCTATTGCTTTCACATATCATATTTCTGTATACGCAATAGCGTTCCGTGTTATGACTTGCTATTTACACCATCTACACCTCCTAAAGAGACTGGAAAGTGTTTCAATTGAATTGTTTATGTTAACGTGAATGCGTTCACTGAATTACTCTGGTGTGTGTGGTGATTTGCTGTAACACTAGGCTCTATATATTATTAGCTATACAGTTATTTATTTGAAATGTACTTTTCACCATTAATATGTACATCCTAAAGAGTTATATCAACTATGTGTAACGTTGCTTTGCTTACCAGTTGCATAACCTGTCTTTTATTGCATTTTGACTCTGAATTGTAACCCTGTATGTTAATATTGTACTCTAACATTATCTTTTTGTCCTCTCTCCTCCTCTAACAGCTATCCCTCCACGACCCTGTGTCTTTGCCTGGGTTGTATCCCTCTAATTTCACTATTAGGGTGTTCCCCACAGAATACCCTTGGACTCGGTCAGGACATTGTCTTCTTCTACCACCCTCTACCACCAGAAAAAGAGAGTATGTCTACCTAGTCATGCTATATTACATTTTAACTAAATGTTCCTGCTAAACTTTCAGACTGCCACTAGCTAAGCAGCCAGCAGCTACCCCTCCTTACTCCTTCATTTCCCTCACAGTCTCCTCGGATGGCCACATAGGCTATCCTCTCTCCCCTTCTAGTACAGCTCCACGCCTGGTAGCTCCCTTGTTTGCTTACTGCACTACTACTTTGTCCACTAGATGTTATACTTTCCTCATCCCTATTTGGGATATTAGTACTGACTTCTGCCTTACACTTTTATTCTCCCGTCCTTATACTAATCCTTTTCCTCCTTTACCTCTCTGTCTCATCCTCTCCCCGAGGATACTTTCTCTTGCCTTGATTCCCCTTCCTTCCTGATACTTTTCCACTCTCCTCTGGTGTACTTTGTGTGCCCCGCTCCACTCCCCACCCTACCCCCATATCCCACCCACCCCCAGGGTCCTACATTTATATTTCTACAAGCCACACCTCCTACTACTGCTATCCTATCCAATTCACAGTCTCACAGATTGTGTAACTTCCTTCACTTAGTCACACCTACATACCACTTTAACCAACCCACCACTGTCTCACTAAAGTCCTATACCATTACAGCCCCTTCCACTCTACCCCTACTCCCACCACACACCCTCTACAACATATCAGGAAACCCTACTTCACATACAACTATCTTATCATGTCTACAACTATCCTCCACTCACAACTTAAACTACCTATCACCTTCTTACTATTATTCCTTCTCATTACTACCTACTTCTTAACCTCCTATGAACACTCCTTAACTATTTCTCTCTCACTTCCCTCAAAACATACTAGTACACCTACAACATACCTACCTTCATCCTATTTACCTACCTCATCACAAACCATATATCTACTTCCCAAATACCATAGATTTCATTGTAAACTACTAAAAACTAAATCAAAGAAAGTATTTGACACATCTCTAAAACACATATCCAAAACTATGCTCTACTACTCCATCTACTTCAGGACGGTGACATACACCCCAATCCAGGCCCTCAACCTACAACTACTGAAACACACAGTCACCATATAAAAGCTCTCCTTCCTCCATCAACTATAACTACAAACATACTATCCTTGGCCCACCTAAATATCGCAGTATCTGTAATAAAGTTAGTCAAATACACGCCCTACTAGAAGTACACAACTTTGACATTCTATGCTTATCAGAAACCTGGCTAAAACCATCTATTAAAGATATTGAAATTACCCCACCTCGATATAACATTGTTAGACTTGATCGCACCTCCAAGAAAGGAGGTGGAGTAGCTATCCTATATAAATCTAACCTGAAGCTTACTCTTCTTGACCTTGCTCTTACCCAAAACAATAATGTCGAAATAATCTGCTCTAGAGTTCAAATTAATACTACTAAATCAATAAACATCATTTGTGCTTATCTGCCTCCAGGAAATAATATCCCACATTAGAACAACTTCTTGAACAACTCTCAAATTACCTCCCCAAGAAACACTACTTCTTGGAGACTTTAACATTGACTGGAAATCTTGTAACAATGCTAACCCTACTTCCCATTTAAACCTTTTGGTTTCAAACAACTAATTGATAGTGCCACTAGAATAAATAAAACAAGCAAAAAGAAACCACCTTAGACTGGGTTCTTACAAACTCCCCTCACAAAGCTACAAAACTGGCATCCTTCCTGATGACCTTAGCGATCACTCCCTCACATATGTCATTAGAGCTAAAACTCATCAAAACTTACCTACCTCACATAGAACACTATATTCAAAGAAACAATTTAATCCCCAAAGATTTCAAACAGAACTCTCACAATACAATTGGACCCCTCTAAAGCACCTCTCTCTCAACAAAGCCATAGAATATTTCAACTCAGCATTCCTTACAATCCTAAACCACCATGCCCCAAGTCGTACCATTAGAATAAAGACCAGAACAGCACCCTGGCTTACCTCTAATACTAAACAAAAGATCAGGCTTAAAAATAAATCTTGGAAGAAATGGCTCCTCTAGAAACCCAACAGACTATCAAACCTTTAGAGAGCTGAGAAACAAAGCCAAAAATGCTATTATTTCAGACAAAAGAACTACTATGTAGAACTTCAGCAATCCACAAAAAAGAACCAAAAAGGTTCTGGTCTACTATCAATCATCTACTTACCCCAGGTAAAATAGTAACACCTAACCCACAGAATCTAGACCCTGATAATCCCTCTTTAATAGCCAATAACTTCAATAGCTTCTTTACTACTTCCATACAAACACTAGCAAGCCATTTATCCCCTGATGCTTCCCAACTGATCTTAAGTAACACCAACAACGTCATTCCTTCCCTTCAACTTCAACCCATACCCACCTCCTACATACAATCTCTCTTACAAAACTTAAACCCACTACCCCCTCAGCAGATAAGCTTCCTGCTGAATTCCTTCAGGTAGCAGCAAAAGCTATAGCCTACCCTGTTTCAATCCTAATAAACAGATCCATAAAAGAAAGTGATTTTCCAGCAATCTGGAAGATATCACACATCATACCCTTACATAAAGGAGGCAAATCCACTGACCTCTCTAGCTACCGCCCAATAGCACTATTATCTCCACTAGCTAAAATCATGGAAAAATGTATACACAAACAACTACTTAACCATCTCCTTCAAAATAACCTACTAGCAAACACTCAACATGGATTTAGACCCTCACATAGTACGACCACTGCACTACTTTCCTTTACTAACACAATAAACTGTAACCGTAATAATAACAAACTAACTGCTTCTCTTTTCCTAGACCTGTCAAAAGCCTTGACATGGTCAACCATAAACTTCTCCTACACATACTAAACTCACTTGCCTTGGATTTTCCTCCTTAACGTGGTTCTCATCCTACCTTAAAACCGACAACAAGCAGTACTCTGGAAAAATTCTCTATCTGCTCTACTACCTATCTCCTTAGGAGTACCTCAAGGATCAATATTAGGCCCACTCTTATTCTCTATCTTTATTAATGATCTTCAATCATCTATCCATAACACTACCTGCATACAATATGCAGATGATTCTACCATCATCTGTACAGCTCCCACCCAATCTGAACTCCAGTCACTCACACAATCTACCTTTTCAACCGTTGAACAATAGTTCTCAAAAGATGTCTCCTTCTCAACTCCAAGAAAACAAAACTATTACTATTCTCACCTACCCACAAATCTCCTCAACTAAATTTTACTATTACTGCAGCTGACAATTCTCTTATCTCCCCAGACTCTACTACCAAACTGCTTGGTGTTACTATTGATAATAATCTTAACTATGATTGTCATATCAATAACACTATAAAAGCAGTAAATAAAAGATAGGTTCACTGTACAGAATAAAACCCTTCCTTACTCCAGAAGCACGGACCACCTTAGCTCAATCACATCTTATCTCCACCCTACTGTATGCTTCCTCTATTTACACCAATCTCTCTAAAGGTAAACTGTAAAAATTAACTACATCCTATCATAATATAGCCCGTTTGCCACAGCATCCCAGTACAGAACTCACCACTGTAATAACTTAAAACAATTACAATGGTTAGAACTACCTAACAAGCTTATCTATCAACAACTCTTAATTACACATAACATTCTTTATCAACCAACAAAAACACCAGCTCTCAGTAACCTCCTTACTCCCTACAAAAACTTGAAACAGTTGCGATCTGCGAAAAGATACAAGTCACCACAACTAGAATTACAAATTCAGCAGGTAACTGTCTATTTTCAAACTCCATAGGAAAATATGGAATAACCTCCCTCACACATTACCTCACTAGACTCCTTTCAACTTTTCAAAAACAACTTCTATTACATCTTAACAACTTCTGGCTCTGCTCCTGTACCAATCCAGACTAAATGACTTCTTCGCTCTTCAGCCATACCTCCCTACGTAAAAATCACTATCTTTCCCTGCTATTTCAAATGACTAAATTACTGTACTGTTCTAAAAAAAAAAAAAAAAAATATGAATATATAGCTTAGGCTATTTGTTTTTTACCTGTTTTTTTTTCGCTGTATTTTCTACTACACTAAAATGTATGCATTGTTGCTTAAATGTTTAACCTTGTTTTAATTGTGGAGCTTTTCTCCCCGGGCCTCCACTGAAAATGGAAATTATCCAGCTGGACTAGCCCGGTCAACAAATGTAAAATAAATAAAATAAAAAAATAAAAAATAAAGCATTATCTTGGAATTATACTGATTGTAAATATTTATACCAATGATCTTAAGATTGTCACGAATAAGGGCAGCAAATATTTCAATGGCTAATGCAAATAAAATAGAGGCTAAGGGACATCCCTGCTTAGTGCCTTTGGTTATTTGAATAGATTCAGAAGTGAAGGGGCCTAATTTAACATAAGCTACATTGTTTTGGTATATATTTTTTATTAGAGAAATGAAAGAAGACGGAACATGAAAATGACGTAATATTTCAAGCATATATCCCCAGTTGATGGAATCGAATGCCTTTTCTATGTCTAAACTAATCACTAGTGCTTCTTCATTTCCCTTGCTCAAATATTCAATAAGTGTTAAGATCCTTTGGATGTTATCATACGTGTGTCGCTCATGTATGAAGCCTGATTGATCATCATTTATTATTCGCGTTAGTGGGACCTTTAATCTATCTGCAAAGATGGACAAGGATTTTATAATCATTATATAATAACGATATGGGTCTGTAAGAACTACAAAACTGTGGGTCTTTGTTGGCTTTTATGATAGGTGAGATCAAAGAGTATCTCCATGAAGGTGGTATAGTGCCATATGATTGAACTTCTACTAGAGTTTTGTGAAAGAAGGATAGTGCAGATGAGGGGAACAATTTATATATTTCAATGATTATACCATCCATCCTGGGGTCTTTATTGGGCTTAAACTTTTTAATTTTTTGTTTAATTTCCTCTAGTGAGATTTGTGCTTCAAGAAGTGTATCAAGATTCTCAGGGGCCTTAACTGATTAAGTGAAGAAATATCTAAATATATATATTCATTAATTGAATGATTGGAACCAAAGTGTTTGGAATATTAAAAAGCCTGGACTAAACTACTACTGTTCAATTAAAAGTGCACTGGAACTTAGAAAATTGCCACATTGTTTACATGACTAATTGTATTTTATTTTATTTTTTTCTACAAATTGGTTTTAAATACTATTTTAAATCATTTGAAATTTAAGGGTATATTTTGTTTCCATCATTATATATATATATATATATATATATATATATATATATATATATATATATTTTTTTTTTCAACTTTATTGTAATAACAATACTAACTAATTATACAATTATTTAGGTTTTTAGGGTTCTTGTACACAGACCTGAAGAAGTCTAGAAGGACGAAAGCGATCTTTGTTAACAATAGGTTATGAAAATAGAAACTGATTTTTACATGCAAAATGTATATGTATATATTTATATATAATTTTTGATCGCAAAATGAACTAAGGTTTATATATTTCCAGCCATGTAGTATATTGCCTTGTATATAAAATCACTGACTTAATAATCTACTTAATAATTTGGTTAAATAAGATATACCATTAAAGTACATTAGGGCTATATATTATTATGACAGCTACTAGGTAGGGCAGGACCAGCTCGAATGTCACACTGATGGGGGAAGGGATGTGAATTTAACATGTGTACCAATAACACTTTGTTTTACAGCACAATAAACCACTCCCATGCCTGATAAAAAGTATATATATATTTAGAAAGCTTGTGAGGAAATTATTACTCTATTTTTGTTTTACTTGGATCACTTGTCTGTGTACTTAATAAAGGATTTTTGACTGGAAACAGACTGCCTGTCTTGCTTGGATTACTTTCGAATACTTAATAATGTATTGATTTTATTATTATTTATTTTACATTTGTTAACCGGGATGGTCCGACTGGATACATGTCCTTTTTCAGCGGAGGCCCGGGGAGGAAAGCTCCAACAGAGTTACAGTGATAATTAGGTACAGTAAATGAGCTGAAAGAACTTAACAAAAACATAGGCTATTTACATACAAGTACAAGACTGCCATTACTATTTCTGAGATTACTACAAATGTAACATTAATAACATATTAGCAAGGACGGTAGGCAGTATAATGACATAGAGTTAGACAGGATACATATTTCTTTATCACAGTATACAAAGTACTTATCATCTTAGCTAGTTGTTTATGTTTTAGTTAATGGCACAGAGCTAGTCTGGGTTTGAGCAAGGACATAGCCAGTGTGACTTGAAGTGGAGTTTTAGACTATTTTTGAATTGACTTAGAGAAGTTGCAAGTGTGATGTTATTTGGGAGAGAGTTCCATATTTTACCAGTGGTGTTGGCAAATAGTGCGTCACCACCTAGGTTGAGAGATTTAGTTGTTTGGACAAGGAGTCTGTTTGCTGAGCGAAGGCAGCTTAGATTGGAGTAGGGAGTCATTAAGTCTTTAGTGCTGGGGTATTCTCAGGTTGTTTAAGGATTTTGAAGGCCTCTATGAGTTGGGACTGGTGAAGAAGGTGTGGGAATTCTATCCATCCAAGCTTTTTCAGGTTAGTACAGTGGTGTGTTCTGTAGGGTAGGCCTGTAACGAACCTGGCAATGTGATTATAGCAGGATGAGAGCTTGGCCAGATCAGATTTGTTAAGGTGAGTGAGGACAGGAGAGGCATATAGTAGGGTAGAGAAGTTGTGAACGGGCTGTGGCTGCCCTGGCATTCGGGTAAGGAAGGCTTTAATTCTATATAGGGTCCCAAGTTTCTTGTTGACTGACTTAATGGCTTGGTTGATATGTATATCAAATCTGAGTTTATTGTCAATGTTTACTCCTAATAGCTTTGTATAGGTGTCTGGGGAGATGATGGTCCCATTATTGGATTTTATAGTGAAGTTTTCAGTCGGAGATCTATTGGTTGGGTAGAAGAGAAGTAACTTGGTTTTGTTTGGATTTAAGATCAGGAGATGGTTGGCAAGCCAGTTTTCGACTTTGGTGAAGCTATGTTGGGTGGTAGTTAGTAGATTTGCAAGAGAGGCATTGGAACATATTATAGTCGAGTCATCTGCATATTGAATGCAGGTGGCTTCAGGGATGACTGTTTGGATGTCGTTTATGAAGACTGAAAAGAGGAGAGGTCCTAATATGGAACCTTGAGGAACTCCTATGGTATTTGGTAGTAGGCAGGAGAGCTTGTTTTGCCACATTACTGCTTGTTGTCTCCCAGTGAGGTAAGCTTGAAACCAGTCAAGGGCTGGAGTATCTAGATACAGGGTTTTAAAGTATATAGAAGTAACTGATGGTTTACCATATCGAAGGCTTCGATAGGTCCAGGAAGAGAGCGGAGGATATTTTTTATTATTCGGTTAAGATTAATGTTTTCAGTAAAAGAGAGGAGGGCAGTGGTTGTACTATGATGGGGACTGAATCCATGTTGAGAGTCTGTGAGTAGTTTATTTTGGGTTAGATAGAGCATTAGTTGGATGTGCATGCACTTTTCCATAATTTTGGCAAGTGGTGATAGTATGGCTATAGGTCTATAGTTGGATAGTTCTGTGGATGAACCTCCTTTGTGGAGTGGAATAACATAGGATATTTTCCAAATTGAGGGGACTGAGGCCTCAGTTATGGTTCTGTTAATTAGGATTGAGATAGGGTAGGCTACGACATCTGCAGCAATTTGCAGGTATTCAGCCGGCAGAAGATCGGCTGAAAGGGTGGTTGGCTTCAGTTTTTTCAAAAGGGATCTGATAAAGGATGTGGACACTGGCTGGAAGTTAAGAGAGTGGTGAGTCGGGTATAGTGTTTATAGAAGTGTGGGGAGGAGAAAGTTGGTTAGCTAATGACTGGATGGTTTCTGTGAAGAAAGTATTGAATGAATTGGCTATATCTTCTTGGCTCTTGTCAGATAATGTTCCTGGTAATGCTGTAGAATTATATATTTTCAATTATTACTTTTTGACTTGACGAGTTTACGTTCGCTACTTCTACTACTACTGTCTGATCTGATTAATATACAGTGATTAACTAGAAATATATGGACTGAAAATCTTCCACACAGAGAAGTTTCTTACACTGTTTTGTTTTTAGACCCACTACACTTTAGTGGGTTGTTTTGAGACTTTGGGGATACAACGGAGATTACTTGAATAATGAAACTTGAAGGCATCTAAAATATCATAAACCATATTCTGATTGCAAACGTGCCTACACACTTTGCCTGCATGGAAAGAAAACGTTAGAGTTCTATCAGATCTGCTGCTATTGTTTAGTCTTGTAGCATAAATATTGTTTAAGATTTTTCCTGTTCTTAAAACAAAAATATGTTTTTTCCTACTATGTCTTTAATTGCTTGATCAGTAAAAAGTATCTACAGGTTGTCTTTATTGATATTACATATGCGATCTACATCATGGGAATAGGTCAACACTACTTTTAGTCTCTGATCCATGTACTATTGAGTTGTTTTGTTACTAGAAGATGGCTGTTTCTTCTTTGAAAATGAGGTCTACCTCTGGTCTTCCTTTGCTCCATAATCTCAGCCATTGATTTATTGATCTCACCCTCTTTATAGCTTTTCATTTTGCAATTGTTTAACAGATTTGTGAAGGTGCAGAAAAAATCTCATCTTGAGTGCACAATCGAGATGCCCTTAATAATTGACCTTTCAGGATGTTTTGGTAAATATGCTCTGGATGCATACTTCACCGATATAATAAGTTGTTCTTCCAATATTCTTTGCAAAGCATGCTGGTGTTCATATTTCCATCTTCTTTAATGCACACACACATCCTCCAAAGCTGACAGAAGTAGAGGAAATGGGTAATGGTTCAGAAAATGCTCATAAAATGTTCTGTGGGACAGAGAAACCTCACTGTACTCCCACTGAAAACACTGGAAAATTCTGGAAAATGTTTAAAAGAAACTGAGCTGTCCTCTGAGTCTGGATCAGAAAACTGAGGAGAAAACCTATATCTGTCCCTGTCCCTTCAACTTTCTGTCCATATTCAGAATTGTGAATCTCTTCAGGAAAGGAGATATCCTTTCTTTTGCCAGAAAGTAATAAATAAGAAGGAACAGCCTGAATAAAACCGTGATCCAGAACCAGTAAACTATTGTTCTCTAAAGAAATTTGAAGAGTAGATGTAGGTTTAGTTTTCTGTTTCTTTTTGACAGAATAAATGGGGGTGACATTAATATAAATGGCAGCAGTAGCTTCCCCAGGGATGGGCACAACATTCTGATACAGCAGGGAATCTTCCCCTGTTCTCTCCCAGAACCAACAAGAGTGGTTCTCCCATGCCTACAGTGGGAACCCCAACAGCCACAAAAGATGTGAATAACCCCAGGATCATAGTGGTTATAGGTACTACACCAGAGGGATCTGAGTTAAATGATGAGTGATCTGAAGTACAACAAATGCCCTCATCAGAGTCATCCACCTGCGGCTGAGGCAAATGGATAGTCTGCTGTGGTGGTAAAGTCTGTTTGCTTAACTTTTTCTTTTTGTGGCTGGAAGAAGACCAACCTTGAGACAGTTAAGCCAAAAATGATGCCTTTGTCCTGGGGAAAACAAGCAGAAAATCCATTAAAATGTAGTCTTTAAAAGTCACTTTTTTACACAAAAACATAGTAAAAAGTACTTCAAAACCCTTAGCCAGTCTTAAAAAGTAAAATAAACACAATTTCTCCACAGAAATTTTTTTTAGATAGCTTAAACAACTTTTAAAGTGGCAGGAAAAAACACACTCTCATTTAAAAGTGGAATACAGTCTCATGACAGTCCCTTAAAGCAGAAAGTAATAGCTTTAAAATAACTTTCCTGAAGAGAAAAGTATCAATAATCAACATAAATAATTTAACAGAAGTTCTTTTGTCCCCAAGGAAACGTATCTGCCCAGCAAAGGAGCAGCACAAGTCCCCCGTCAAACCTCAAAAGCCTCAGAGGAGTGTAAAGATCTGGAGGGCTTGTCACACAGACGTGTCTTTTAGTCAGCTCAGCCTGAGCTGCCCGACAGTTTGGGCATGTGGAAGGTTCCCTGAAGCTTTGGAAGCTGGCAGCTGTTATATCATTGTCAGGATATAACCCATCTAGCTAAGGATACAGCAGCAGTTAACAATGTGAAGAACATCATCTGTTTGTCAAACAGCAGGAGCAAATGTATGAGAGACGTATATATGTAATGTCTTTGGAGGCAAAAATCCCATACACCATAAACTCAGACACCAAAATCATCAGCAATACACCAAACATCACACCTTGACAAGGGCACCACAACATACAGAATTCAACAAATGCTGAGGTTCTAAAGATGAACTTGCCTAAACCTTAAAACACAAGCGCAAAGCACACTCCTAACTCTTAACTCCTAACATAGCACAAGGAATCCCAAAGTCATGGATCAAACCTGTAAGGCATGAACATAACCAAACATTTTTGTTATAGGTGACTCCATTGTAATACATACTGATGTACCTCTTACCAGGCCATGCAAGGAAAGAGTGACAGCTGCTTGTCTAGTGCCAGGATCCACCAAATCATGCAGTCACACACACAAGCCATCATCATCATCATCAACAACCTTCTTTGTCCCATTTTCTACATGGGGTCAGGGTGTCATGTCAGCTGTCCCCATCTCTCTCTCTCTATTTAGTGCCACACTCCTTCCTTCTCCAACACTCATAACTGACTGTCACAGGTCTTCTCTCACACAATTCATCCACCTCTTTGCTGGATGTCCTTATTTCCTCTTACATTCTTCCTGTCTGCCCCAAATCATCTTCAACAGATTATGTTCTGCTTTTCTGTACATGTGCCCAAACCACCTTAATCTGTTCTCTGTGTTTTCTGTAATTGGAGCTACTTTGGCTTCTGGTCTTATTTCTTCATTTTTTCATCTGTCCCACAATGTGCATCCTACCACCCTTCTCATGCACTTCATGTCCATCACCTGTAGCTTCCTCAACTGCTCTGCCTTTACTGCCCAGGTTTCTGTACCATAGAGTAGTACTGGTCACACCATTCACTGTTTTGTACACTTTACTTTTCCCCTTTTTTGGCATTACTCTGTCATATACTACACCTGACACTCTGTGCCAGTTGGCCACAGCCCCTCTGATTCTAGCTTTGAAGTCCTCATTCAGGCTTCCCTTGTCCTCAATCACCCCTTGCAGATACTTAAAACTGTTAACCTGTTTCAGTATTTTCCCTTTTATCTCAGTTTTCAGATTCTTCTGATTTTCCCTATTTGCTGCTTTTACAACTGTTTTATCTGTGCTCATTTTTAACCCATGTGCCATCATTTTTGCATTCCATTCCCCTATCCTTTGTTGAAGTTCTTGCTCAGTCTGCCTGTAATGCCACATAGGGTTCATAGTTCATAGATTAGTACTAGGCTAACTGCCCTTGTGGGTAATTTTAAGTCTAGCCAGTTACGCTATGTGAGAATCAAACCCTGCACCATGTATCTCTAAGGTAAGCACTTTAATCAATATGCCAACCTACCACATCATCTGCATACAGCAATTTTGTTGACCTGTCCCCTCTGACCTGTTTGCTAATGTCATCCATCTCACCAATATGAGCAGCAGTGGGCTCAGAGCTGAACCCTTAAAAACAAAAACAGAATAACCCACACAGGCAGAGTGAAAACACAATAAAACAAAACATGTTGCAGTACAAGTAGGAACAACTGGAGCCAGTAAAATACTAAAGCTTTAATAAACACAGTCAAGCTCTTTAGTTCTTATACACTTAAGAACATTTTCAGAAATGGTTAAATGTACTAAAATCAAATTTAAATACACTCCTTAAAATCACATGGGATGTCTGAAAGCCAATAAAATCAACCAAATAATCAACATTAATTAATTACATAATATCATAGTACTTCAGCTTTAAAATAGGGTTAATTGTGCAAGCATAATTTAATCTAATATGCCACTTGAGCTGACATGCATTCAGATATTCATGGATCATTTTTGTTTGTTGTGCAACCATTAATCCAAATGTAGTGAGTTGTGTTCAACTATATGTCTATACAAAGCATTTGTAGTTTTACTTTTATGAATGCCCAGTAGGTGTTCAAATATTTATTATTTAAGCTTCCTTAAGTCTTCCTCACATAATAAGCAGGACAGCATAAATGCTGAACCCTGCTGCACACCCCCTGTCACTGGGAACCCCTCTGTGAGACCGAATGTGAGTCATTGGGTCCTTGTACATAGCCTGCATTAATTCTGTCAATGTTTCTGGGAGATCAGTCCACCACAGGAATGCCCAAATCAGCATTCTTGGGACCTTGTCATATGCTTTTTCCAAGTCTAGGAATGACCAGTCTTACTGCAGACATCTGGTCATTTGTGCTACATCCTAATCTGCATCCAAACTGCTACTCTCCCATTTTACGGTCTACTGCTCTTTGTATTTATCAATCATCCTGTCCAGAACTTTCATTCAATGTGAAAAGAGTTTGATGCCTCTGTACTGCCCACAGTTTTGTACCCCCCCCCTTGTTCTTGTACACTGACACGAGTATGCTTATTCTTCAGTCATCTGGGATACGCCTTTCTCTCCACACTGCTATTAGTAGCCTCAGGAGCCATTTCTCTCCCATCTCACCCAGCATCTTTATCACATCTGTTGTGACCTCATCTGTGCCTGCTGCTTTTCCTGACTTCATCTTCCTTAGTGATGTACCTACTTTTTGTATGGTGGGCTCCTCCTCTTCTCTCATTGTAGGATATCTGGGGCAATACAATGTCTGTGGTGTTTTCTTCAGTCAGAAGCTTCTGGAAATACTCCTTCCATCTGCCTTTGATATCCTGTGAACTGGTAAGCAGGCTGTTGCTGACATCCCTTATGAAGGGTGTCTGACCATCCTCTTTATCTTTTTGTCTTTGTCTTGCAACCTGATATAGTTTCTTTGTGCCACCTAATGAGTCACTTTCCAGAAGTAGCACACAAGTCCTTGAACAAGTACACTTACAACTCTGTCATAGTTCCTGTCACTGTCAGTGACATGAGCTGTACCACCCTGGACTATATGAAGAGACTTAATGGAGCTCTCAGACTATGTGTCCAAGGCAGGTATAAGCCCAGCATTGAGCAGAATTCTGCTTTCTCCAAGATGATTTCGCACCATGAGCAAGAAATAATCAACTTGAATGACTGACTTAATTTTTGGTGTCATTCAAAGGGGGTCCAATATTTGTCAGCCTAGGATGATATGATCAACAGACCATGATGTTTTGCCAGGGATGGCTTGCATCTCTACCCTCTAGCATTTTGATTATTTGCAAAGACATTGTCTACCCCCATAGTGCCTTTTTGCAGGCAATGCAGACCCTGATAAACTTACCAACATAAAGAAATCTGCAAAGGAAAAAATGAAGGTGTTACTGATCAATGCTGGGAGCCTAAACAAGAAACTCTGTTCCCTACAAGCCTTCTCATCCTGGACGATGTTGACGTCTATGTAGTTGACTGGCACAATGTTTAAAACAGCAGCGAGCAGTCTGGCTTTGCAGGGATATAACAACTTCAAAACAGTGTAAGAAACTTCTCTGTGTGGAAGATTTTCAGTCCATATATTTCTAGTTAATCACTGTATATTAATCAGATCAGACAATAGTAGTAGAAGTAGCGAACGTAAACTCGTCTTAAGTCAAAACAAAACAAAAAGTAATAATAGAAAATATATAATTGTACAGCATTACTAAGTATTCGAAAGTAATCCAAGCAAGGCAGGCAGTCTTTCCAATTGAAAATCCTTTATTAAGTACACAGTATTACTTTTTGTTTTGTTTTGTTTTGACTTAAGACGAGTTTACGTTCGCTACTTCTACCACTATTGTCTGATCTGATTAATATACAGCGATTAACTAGAAATATAGGGACTGAAAATCTTCCACACAGAGAAGTTTCTTACACTGTTTTGTTTTTGGACCCACTACACTTTAGTGGGTTGTTCTGAGACTTAGGGAATACCACGGAGAGTACTTGTTTTTTGATATAACAACTTCCACACTTTTAGATCAGCTAATGTATAGGAGGGGAAAAAAAGGCAAAGATGTCTCAATCTACATCCAGGAGAGACTCACATCAAGGCTGGTAAAAACAGCAAGATGCACTAGAGCTTCTTCATGTCCAAATAATCTTCAGAAAGGTCCGGTACCATATATTACGTAGCTATAGCACTCCCTCAATTACAAAAGAAAGCCACAACACCTATCTACAAGAACTAAAATCACTCAGTATTAAACCCAATACCATTTTCCTAGGTGATCTAAATGATCCAGCTATAGAGTGGAAACAAAAGCAAAGAAATTCATGGACTTTGTCAGTACCAATGGCCTGGAACAATTAGAGTGTCCACTAGGTGGAACATCATCTTGGATTTTATCATTACTAATATGGAGCCATTTTTCACCATCTCTTATGTATCTTCATAACTTGTTAGCTTGGACCATAAAATGAATGATAGTAAAATTGTACACACTGCATAACTTGACCTGGCCAAAGCTTTTGACATAATCCCCCTACTCAGGCATAGTGGAAAAGCTAAATAAACTGGGAATAAATCCCTGTGTCACCTGCTGAATTGCCAATTGGCTCACAGAGAGAAAACAGGAGATCAAACTAGGGGAAGCTACCTCCACAGAGAGACCACTCACCAGTGGAGTCCCTGGGGTTCTGTGCTGGGGCCTCTCCAATTTGGCATCTACTTCTCTCAAGTAAAAGCCAATACCAAAGAGCTTTGACTAACTAGGTTTGCAGATGACTGCAGTGCAAGTTAGGAGCAGTCAATGAAGCCCCAAATGACTTAGATATGCAAGAAGTTTTGTCCCAAATAAATAACTGATGCCAAAAACTAAGGAGTGAAACTAAATACCAAAAAGTGTATTATTGTATCCTTTGTGAAGTCATCTATCTCAGGAAACTACTACATTAACAATACACCCTTAAGAGTTCACCCACTTGTTTGAGATTTGGGAACTTATGTGGACAGTAACCTAACCTTCAACCAACATGAGTCCATTATTGTAAGGAAGTCCTTCACACAAATTATAAACAAAAGTATTGTGTTTAGATCTAGGGATGTCATTGCCCTCTTTACTTAGACCACATTAGGTCAGTTATAGAGTATAATGCACCTTTTGTCATGTATCTGTTCAGACACAAATAGCAACAGGAACTCCCACAAAGATACCTCACTAAAAGGTTCCTGACCTAAACAACATGTCCTACATGGACCAACTCAAAGCCCTGTCACTATACTCAGTATCCTACAGATTGCTAACAGGTGACCTGTGTCTGGCATACAAGACTTCCTCTGATCCATTATTGATGGGTTTACTGCACATCAGCAAGTCAAACGGCATCAAAAATATTCAGATTTAGATCAGAATATTGGCATTTCAAAATGTCAAAGCACATGTATTCGACAACAAAATGTCGAATGCTGACTTTGTCAAATGGCCAAAACACAGATTTCTTTCCAAGGGAAAGAAATCGGAAGGCCAACAAACAACAAGACATAAGAACTAATGTATTTAAGTGGGGGGCTTTGCCCCCACACCCCCACACCACCCTACCTAAATATTTTAACTCTGAGACCACACTACAGTCAGGGAAAGGGCACGTATGACAGAATGGCCAACCGATTTCTTTCCCTTGGAAAGAAATCGAGATTTTGGCCATTCGACAAAGTTAGCATTCGACATTTTTGTGTCGAATAAATGTGCTTTGACATTTTGAAATGTCGATATTCTGATATAGACCCAAATATTCAGTCTAAGGATCTGAACCCCTTCTGCAACATCAAGAGAATGGTTTGGAAGAACAGGTATATCGTGCAGAGAGGATACCACTGCTCTGGAACAGACTCCCGGCCATGTAAAACAAAGCTTATCCCTGTCCACAAGATGGATCTATGGATAAGAAACAAATGATTTATACCAGGACTGCTCTCTGTACTACTAATGGACAGAGGCAGCTCCTAAATGCTTTATACCATGGGATAGGTTAATTTAAACACCAAAAGGGTAATTGGCTAGGCTTAAAAAGGCCCACAAGGGCAGCTAGCCTAGTACTTACATGTGAACCTATAAGAGAGTTACAGAACTAGCAGCCAAAATGTGAAATGTGAACATAAGTATAAATAATCAAAGGTATAATAACTAACATACGAAATGGCTGTCAAAATAATTTTAAACAGAATAGAAAAATTTAATCTAAGCTGCTGGTCATAGTTAGACCAGATCAGCAGCTGATCACTTTGTTACTTGTTCTTTATTCTCTAGCTTACCATCTTCATTACATTTACCCTCCTGTCTTTCTCATCTCATTCACCTTCCCTTTATCCTAACTGCCTCCTTACATTAACATTTCTTTTATTACTAATGTTACACTCACTTCAGACGACTCATATTCCTTTACTGACCCCCCCCTGTCTGCTGCCATGGTAGATAATAATTATCTTGGGCTGTTCATTATGGAACATATTGACTTGTTACCCCCAGCCTCCCTAGATAATACTTCTGATTTGTCACATTTCTCTTTTCAGTGTTCTCTTGTTTCCCTTCACTTACACTCCAGCTGATATATTCGATGACTTCTGTCCTACTAAAGAAGAGTTTGTTTCTGTATTGTGGAGGCACATGACAGCATCATACTTGCAGATATATGTGGGATAATTTTATATTTACATTATATGCTATTATTTGTACTAAGTACACAGCCTAATGCACTCATAGTGTGCATTTCTTTTTGTTATAAACTGATGTATTTCAGCTTTTCTTTCCAACCTTTCCCTGAATGTGAGTTACAGTTTAGTGGAACCAGCTTGGTAAGCAAACAAAACTCAATCAGTAAACAAATAAACCAACATCAGACAGTGTCAGAACGGTGTGACCTTTACCAAGAAAATTAACTTTTAACAAGACTTGCAAAGATTACCATTCAGATTTCTGTAGGGCACATTCTTCAGTGCCATACTGAGAAGCTTTCCAACAGAAAGAATTAGAAATAGTCAAAATTACATCTAGGCCACTGGAGTAGTTTGCATAAAAAGAGACAGAAAACCCTGAGAAAAAAAGAGCACACAAATCTGCACATCACCTGGCAAACAATTATTTAACTGAGTAAAATAAAAACCAAAATGGCAAAAACAGCACCAGTTTGAAAACAAAATAACATGGTCCAGCAGGGTCCAGGTCCAGCAGGGTCCAGGTCCAGCAAGGTCCAGGTCCAGCAGGGTCCATAGCTCCACAAGTACAGCAAGTGCTACAAATTGTAGTTTCCAGAGAAGAATGTAATATCCTAACAAAATATATTCAAGAAAAGGGCTTGAATGCCTCATTATCAGAATATAAGGCTTCAGTGCTGACTTATTTTGGTCACATATTAAAACCATTGTCAGAATGATTGTGCTGGAAGGGGCGTGGCCAAGGATGAACACAGGATAGCAGCAGATTTCTTCAGCTCCACCAATTTCATTACATTGACAGGAATTAATTACTTAAAAAATTAATTCTTGAAGTAATTTTCTTTCTAAATATGTTTGTTTTATATAGTTCTTGAACTATATCTAAAAAAGAAAGGAAATCTTAATAATATTCCTGTCAGAAATTACTTTGGAAATTTTCCTGTCAGTTTATCAGTCTGAAATGAGTTCCAGTAAGACAAATTCTCAAGACTCCAGCATCAAGAAAGAACTTCAGTCTCTGATAATTATAGTCCAGCAACTTACTGCTAAGATGGATAAAATGGATACTAAAATAGACACTTTCATAGAAAAACTACAAAACAAATAGACTTGTTACATATGGACCTGCAACAACAGAAGATCCAGATGACAGGCATAGAAGAAGCTGTGAATGACATGGAAAATAAAATACAAGAAGAGGAAATCAACATTGAGTTTCTGCTGAAACAAAATACACATTTACAAACAAAGCTGGATGACCTGGAAAATAGATCTAGGCGCAATAACATTAGGATTTTTGGACTGCCAGAAAATATTGAAGGTAACAATATTACTTCTTTTTAACAACATGGCTCCTAAAACTTTAGATTTACCAGAAGCATTCTCTTTTGGTATCGAAGAGCACATAGATCTATAGCTAATACTAACTCTAACAAAAACTATCCTAGATCAGTTATAGTTAGATTTCTATCATCTTTGATAAAGAGATGGTTCTTAAATCTGCTTGGGCTAAAGCTCCTGTTAAGTTTAATGAGACAACTGTGCGTTTTGACAATGACTATTCTTCCATGGTAATTGCTAAAAGAAAAGTTTTTCTGCCACTAATAAGGGAGCTTAAAAAGCACAGTTTAAAACATACCTTCTGTTTCCTGCCAAGCTTAAAATCTTCCTTCCTGATGGTCCTAAGGTCTTGATGATTTAGACTCTGCTTTACTGTTTGTCAAAGAAAAAGGATTTTGGATAAAATAGAAGAAATGGAATGGGCTAGTTCTTCATTAAAGAGATTGGCAACTGAAGCTTCCTGGAAGACTTCAGAGAAGAAGAAGAGACTAAAAACAAATGATTTGTTATATGTTTTTTTTCTCTCTCATCATTTTAGTTCATTATTAATCTTTTTGAATATAGTTCCTGCATTTCCAGAAAGCCACAAATATTTTGGAAAAGATTTAATCAAAGTTATTCTCTATGTGCAAAGAAATGTTTTGCTTCATAACCAGTCAAAATGCCTGAGGATTTAATGGCAGGCTGTGACTCGATTTGTTTTTCTTTCTGAAAAAAGTAAGGTTAGTAATTTGATACATTTTTTATCTTTACCTTTTTTTTTCCTTCTTCTTTTATTATTTTCTTTGTTTAAACAATGACATTCTATTTAGATTATGTAGTGGGTAAAGGGTGGGGGAGGGCAGGGAGAGAACAGTAATGAAAATATCATTAATAGAATAATAACATATTTATTTCTTGTAAAAGTTTATAAGTTCTTCAAATGCTATTTCTAATTATACTTCCTTGATTATACTGCTTATGCCTGTTTGTAAATAATCTGTCATGCTTTAACTAATAATAATCAGAACTAAATAAGAGTAAATAATATGTTTTATTTTTAACTCTATTAATATAAACAGTAAGTAACATTCCATTGTATATACTTCTTACAGCTTTCTCTTACATTTTTTATTTCTGCCTCACTCCCTTTTATTTTCTACTCTCTTTTTCTTTTCTTTATTAATATATAGAAATGCTTTAGACTGTGTGGGCACAGTGAATAATAAGATTTGTATGAAAATTGAGTTGGGAGAAGAATGCTGAGTTTTATTGCTTGTTGGTAATTTTGAGTTTAATTTCACTTGCATAGAGGCTGTGATGATCTGTGGAATACATTGTGGAGGTTCTGTCATGTTTAGATGCATTTACACTGCTAAATGAATGTTTGTCACTAGTTTTAATAAGTTTCCGCCAAAATGTTAAGAGAGACAATCTGGGATGTGGGCTGTCTTATGCACAATGTCCTTGAGTTACCTCAGAATCTTCAAATCACAGAATTTTCACAGAGAAACTGAAAGCAGTTAGTATAAACATTGACAAGGTTATCACACTGACACACCACAGATTCAGGAAAAATACTCTGTTCATAAAATATGTCAGTTATAATGAGTTTAAATGATGTAGTTTCTTGTAGTAAGTAAATGTCTTATTTTAGAAGGCATAAAAATGAAACATTTATTTAAATGTTTTTGAAAATCTACTTAACAGCAGCATAATAATCTGTGTTAAAAATTTGTGTTCCAAACATATACTTTACTATAACTCATTTAATTCATCTGATTGACAAACATAAATAATCTTATAACTCTATTCTGGAAGAAATGTCATGTGATATATTTTAAAGCAGTAGGTTAGCATGATTGTAAAATCTGGTTACCAATATGTGTTTGCTGTGCATTATTTTGTATAAAGCAGACAGATTTATTCTAGGGACAGCAAGTAGGATAGTGCTCTACTAACACACAACTCAGTGCGTCAGATATATATATATATATGTGTGTGTGTGTGTGTGTGTGTGTGTGTGTGTGTGTGTGTGTGTGTGTATGTGTGTGTGTGTGTGAGTGTGATGGCTTTTTTTTCTGAGAATCTGCATAACTATCCAATATGATTTATAATAATTTCTATGAATACAATATTTTACTCTATTGACAAAATGAATGTTTGCCACAAGTTTTAATAAGTTTCCCGCCAAAATGTTAAGGGAGACAATCTGGGATGTGGGCTGTCTCATGCATAGTGTCCATGAGTTTCCTCAGAAGCTTCACTCACAGACTTTTCACAGAGAAACTGAAAGCAGTTAGTATAAACATTGACAAGGTTATCACACTGACACACCACAGATTCAGGAAAAATACTCTATTCATAAAATATGTCAGTTATGATGAGTTTGGATGATGTAGTTTCTTGTAGCAAGTAAATATCTTATTTTAGAAGGCATAGAAAATGAAACATTTATTTAAATGTTTTTGAAAATCTACTTAACAGTAGCATAATAATCTGTGTTAAAAACTTGTGTCCCAAACATATACTTTACTATAACTCATTTAATTCATCTGATTGGCAAGCATAAATAATCTTATAACTCTATTCTGGAAGAAATGTCATATGATATATTTTAAAGCAGTAGGTTAGCATGATTGTAAAATCTGGTTACTAATATGTGTTTGCTGTGCATTATTTTGTATAAAGCAGACAGATTTATTCTAGGGACAGCAAGTAGGATAGTGCTCTACTAACACACAACTCAGTGAGATCAGATATATATATATATATATATGTGTATGTGTGTGTGTGTGTGTGTGTGTGTGTGTGTGTGTGTGTGTATCTATGTATATATGTGTATGTGTATATGTATGTGTGTGTGTGTGTGTGTGTGTGTGTGTGTGTGTGTGTGTGTGTGTGTGTGTGTGTGTGTGTGTGTGTGTGTGTGTATATGTATGTGTGTGTGTCTGTGTTTATGTGTGTGATGGCTTTTTTTTTTTTTTTAGGTAATAACGCAGGTGTTTCTGAGAATCTGCATAACTATGCAATATGATTTATAATAATTTTATGAATACAATATTTTACTCTATTGACAATAATGAGTTTAAGTAAATGCTCATATACAAACAATTCAAGAATTTTTGGAAGCTGTTGATAGAATTCACATGACAGAAAATAGATGCATCTTAATGCATGTAATGTCTGAATCATATTAGCCAAAGTTTTTGATTTAAATGAATGTTAGAACATAATTTTCTCTCCTCTTGATTTCTAACATTAAGATTATTTGAATGCTATTAGAATTCAAGTGTTATATATTACATAGATCTATATAATAGTATGAACAGTTTTTAAAAAAAAAAAAAAAAGTTTATTTTAGTTTATATGATGCTGTTTTACCAAATGTGTAGTTTTGTCTTGATAGATAATTGAATTGAAAACTGTTAACCTCAGTTAAATATAACTAGTATTAAATTGATAAGGTGGTAGCTGAGGTACTGCTGCTTAGGGTAGGGGTTAACTTGAGTAGTAAATACTGCTCTAAGTTGGAGTTTTCAACTCCAGGCGGGATGCAAGGTTTAATCCTTACATTATTTTCACTTGTTCATTGTTATATGTATATAGTTTTGACATCCACAATATATTTTGTACACTCATTGTCACTACAAACAAAATTGAATCCTATACAAAATCCCATAAGAGATTTAATAAATACAGCTATATTTAAAGGTACACCTAAAAGAGGAGATGTAACATTATTTATCTTGTTATTTGTTATTTCGATCATAAGATTCTTGAGTTTTAAAAATGCCAAATGACATCTTTAAAAGGAATTTCTTTAAACATTAATGGATTGAATAATCCGTGTAAAAGGGCAAGCCTAATAAGATACATTAATCTACACAAGGCCAATCTAGTCTTCCTGCAAGAAACCCATCTCTTGAAAAAAGATATTGATAAACTAGCCACTAATAAGTATGCAGTATTGGTTAGTTCAGAGCACACTCAGAAAAAAAGAGGAGTGGCTATTTTATGGAATAAAAGTATGCCCATTCCTAAAACCATTAAGTCTTATCAGGATGACAAAGGAATGTTTTGTATGGTTACAATACAAATTAATGGGGAGACTTACATTTTAATTAATGTATACTGGATACCTGGAATTGGTATTAATACAGTGAAACATCATATTGATAAGATCATATCATTCTCTATAGGGGATATTATTTTAGCTGGTGATTTTAATTGTATACTACATGAAAGTGATACTACCACTATAAAGAAAAGAAGAATTACATCTAATGCAAAACATTTAAATGATTTTGCTAATTCTTATCATTTGAATGATATTAATAATCAGATAGAGTCAAAATCATTACCATACACCTTTTTTCTAACAGATACAAAACTTATTCAAAAATAGATAGGGTCTTTATTTCTAACCAGATGGTAACAGATTTAATTAATTCCAAAATCATTTCATGTCCTATATCTGATCATAACTCAATTGTTTTTGAATTCATGATAAAAATACTCATAATGTTCAGATCAAAAGGATACCAGCATACTTAACTCAGCTAAAAGACTATAAAGAATATATACTTTCAGAAGTACAACATTTTCTAGACATAAATAATACTCCTGAAGTCTCCATTGTCTATGTTTGGGATGCCTTAAAATCATATCTATATGGACAAAGTAGCAGATGGTATAATAACAAAAGGAAATCTTGGGATAAGGAATTGTTAGATATTCAAAGTAAACTAGACTCTTATAAACATAATAATAAAGAAAATATTATGGACAAGAAAGTTATTGAAGAAATAAACAAACTAAATGAGAAATACAAAGAAATTTTAACTCATAAAGTTAAAATAACTTTAGAGAAATACAAGTTTTTGTCTTATTCAATAAACCCCAAATACTTACATAGACTTAAAAATAAAACAAAAGATTGAATAAACAAAACCATATCAAAGAAATCTTTTCTCTAAGGAAAAGAAGAATGTTTCTAGTATACCAGAAATACTAGATGAATTTAGAAATCACTTTCACAAGATTAACCATAACAACATTAACATGGAACCTAAAGATAAAATAAAGGAGTTTATAACCACAAACATGAATAAAAGCTTAATAAACAACAGATTAAACTATTGGACAAGAGTATTTCATATACAGAAGTTATTACACAAATAAATAAGCTTAAATCAAACAAAGCACCGGGTAATGATGGTATTATACCAGAGATATATAAAATCCTTTCTAAAACTACATATTTATTAATACATAAGGTTTTTATTCTGGCCCAAACTGAGTTAATAACCCACCCATCTTGGCAATATACATTTATTTCACCAATTTTAAAACCTAATAAAGATCCAACTAGATGTTCTTCATATCGACCCATCTCATTACTTAATGTTGATTATAAAATGTTTATGAGTATATTTGCTGATAGATTGAAGACAAGTATCCCCGGCATTATAGACATAGATCAGACGGGCTTCATTGTAAATAGAAATACTTTTGATAATATAAGAAGAACTTTAACATTAATTGATTTTGCAAATAGGAAAAAGAAAGATTTAACACTTATTAGTCTTGATATAGGTTCAGCATTTGATTCAGTAAGTTGGGACTATCTGTTTACCTTACTGAAGTGCACAAATTTCTCTGATGCATTTGTAAATTTAATTGAGCATTTATACAAAGGAACGCTGGCTTATATTAAGGTAGGAACATATGTTTCACAAACAATACCCATTCTTAAAGGTACAAAGCAAGGATGTCCACTTTCTCCACTATTATTCACTTTAGTAATGGAGCCTTGGGCTAATTTGATTAGAAACAGTACTGACATAGAGGGTTTTGAAATAGAAGAAAATACAACATCAAAAATTCAACTTTTGCAGATGATGTTCTAATTACATCAGCAGGATCTAATTCTTCTATGCAGTCTTTATTTGATAAAATGATGAATTTTAAAAGTATTTCTGGTTTAATATTCAATGAAGAAAAACTAAAATACTACCTATATATACACGAAAAAATACTCTCATTAGTGATTTTACTAAATATGTACCCAACTCAGGTCAGATAACTTATTTAGGTATAATACTATCTAAAGATATTAAATCTATTATATATAATAACTATAATACCTGTTTTCTTAATATACAAAATCTTTTAATACCTGGAATAATATGTTTTTTACTATGGAGGAGAGACTTACAATTATTAAAATGATAATATTCCCCAAGATTTTATACTTAATACAATCAATAATACTTTCACCTACAAAAATAACTATCAAGAAACTGAATACACTAATGTTAAATTTCTTATGGGCACCTAATAGACCTAGGATTGCATTAAAGAAACATACTAATAGCTGGTCTCAAGGGGTATTTCTTTTCCAGACTTTAATTTATATATTATCTCTTCTATTATAAAAGTTATTACTTTATTAATAGATCGGTCATATGTCGCAAAATGGAAAGATTATTGGGAGCTAATTAGTATGCACTTCATGAAAATCTCCTTAACACATAAAAATATGATTATAAATAACTCCATGTTGTGGTTGCTAAAGGAATTTTGTACTTCACCTATTACACCTAAACATATGGTCTGTTACCCATTAAATATTATTATTAGTTATCGTAACTTTATATTCATGCACCCTAAGTATAGGGAATGGAATTTTATTGTATTCCCTATAATTTATACTCAGGGTATGCTTATGTCATCTACTTCTGAAGGAGCTCATTTAGCTATAGATAATAATCTAAAGTACTGATATCAGCTGATATCTGATAATAAAGTTAAAAATCTAGATTTCTTAAAACAAGAATTTGATCTAAGAGAAACTTGCTGGTTAGAGGTTCAGATCTTTAGACAACATCTCATTGATAGAATAGATCTAATGTCTATAACAGTTAAAGAATATATTCCAAAACTGATTGATTACTTGATAATAAATTTACAGCATAAAGTTTCTGATAAAGGTAAACTTTCATATATACATAAAATTATCAGACAAGAAACTTTTTACAATGTAGATTCATACTGGAATTATTTCACCTCTATTAATGGGGACCCACCAACTCAACAAGATAAACAATATATATTGGAATCTGCTTATAGAACTACATCTTCCATTGTCTGGAGACTTTATACATGGAAATTTTTACATAGATCTTTTATACACCTTTGATGATGAATAAAATTAATAATAAAGATAATCTATGTAAGAGATGTAATGTAGAAATTAATGCTGACTGGGCTCATATGTTTTATGACTGTATGAAATTGAAAGAATACTGGAAGTCAATTAATGAATTTTGCAGGCTCTTTTTACAGATAATTTCATTATTTCTAAGTCTCTTATATTATTCAACACACCTGTACCTCAATGTGTTAAAAGATTAAGCTTCCCTTGTTATGGTCTATCCTAGCAGTGGCTAGGAAAATAATAACTAGAAATTGGATTTCAGATACACCTCCTTCGTTCAATGAATTTAAAAATGTTATGAATATAATGTGTCATATGGAAATAAGCACAATTAGAATGAGAACAACTAGAAAAACATCACATTTTATTGTATGGGATAATTTACAAAATTTGTTAAAAAAATTCTAATTTCAATAGCACAGTATTTTAGTTTAATTAATTGATCTGATTGTAGTGGATGTCTTTGTAAATACTTTAGTTGTTTTGTTGAATATTATAATAATACCTATTTTTAATTATTTGTATAAAATTGTTATGATATTTCTCTTATATGTTAAAACAATAAACTTGTTTTAAAAAAAAAAAAAGAATGATTGTGCTGTGTGTATATAAGTTAGGATATGATTTACTGTTTCAGACTGTGTTGATGTAACATAGGTTAAACGAATACTCAGTGTGCAAATGCAAATTAAGAACCCTAGACGTTGATATGCAGTCTAAATAATTTATAAACTTGCAGAGGTCATGATTTGCTACTCCAGAAGTAAATGATTCATGGATTCATAGAAGCCATGATTCATATGCCTTGGTAGCAAATAATTCAAAACAATTGCAAAGGCATTCGGTCACAAACATACATTTCAAAGGTTCACATATTCATGCAATAGAATTTGTTATGTCAAATAAGCAAGGTGCGGTATGCAATGAAGAAAGTATAATGCAAATTGAAAATACTAACTTTAATCTCATTTGATACTTTTGGACAATATGTTATTTAATAAACTTGACAATTTATTTAAATAATTTAAGTGGCCAAGGGGTTTAAAAATTACCTACAATACTTAGCAAGACATAGATCTACAAATATTCAAAAACATTGCACTGATGTGATGTCCAGATGAAAAAGTTTCATTACCAATCTAAATGCACTACACTTTCTGTGATAAGCGTGACGTGCCAGCTGTTGTTCAGATTCAATAAAGTGCACCAAAATAACTACACAACTATATAACAAGATGCTGCAATGAAATGATAAAGGGCAGCTGGACAACTGCAAGAGTAAAATAAGTCGAGCATGGCGTAATGTTTTGGCTCGATATGACATGTACAAATAGTGTGCAGCATTAAAAATCCATAATATGCTCCACACAAATAACGCCAAAGCTGCAAAACCACCTGAAATGCCAGACAGGCAACAGAACAAAGTTGTTTCATTTTAACAGTCAGTATCTCAGCCGTGTTGTTTATTGTTTGAAGTACCTAGAGGTCACCAGATTATAAGACAGATCTCACATGTAAGGATAGGCTTAACATCAGTCAGTTTTGCCAGAATAAATCCTTCATAAATACAGTATTTTCTCTGCATAGGCCTAGAAATGAAGCCATATTAAAGTAGGTCAATATCTTCATTTTATATTTCAGGTTTAACATGTAGTTTTGGTAAGTACAGTTTTAATAGAACAGAATATTTCACTGAAGGATATAGTGATTTCAGTGAAATAACCTTCAGGCCAAAGCACTAACAAGGAAGAAATGTGACTTAGGAAGTCTGATTTTTAACAGATGAAAGCGCTAAACCTTATTTTCAATAAAAGAATCGTTTTTTATCATTGCGAGTGGATTTAGCCTGAATTTTGGTGAACACTAGTGTTGGCTATACGTGTGTTATACTCTGTTCGAGGTGTGCAGACGTTACTATATTTTACCATCTAGCCTTTTTCCTTCTATATTTAGAAATCAGTAAAAGTCTAGAAACTATAGAAACTGTGCAGCTGGTCTTAATTCTGCCATTTCAGAGAAAAGGAAAACCTGGATAAGAGCTGTTGGGATCTTGTTGAATTCCTACACCTGCCTCCACTGTACGCTGCTACTACATAATAAACCACCTTTATCAAACTCACAAGATCTGGCACATAAAGGAGAAACTCGATATTTGGTACCTGTTAAACACAAGCTTCTGCTAATTAAAAGATAAAGACATTCAATCCATTTCTTATGTCACATGTAGTCACTGCATTGCTGAAAGCACTTTTCACATCACAGAATCTCGGACATCATAATATCTGATAATGGCCCATTCAAGAATGTTGCTCATTCTCACAGGACTGTGAGTTTGTGCATGTAACGCCTTTCTTCAGCAAGGTACTTGAAATCCAGTGGGAGGGTTGGTGGAGTCATGAAGCCACCAAAAACATGCTGAAGAAGTGTGTTGCCAACTCCAGACAGCATTGCAATTTAGCTCTGCTTTGTATCTCTGCCCGAATATAAAAATACACCAGTAAAACTATGTGCTGTGGCCTGCTCAAACAAAATAGCATATGCATCCTGCCAATAAGCCCAAAATGCTATGACTACTGAACTCAACATCTTAAAAGTTATACTAGTAGCAAACTAAACAGGGCAAATCACACCTGCATCACCACCAACAGTCCGCAGCTCATCTTGTGAGGCACTCAGGCATTCTTAAGTAAACCGAGAGATACAAACACTCCAAAATCCCCCTGGGGGTGTACTGCAGGGCCTCTATGCAGTAGGTCATGCTTCATGCGTTTCCTGTAGGAGACACCCAGGCAACATTTGTTACACTCCATAGGATCATAGGAAGTTACTAGGTTATTGGCCCTAAGGCCCTTATAAGCCTAGCCAAGAGTTTAGCCCATGAATAGACAAATCAACACCCGATGCCCCTGTCCAGATCTTCCAAGACTGCTGAGCTCCTCACTGCGTCATGGACATTTAGCCTAATTATCCAGTGAAGGAATTTTACTCCTGCTGCTTATAACCACAAGCTCATCCTTTTGATCACTACAGAAGCTATATGGCTCATAGCTGCCTGGCCATTATCACAGAGGATTAATGCTATGACGCCTTAATGACTTGCATCATGTAGTCCTGGGTTTGATTCCTTCTGTCTCTGTTTGCTCACTTTGTGACTCTGAGCAAGTAATGTAACCAGGCAGTGCTCCCAGTCTAAAAAAAGTCTGTGTGGATCAATGCTGTGCCTTGGTTATCACATAAAATTAATCAAATAAATAAATAGGAGCAGATGAGGACACAGAGTGCCCAGTAACCTCTGAGCATCATGCTGTGATTTAGTTCTTGATGGCTCACTGGTGCACTGTGGCTGCTGTGCCCCCTACGTGGCAGCTTCCCAGTCCCCTCTACCGTTTATTTACATGACGTTTGCTTGATGGCAGAAGCAGACAGTGAGCCTATATAGCCTGGTAGGTGTATAGACGTTCTGTCCCCCCTTAACTCCTATCTTTTCCGTCTCTCTTTTCACCTGCCTACACAACCTTGCACTTGCTTCTTGCACTTAGCGCTGCAAGCATTTAGAAATGATGTTACCTCTTCAGTGTTACTGCCAACAGGATAACATCATAAAAAAAGGCAGATGCACAGGCTCCTGTTTGAGGTCAGGAACACAACATCAGCTTCTTTTAGGTATGAGAATGCAAATCTTCTAAAGCCTGACTGATCCACATTTTCTTTGGTGCCATTTTAGGAACCTTCCAAATTCCAGCCTTCGTAAATGTGAATCACCTTATTAGTATGCAGTTGGTGCTCATATACATGTCTAAACCACACCAACCTGCACTTTTTCAGTTTTGTTCTATAGTGTGCTGACTGTACGGCACTAGTACATCATTATACCTTTGGTGGTCTTTCAGACTGAGGTTTACAACTGATCTGATGCAGTGCTTTTGAAATAAATAAATACAGTTTTGGGGTGCTGATTTTTAGGAGTGTGTGTGTTTCTGTTCCATATAGCAGAACAGACTTTATTGCAAACTGATATATTCTAACTTTGTTTGGATAGTGATTTTTTTTTCTCTGAGCATTTTTTAAGTTGTTAAAATGTATGGAAGTTGTCTTGGAAATCCCGCGTTAAGCCATCTTTCCTTAGTTTCATTTTCTATCCTATTTTGATGTATGAGAGAACAAGATATTTGGAGCTTTTGATTTGATCTGTTGGCTCACCCTTTAACACCAGAGGAAACTTTTGCACGTCTATTGCCATGACTTTTGTTTTGGATGGTTGATTATTTTACACCCAAATGATTCAGTTTTCACCTGTAAGGAATTTATCATATTTTGAGCTTCTGTGTTGTCGCTGTTGAACAGCAAAGGCTGTTTCACCGAGGTAGAAATTCATGTCAAACTGGATACTAGGAAACTCTGCCAAGCTCTTTTCAAGAATCGAATCACTTGCTGTTTTGACTATTACTGGTGAGAGCACATATCTGATGTAGCCCAGGTTTATTTGGAGTGGCTGTCACAGTAGTGAATATATTTTGACTCTGTTCTGAACATGATAAATGCTATGAAAACTACTGAGGAAGTTATTTTGTAGCCCTTCATTGGGGGAAACACATTCTATAATGATTTTCTATACACACTCAGAAAAGCAGTTGATAAGGCAAGAAAAATCATGGCTATGGTTTTATTTCCATCAGCTGTCATAGAATAAGCAAGTTATTTCTGCATCCACATCCAGGTCTGAAGCCAGTGTGTTATTACTTTTCTCTCTTAATTTGGTCCCTACAATTGAATAACTACTTTATTTGCTGTTATTATAAGGCTAATGCCCCTATAGTTCTGGCAAGCTAGTCTATCATCCATTTTTTTTTGTAAAATGGTATAATTACTGAAAGTTTCCACTCTATTAGAATGGTTTCAAACTTCCATATATATTTTTCCTAATTGTATAAATAATCAAGAATATCACCACCACTGGTTTTTAGAGTTTCATTTGGAATATTACCAACTTCAAGTAATTTGTTGTTTTTCAGTTGCTTATTGACATTTTAAATTTTTGTTTGGTTAATAAATTCATACCTCTCAATTGTACAGCTTTTTGCAGAATGTCCAGATATTTGCCTCATACATCTGGTCTGTTCCTCATAAAAGTTGTAGTTTTCTGGCAAATCATTGAAGATTGAAGTCACTAAAATACTAAATAATGACAGATATTTGAGTTTCAGACTTTATATCCTTCATAAAGTACATAATAATGAAAACCTGTTTATTCTACCAACTTTCTAAGTTTATAGGAGCAATATTTAAATTATGTACCTATTGTGGGCATTTGTCTACCCATTCTTTCTGGCTTTGTCCATATTTCTTACATTGACAGGTTGAGAGGTATGGTTTAATTAGTGGTTCTGAGCTGATTTCACAGGGTCCATGCAGAAGATTCTTCCTAAGTAATTTGCTGCCAAAGCCTGTCAGTGGTAAATGACTTTTGAGTTTCTCAAACTATGTACACACACCCCACTTTTAAATTCATGCCCTTGACAATGAAACAATGTCCAGATTTGAGGGCTATCACTTTTCTTTTTGTAGTTTTCTTCTACGGGTCCGTAGAATATTGCATTATTTACACATAAGATGTTTTTGACTAGCTTCTCCACTTTCTGAGGCTTTCTCTCGCAGCATTGATTTTTCCTCGTTCGCCGACCTTGAGTATTAGCTTTTGTTCTCTTTTCTTTCTCTGCTAGGTTTAGAGGGTTGGGAGGGTGGCCTAATGGTTAAGGTGTTTGCCTCACAAACACAAGGTGCAGGGTTTGAGTCTCACAAGGTGCAGGGTTTGAGTCTCACAAGGGATAATTGGCTAGGCTTAAAATGGTAAAACCCAAAAACGGACCAGCACTTGCAGGATAATAAAATGATATTTATTGCTCCATAGTTGTACAAACCACCATATCAGCAGCGGTAAAAAGCTCTGCTGAACAAACCGGTTTCGGCTAATGTTAGCCTTTATCAGTGCTTGGTATAAAGTAAATTAAAACTTCCACCATATTGAAACCTTTATATAGTCTATCTCTTAAAGAGATATGACCCATTTGTAAGCAGAATACTAATGTTAGGATTACAAAATACACATTATAACACCAATACTCATGTTGGACAAAAATATATATCTCCTACAAGATTATGACATATTACAAATGTAGAGATGTAAACACATAACTGCATATGTATATTATCATGTGCAGATGATGTGAAACAATAACAATATGGATACCATGCCCCTCAAATGTAATACTAACATAAATACATATATAGTTGGCATATATTATTTTATAATATAAATAATACTAGCCATAATGAATAATTTTATCTTACATATTTGCATGGTTATCAACATAATTTCAAAAAATAAAATAAAATACAATGAATATATTTAACTCAATATATTGGTTCTAAAAAAAAAGATCCGCATTATGGGGTATTATGAGGCCACATATATATATGATACACAACATAATACATTCCTTCCGTATTTAGATATTTGGAGGAGATATCTGGACGATTGTTGGATGGTGTGGCGTGGGAACAAGGAACAACTTTGTAATTTTGTGGGGTATCTAAATGATAATTCCTTTGGTATCAAATTTACAGCTAATATTGAACATGGAAGCATTGTGTTTTTGGACGTTCTGGTTACGAGACTTGAGGATAATACTCTAGCTACGTCTGTTCATAGGAAATTTCCTCAGTATAACACTTTGTTACATGCGGACAGCTGTCATCCACGCCACATCATCCAGAATATTCCCAAATCTCAATTCATGAGAATGAGAAGGATATGCTCCTCTTCACATGATTGTTCTCTTTTTTGTGATGATTTATTCAATAGATTTGTTGATCGTGGGTATAACACATATAACATTTCTAAATCTCTGAAGACTGTCAATAATTTACCACGTTCAGAATTATTGCAATACAAACGAAAGCAACAGTCTCAGTCAGTGCCAAAGAATAAATCTATTTTGAGGTTAGTCACCACATATGGGGCCAACACTAATCGGTTTATTGAGATAATTAATCAACATTGGGACATTTTACGGTCACACGAAATTTTGCATCGTATATTACCTGAACAATGTTCCTTTTCCTACCGCAGAGGTAGGAACTTAAATTCTTTTCACTCACTACAAGAGATACACTCCATAATTTTTACAAACTACTTTAGGGGGACAAATACTTAAAGGCAGCTTTCCATGTGGCCGTTGTTCTTTCTGCAAATATATGCCTAAAACCAGGGAATTTTCTAGTAAAAATACATCTCAGGTTTTTGATATCAGGATATTTGCTAATTGCAGTTCTGATTGGGCCATATATTTGGCCACTTGTAATTGCTCTGCATTTTACATTGGACAGACCTCTAGGTCTGTCAAACTGAGAATATGTGAACATATGAGTGCCATTAGGAACAGACGTACCACCAATGCTTTATATAAACACACTCTGGAACACCCTTCAGCCATTTTTACATTTGTTATTATAGATAGAATCATTTTACATCGCAAATTTAAAGCAGGTTGGCATCAGAAACTCAATGATATGGAGAACAAATGGATTATCAGGTTAGGGGGTCTTTTCAGGCCAGGACTAAACACATTAGAACCAATATATTGAGTTAAATATATTCATTGTATTTTATTTTATTTTTTGAAATTATGTTGATAACCATGCAAATATGTAAGATAAAATTATTCATTATGGCTAGTATTATTTATATTATAAAATAATATATGCCAATTATATATGTATTTATGTTAGTATTACATTTGAGGGGCATGGTATCCATATTGTTATTGTTTCACATCATCTGCACATGATAATATACATATGCAGTTATGTGTTTACATCTCTACATTTGTAATATGTCATAATCTTGTAGGAGATATATATTTTTGTCCAACATGAGTATTGGTGTTATAATGTGTATTTTGTAATCCTAACATTAGTATTCTGCTTACAAATGGGTCATATCTCTTTAAGAGATAGACTATATAAAGGTTTCAATATGGTGGAAGTTTTAATTTACTTTATACCAAGCATTGATAAAGGCTAACATTAGCCGAAATCGGTTTGCTTCAGCAGAGCTTTTTACCGCTGCTGATATGGTGGTTTGTACAACTATGGAGCAATAAATATCATTTTATTATCCTGCAAGTGCTGGTCCGTTTTTGGGTTTTACACTTCAGTTCTTTTTGGGACCGTGCACGCCAGTCCCACGTGCGTGATACTTTGTTTGGTTTGGTTGCAGTCGCTAGGCTTAAAATGGCTCACAAGAGCAGTTAGCTTAGTACTAATCTATGAACCTATGAACCTATAAGTATGATTTGTTATCCATGCTTAGGTTCTTTGGGACACAACATTTCTATTGCTTTAGTCCTTGTATCTTTTAATATGTTCAAAATTGTTCTGATGTCATGATTTTTCCAAGATTGCACTTTTTTCCCCCTGAAGCTAGATTTTTTTTTTTTTTTTTTTGATAGGGCTGCTGCGGTAAATCTTCACATTGGGCTCTATGTAAGTGGTCTCTTGAGTGGAAGCCAGTGTTTGGCTCAAATAGATGGAAGGCCTAAGATAAGGTTAATGGATGCGGTGAGACAGGACATGCAGGCAGTTGGTGTGAAAGAGCATGATGCAGAGGACAGGAAGAAATGGAAACAGATGATCTACTGTGGCGACCCCTAACGGGAACAGCCGAAAGAAGATGATGATGAATTTTACATTATACAAATTGAGACCTTACCATTTTGTTAGAAAAGAATGTTTAGCTCTGAATACTTTGAGCTTGTGTCAAAGAGGTAACACCAACTTGGGCTAATACTGCCATCATTACTTTTTCATAGACCTGTTTGCAGTATTGTTTTATAGTTTGGTGCATATGATGTCAATGGGTCTATATTGTTTTATCGAAGAGGCATAACAGCGAATGCCTTTTCATCGACCTGTAAAGAACAAATTGCCAGTTACGCGAATGGCCGATTCAGCAATTTCTTTCCCAGGGAAAAAATCACTTGGCCTTCAGCATGAATTTGCCCCTTTCCCCACTGTAGTACAATCTTGGAGTTGGTATATTTAATTAGGGGGGGTGTGGAGGCCGAAGCCCCCCCACTTTTATGTGTTTGTAGTGATGTTTCATTTCTGGACAGATCAGTGATTTTTTTTTTCCTAGGAAAAACAAATCGCTGAATTGTCTGTTTGCGTAACTGGCGGTTAGTTTTTTAGGGGTCGATGAAGAGATAGTCGCTGTAATGCCTCTTCTAGAAGATAAGATAGACCCAATGTCAGTTATAGTTTACTAATTAGTCATTTACAACATACTGAGTCTGTTTCTAGAAGATAAGATAGACCCAATGTCAGTTATCGTTTACTAATTAGTCATTTACAACATGCTGAGTCTGTTTCTAGAAGATAAGATAGACCCAATATCAGTTATAGTTTACTAATTAGTCATTTACAACATACTGAGTCTGTTTCTAGAAGATAAGATAGACCCAATGTCAGTTATAGTTTACTAATTAGTCATTTACAACATACTGAGTCTGTTTCTAGAAGATAAGATAGACCCAATGTCAGTTATAGTTTACTAATTAGTCATTTACAACATACTGAGTCTGTTTCTAGAAGATAAGATAGACCCAATGTCAGTTATAGTTTACTAATTAGTCATTTACAACATACTGAGTCTGTTTCTAGAAGATAAGATAGACCCAATGTCAGTTATAGTTTACTAATTAGTCATTTACAACATACTGAGTCTGTTTCTAGAAGATAAGATAGACCCAATGTCAGTTATAGTTTACTAATTAGTCATTTACAACATACTGAGTCTGTTTCTAGAAGATAAGATAGACCCAATGTCAGTTATAGTTTACTAATTAGTCATTTACAACATACTGAGTCTGTTTCTAGAAGATAAGATAGACCCAATGTCAGTTATAGTTTACTAATTAGTCATTTACAACATACTGAGTCTGTTTCTAGAAGATAAGATAGACCCAATGTCAGTTATAGTTTACTAATTAGTCATTTACAACATACTGAGTCTGTTTCTAGAAGATAAGATAGACCCAATGTCAGTTATAGTTTACTAATTAGTCATTTACAACATGCTGAGTCTGTTTCTAGAAGATAAGATAGACCCAATGTCAGTTATAGTTTACTAATTAGTCATTTACAACATACTGAGTCTGTTTCTAGAAGATAAGATAGACCCAATGTCAGTTATAGTTTACTAATTAGTCATTTACAACATACTGAGTCTGTTTCTAGAAGATAAGATAGACCCAATGTCAGTTATAGTTTACTAATTAGTCATTTACAACATACTGAGTCTGTTTCTAGAAGATAAGATAGACCCAATGTCAGTTATAGTTTACTAATCAGTCATTTACAACATACTGAGTCTGTTTTTAGAAGATAAGATAGACCCAGTGTCAGTTATCGTTTACTAATTAGTCATTTACAACATACTGAGTCTGTTTCTAGAAGATAAGATAGACCCAATGTCAGTTATAGTTTACTAATTAGTCATTTACAACATACTGAGTCTGTTTCTAGAAGATAAGATAGACCCAATGTCAGTTATAGTTTACTAATTAGTCATTTACAACATACTGAGTCTGTTTCTAGAAGATAAGATAGACCCAGTGTCAGTTATCGTTTACTAATTAGTCATTTACAACATACTGAGTCTGTTTCTAGAAGATAAGATAGACCCAATGTCAGTTATAGTTTACTAATTAGTCATTTACAACATACTGAGTCTGTTTCTAGAAGATAAGATAGACCCAATGTCAGTTATAGTTTACTAATTAGTCATTTACAACATACTGAGTCTGTTTCTAGAAGATAAGATAGACCCAGTGTCAGTTATCGTTTACTAATTAGTCATTTACAACATACTGAGTCTGTTTCTAGAAGATAAGATAGACCCAATGTCAGTTATAGTTTACTAATTAGTCATTTACAACATACTGAGTCTGTTTCTAGAAGATAAGATAGACCCAGTGTCAGTTATAGTTTACTAATTAGTCATTTACAACATACTGAGTCTGTTTCTAGAAGATAAGATAGACCCAGTGTCAGTTATCGTTTACTAATTAGTCATTTACAACATACTGAGTCTGTTTCTAGAAGATAAGATAGACCCAATGTCAGTTATAGTTTACTAATTAGTCATTTACAACATACTAAGTCTGTTTCTAGAAGATAAGATAGACCCAATGTCAGTTATAGTTTACTAATTAGTCATTTACAACATACTGAGTCTGTTTCTAGAAGATAAGATAGACCCAGTGTCAGTTATCGTTTACTAATTAGTCATTTACAACATACTGAGTCTGTTTCTAGAAGATAAGATAGACCCAATGTCAGTTATAGTTTACTAATTAGTCATTTACAACATACTGAGTCTATTTCTAGAAGATAAGATAGACCCAGTGTCAGTTATCGTTTACTAATTAGTCATTTACAACATACTGAGTCTGTTTCTAGAAGATAAGATAGACCCAATGTCAGTTATAGTTTACTAATTAGTCATTTACAACATACTGAGTCTGTTTCTAGAAGATAAGATAGACCCAATGTCAGTTATAGTTTACTAATTAGTCATTTACAACATACTGAGTCTGTTTCTAGAAGATAAGATAGACCCAGTGTCAGTTATCGTTTACTAATTAGTCATTTACAACATACTGAGTCTGTTTCTAGAAGATAAGATAGACCCAATGTCAGTTATAGTTTACTAATTAGTCATTTACAACATACTGAGTCTGTTTCTAGAAGATAAGATAGACCCAGTGTCAGTTATAGTTTACTAATTAGTCATTTACAACATACTGAGTCTGTTTCTAGAAGATAAGATAGACCCAGTGTCAGTTATCGTTTACTAATTAGTCATTTACAACATACTGAGTCTGTTTCTAGAAGATAAGATAGACCCAATGTCAGTTATAGTTTACTAATTAGTCATTTACAACATACTGAGTCGCTTGCGTGATCTATCCTTCTGCACTTCCTTCCTTTCAAACCTATCGTTTCTTCTTTGCTGACATTCGTCTTTGAACTATGCATTACTTTAGCATCGAATCTGCAAGGCACATTCCTGTGTATGGATCTCACCTATAACCAGATCAAAATATAAAATACGTCAGCAAAGTTCCATGTGTGGGGTACAAACAGAACAGTGTCCATCACTTTGGTATAGAGTCTTACTCTATTTTTCCAAATATCTGGGAAGAATGTGGGACTAGGGTCCTATAAAAGTAAATTAGTCAACTCCACGGATTACATTTCAGTGAGATTCTTTCATGAAGAAAACACTGATATAAGGTCTTGCATTTTTGGACTTGAGTAAATTGTCAGAATATATTTGGAAGACACTGTTCTAATCAATTCAAATTTCCATTTTTTTGAGAAGTCATTCCCTTGAGATCTGTAAGAGCAAATATTTTGTGAGAGATGGACTGTTGAAAACTGACTTAATGAGATACTTTCATTTTTCATATATACTGAAGTCATTTAGAAGGGCATAATCTGTGAGAAGTCTAAATAAAACAGTAGCATCCTTAAAGGGTAAAGACATAACCAAGTTATAGTAAGACAATGGAAAGGCCACTGACTGAACCCTGTGGGACTCCATGAGCAGGTGTCCATATCATAAACAGAAGAGTCCACTAAGTCCACCTGAATGAATGCAGCTAACACATACTGCAGCTAATGCACTGCAAATACACTACAGTTAATGCACTGCAGCTAACACACTGCAGCTAATGCATTGCAGCTGCCATCCTGCATTTAACACACTGCAGCTAATGCACTGCAGCTGAAGCACTGCAGTTATACTGCAGCTAACGCCCTGCAGCTAACACACTGCAGATAATGCACTGCAGGTAAAGCACTGTCGCTAATGCACTGCAGCTAGCACTCTGCAGCTAATGCATTGCAAATAACATGCTGCAGCTAACACACTGCAGCTAGCACACTGCAGCTAATGCCCTACAACTAATGCACTGCACCTAACACACTGCAGAAAAGCACTGCAGCTTGCACCCTGCAGCTAATCCACTGCAGCTAAAGCATTGCATATAGCATACTGCAGCTAATGCACTGTGGCTAAAGCACTGCAGCTAACACACGCAGCTAATGCACTGCAGCTAATGCACTGCAAATAGCACCCTACAGCTAATGCTCTGCAGATAGTACCCTGCAGCTAATACACTGCAGCTAACACACTTCATCTAATGCACTGAAAATTCACTGCAGCTAACGCACTGCAGTTATTGCATTGCAGATAGCTCCCTGCAGCTAATGCACTGCAGCTAATGCCCTGCATCTAATGCCCAGCAGATGCATCCTCTTTCAACCTCCACAAATCAGTGGATTCACCATCTCTTGAACCTTTTGCTCAGTTCTTCTCAAACCCTCTGTCTTTTTACACCCCCACTATGTACTCATGAAGCTTAATACTTCATAAAATCCAGTATAAAATGTGTCTTTGAATTTGCAAAGCATGACCTGTCCTCTTCACCTTTGCCTTCCAGATGTATATGTCATCATTACTTTATGACCTGTATCATGTCACCCATTTTTGTTTGAAGAGAAAACAATCCCACAGTCTCCATCATTTCCTAATACTTTAGGACTTCCAATGTGTTGATTACTCTAAATGCAATTCTATATACCCCTCTATCTACTTAACGCTCTTTCTCTCTACTGAGCCTTCAAAACTATATATATACTTAATCTAACCAATCTCATAAAAAATGGCAGCATTACTTCTCTATCCCTTAAAGTAAACCCCTTCAAAATTCTTCACACAAATTTTATTTACCTTTGTCACTGCTGTCTCTCATTGTTGGTGAAAGTTCCTAGACTGTGGAAAAAGAGCCTTAGGTTCTTCTCTACATTACTGACAAGTCTTTCACCCTTAAGTAAAGTCCTCACTGAAAAATCTTTAACCCTTAAGTGAAGTCCTCACTGACAAATCTTTAACCCTTAAGTAAAGTCCTCACTGACAAGTCTTTCACCCTTAAATAAAGTCCTCACTGAAAAGTCTTTAACCCTTAAGTGAAGTCCTCACTGACAAATCTTTAACCCTTAACTGAAGTCCTCACTGACAAATCTTTCACCCTTAAGTAAAGTCCTCATTGAAAAGTCTTTAACCCTTAAGTGAAGTCCTCACTGACAAATCTTTAACCCTTAACTGAAGTCCTCACTAACACATCTTTAACCCTTAAGTAAAGTCCTCACTGAAAAGTCTTTAACCCTTAAGTGAAGTCCTCACGACAAATCTTTAACCCTTAAGTGAAGTCCTTACTGACAAATCTTTAACCCTTAAGTAAAGTCCTCACTGAAAAGCCTTTATCCCTTAACTAAAGTCCTCACTGACAAATCTTTAACCCTTAAGTAAAGTCCTCACTGAAAAGTCTCTAACCCTTAAGTGAAGTCCTCACTGACAAATCTTTAACCCTTAAGTGAAGTCCTTACTGACAAATCTTTAACCCTTAAGTAAAGTCCTCACTGAAAAGCCTTCATCCCTTAACTAAAGTCCTCACTGACAAATCTTTAACCCTTAAGTAAAGTCCTCACAGAAAAGTCTTTAACCCTTAAGTGAAGTCCTCACTGAAAATCTTTAACCCTTAACTGAAGTCCTCCCTGACAAGTCTTTAACCCTTAACTGAAGTCCTCATTGACAAATCTTTAACCCTTAAGTGAAGTCCTCACTGACAAATCTTTAACCCTTAAGTAAAGTCCTCATTGAAAAGTCTTTAACCCTTAAGTGAAGTCCTCATTGAAAATCTTTAACCCTTAACTGAAGTCCTCACCGACAAGTCTTTAACCCTTAACTGAAGTCCTCATTGACAAATTTTTAACCCTTAAGTGAAGTCCTCACTGACAAATCTTTAACCCTTAAGTGAAGTCCTCACTGACAAATCTTTAACCCTTAACTAAAGTCCTCACTGAAAAGTCTTTAACCCTTGAGTGAAGTCCTCACTGAAAAGTCTTTAACCCTTAAGTGAAGTCCTTACTGACAAATCTTTAACCCTTAAGTAAAGTCCTCACTGAAAAGCCTTTATCCATTAACTAAAGTCCTCACTGAAAAGTCTTTAACCCTTAAGTGAAGTCCTCACTGACAAATCTTTAACCATTAAGTAAAGTCTTCACTGAAAAGTCTTTAACCTTTAAGTGAAGTCCTCACTGACAAATCTTTAACCTTAAGTAAAGTCCTCACTAAAAAGTCTTTAACCCTTAACTGAAGCCCTCACTGACAAATCTTTAACCCTTAAGTAAAATCCTCACTGAAAAGCCTTTAACCCTTAAGTGAAGTCCTCACTGACAAATCTTTAACCTTTAAGTGAAATCCTCACTGACAAATATTTAACCCTTAACTGAAGTCCTCATTGACAGATCATTAACCCTTAAGTGAAGTCCTCACTGACAAGTCTTTAACCCTTAAGTGATGTCCTCACTGAAAAGTCTTTAACCCTTAAGTGAAGTCCTCACTGACAAATGTTTAACCCTTAACTGAAGTCCTCACTGACAAATCTTTAACGCTTAAGTCTTGCCTAAAGTGTCACATACTTTCAATTTTCTACAGCATTTTGCTACCAATAGCAAGGAGACCTATCTTTGAGTTATTACTTGTTTATATGCCTGATAGATTTATTGTTGGGGCAGTTATTTATTAATTATATATGCCTGAGGAGAAAGAGGTTCCTGTTTCACCACTTGAAAATCAAAGTTCAAGTTTCTTAAAACATTAAAACTGAAATGATTTAAGAATTTATTTATACTTTTTTTAAATAACTTGGAGTAAAAGGTTTCCAAAGAAAGCAAACAAAATAACATATGCTGGTAAGATCTATAAACACATAGGTTCATAGGTTAATACTAAGCTAACTGCACTTGCGAGCCATTTTAAGCCTGGCCAATTATCCCTTGTGAGACTCAAAGCCTGCACCTTGCGTTTGTAAGGCAAACACCTTAACCATTAGGCCACCCTCCCAACCAACATGAAAAAGAGGCATATCTTACATGATTTAAATCACTGACAAATACTTCAAAGATTAAGTTAGCAAGCTCTGCAAAAATATTTACATCTTCCATCCATACCTCTAAACTGTGCAGACTTTCACAGAATATCCAGATTTTTGTCTCATATTTTTGGTCTGTTCTTCATAAAATTTGCGGTTTTCTGGCAAATCACTGAGGACTGAAGTCACTAAATAATGGCATACATTTTAGTTTCAAGCATTATATGTTTCAGAAAATGCATTCTAACACAAATCCTGTTATTTTACCAACTTACCAAGTTTATAGGAGCGAAATTTAAAATCTGTCCCTATTTCTGGGCTTTTGTCTTCCCATTATTTTAGACTTTGTCCAAATTTCTTGTGCTAAGATGTCAAGAGGGATGCTGGATACTGCTGTACTTCTGATAATAATGTCATTGTATAATAGCAATAATCCATTCATGTGTGTGGGTCAGGATTTTAACTATGTTCTTGTAATCACACCACACCATCTGTGAGTAAATCCTGAGTTACCCACACCAGTCGTGGATTATTGCTAAATAATAAAAACTAGCATATGCACAACTATGTCTGTACTGCCTGACTTGTTATCAACAGAATTTACTGGAACACATTGAATATTCTTCCTATACAAGATTAACAAATATTGTTTTCAGGGCCTGAATGTACTTCTTGTAAACAAGTGATGAATGCTTTTCAGTAGGTAAAAGGCCGGCAGTCAATTAGTTTAATTTTAGTTAATTTTTATTTTATTTTATTATTTATGTAGACTCAGTAGCTATAAAAGCAAATTACATTTAATATTCTGAATATCATTTAATATGTGTTTGAAATGTTAAAATGCCCATGTATTAATCCAGCTATTCATTAATACAGACTAGTCCTTTAAAACACCTAACATTTACCTACTCCACCTGTACTACTAGGTGTGATTCTTGTTTGTCTTAGTCTTAATAATTGTAAATAAACTGTTCACCAAATTCTATCTCTGCTTGTACTACAGTAATTAAGTTCCTCATTGTCTGACTATACTCTACAAGGGCCAGGATAGTGTAGCAAGATATAGTAATAACACTGTATTTTGAAATGATGATCAAATTATGCTGTTGGCAAATGTATTTAAACCAGACCGAAGTATTATTCATGTGATTGTGTATTTACCTGTATATAAATGAATGTGTACTCTTTTCACTGTGGAGCTTTTCTCCCCAGGCCTCCGCTGAAAATGGATATGCATCCAGTCAAATGTAAAATAAAATAAATAAAATAATAAAATAAAATATTTATTTTTTACTTCTTAAACCAACCTTTTAATAAAATATGTTCCAGAGAATAATATACAATGCTCACAAAGAACAATAATTTGCAATTACCAATAAATTTGGAATCTGTCTGTGCTCTTAAATTAGGTCAGTGTAATTTTCTTTTACTCAGTTTCTGAAAATCAGATAACAGTGGATGAAAGAGATGGACAACAGTTTTCACAAGACTTGAACAGGCACAATACAATAACAGGCTGAAATGCAGGCAAACAACTGCAGTATCGTGTGGTGTGACTGCAGAGATCCATATGTAAACTACAAAATGGTAGGAGAAGTGTGTGAGGATAATGAAGACTGGCATCTAAGTATCATCAAATCGGAGGACAAACTACTCATGCAATCGCTACTTCTACTATTTCTACTCATTGGAATATTTGATGGGATCCACCACAGTGCAGTGTACATTTTAGAGACTCTATGTATGTAACTATCTTACAGAAAGGCAATAAAGGAGATACCGCATTTGCAGAATAAGCCATTTCATGACTGTCAGGTATGACAAATCTCTTACCAAATATTCAAGTAAAGATACAGACACAATGACATTGCATGGTGGTGTCTGTACAGAGGCATCATGGGAAAAATGAAGAGGAAAAACAAGGAGTGATACACAGAAGGTCCTATTTAGTGAAAAATTGGCACAGAAATTAAACAACTTCCCTCACAAAATGGTTAAAACTATAGCTGCAATTGTGTACAACTATCAAAAGGGGTTTAAAAATAGTTGGGAGAAATTATATAGGGTGGTAATCATTTACTCATAAAGGTTGTAAAACTGAGTTTCTAGGGCAAACTAAACAAGACACATTGCATTATGTCTTGTCATGTATCCACTTTGCCAGTGTATATGTGTGTGTGTGTGTGTGTGTGTGTGTGTGTGTGTGTGTGTGTGTGTGTGTGTGTGTGTGTGTGTGTGTGTGTGTGTGTGTGTGTATATATATATATATATATATATATATATATATATATATATATATATATATATATAGATAGATATATTAGGGAGAGAGAGATAGGGTTACACTTTATAATCTTCAAATACTGAAATCCCAGACTTCAGTATCTCAAGACTGTAAAGCTGAATATTTACAATACCGAAACCCCAAAAGAGTGAAATTCAAAATTGCGACTCTTAAATACACCCTCCACCACACAAACAAACATACATACACCTTCCTCTCCACACTACAACAAACCAACAAAAAACACATAAACACAACAACACAGATACATGCAACCTACCAGACATATAAGCAGGGGGGCATGCCCCCCTGCACCCCACACCCCTGTTACTTATATAAATTAAATCCAAGGTCGCACTAATAAGACAAAGACACTAAACCCACCACTACACACTCTACATTCCCCTTGCACAAACACACATCACATACGTACAAACACCACCACTCTCAACATTTACACACTCACACTCTTACCTACCTACCGTAACCTACACCTAAAACTTCCCAACACACTCACATACACTCCCTACCCAAAACCCTTAAAAAAAAAAAAACACTTACTGAATCTTCAGATGTATCCACACAATGGCAGGCAAACCATATCCCACAGCACACCGCACCTTACAAATACAGCAAATCCCACTTAGCACACCACCACAACTGCAGATTCGACATTTCAAACTCGGTCAAGTGCAGTTTCGCTCAACTACGCTTTTGGCACTTTCGTCTTGAGATACTGAAATTTGAGATTTCAGTATTTTAAGATAGTAAAGTGCTTCCAGACATAGATAGATGTACATTCTTTGAACAACAGAGAAGAAAGAGAAAAAAACACGCTCTTGTATTAATTGTGAAAAAAGGGGGGAGTACTTACGTAATATAATCAGCACAATGTTGCTAATTAGCAGGAGGAAACTAAGAATGAATAAGGTAGTAACTGTGGTCCGTAAACAGGAAATTGTGACATGCCCATTGTCTTTGCTGGCAGCTAAAAGACAGACAGAAATAAAATATGTCAGGAAAAACTAAACTGTTAAAAATATGTATTTTCATAAATTATGCATTCCATGCTGTTTTTACCCTTCAGAACATGCAGTCTACGTTTACCAACCCTGCCTGATTATGTTGACCTTTAATACTCACACTGTGATTTCCTGAAGAGCTTGACTTCTTTCAGTTACACTTCAGTTATAAACATTTCCAGATTATGCTTATCTACATACGCAGGTATGGAGCATACCTCTCAACTGTTGAGATTTTTGCAGAATTTCCAGATTTTGACTCATATTTTTAGTCTATTTTTCATAAAATTGTGGTTTTCTGTCAAATTATTGTCAAATCATTAATGATTGAAGTTAGAAAATAATGACAGACTTTATTCCTTTCAGAAAGTTCAAGCTAATGCAAATCCCATTATTCTATCAACTTTCTAAGTTTGTAAGAGCAATATTCAACAATTATCCCTATTTTTGGGCCTTCATCCCAGTTTTATGTATGGCTTTGTGCAGATTCTTGCTATAAGAGGTTGAGAGGTATGGTACAAAGTATATGGATGCAGGCCTATTTTAGGGACATACTAAATGGGTGCAGGCCTCTTCAAAGAGTCTGATGTAATAAGTGTAGCCCCTTCGTAACAAAAAAATTAAAAGCTTAGAATCATGCTTCTTCAAAGGAACAGATTAGCTGGGTGAAGGCCCCTTCATACAATCAGATGACATGGGTACAGACCTCCTCATAGGGACAGATTAGATGGGTGCATGCCCCATCACAGGGTCAGATTAGATGGGTGCAGGCCCCTTCATAGAAACAGATTAGATGGACGCAGACCCCTCGTGTCGTCATTTTAGATGGGTGCAGACCTCTTACTAGGGATAGATAACATGATTGTAGGCCCCTTTGTATGCACAGATTACATGGGTGTAGGCTCCTTCAGAGGGACAGATTATATGCATACAGGCCACTAAGAACAGATTAGCTGGGTGCAGGTCCCTTCATACAGTCAAATTAGACAGCTACAGAACCCTTCATAGGGACATATTAGATGAATGCAGATCCTTTTATAGGGTCAGATTAGATGGGTGCAGACCCCTTCATGCAGTCAGTTTAGATGGGTACAGGGCTCTTACTAGGGACAGATTAGGTGGATGTAGGCCCCTTCACAGGTATATATTACATGGCTGTAGACCCTTCATAGGACTAAATTAAATGGGTGTAGGCCCCTTCATAGGAACAGATTACATTTGTGCAGGCCCTTTCATAGGGACAGATTATATGCATACAGGTGTCTACCAAACAACAAATTAGATGGGTACAGGTACCTTCATAAACTCAAATTAGACAGGTACATATCTCTTCATAGAGACAGATTTTTTTTTTATTTATTATTTTATTTTGTGATTTATTAAGTGGGATAGTCCAGCTGAGCTAAAAAAAGTCTGTTTTCAGTAGAGACCCGAGGAGAAAAGCTCCAAATATACAAAAAAAATACATAAATTTAATTTGTACAGTTTTGAATGTAACAATTGCATACATTCAGAACTGTACAAACAAAAATTAACAATTGCATAAAACGTTAATACAAGATACATTGGTAGATTATAAAGAACAGAGACAGACTTGAGTAAGTTACAAAAGGTGAAATACCTATGTAAGTTTAACGTTAATACAAGATACATTGGTAGATTATAAAGAACAGAGACAGACCTGAGTAAGTTACAGAAGGTGAAATACCTATGTAAGCTTAACGTTAATACAATATACATTGGTAGATTATAAAGAACAGAGACAGACCTGAGTAAGTTTCAGAAGGTAAAATACCTATGTAAGTTTAACGTTAATACAAGATACATTGGTAGACTATAAAGAACAGAGACAGACCTGAGTAAGTTTCAGAAGGTGAAACTCCTATGTAAGTTTAACGTTAATACAAGATACATTGGTAGATTATAAAAAACAGAGACAGACATGAGTAAGTTACAGAAGGTGAAATACCTATGTAAGTTTAATGTTAATACAATATACATTGGTAGATTATAAAGAACAGAGACAGACCTGAGTAAGTTTCAGAAGGTGAAACACCTACGTAAGTTTAACGTTAATACAAGATACATTGGTAGATTATAAAGAACAGAGACAGACCTGAGTAAGTTTCAGAAGGTGAAACACCTATGTAAGTTTAACGTTAATACAAGATACATTGGTAATTATAAAGAACAGAGACAGACCTGAGTAAGTTTCAAAAGGTGAAACACCTATGTAAGTTTAATGTTAAAACAAGATACATTGGTAGATTATAAAGAACAGAGACAGACCTGAGTAAGTTTCAGAAGGTGAAACACCTATGTAAGTTTAACGTTAATACAAGATACATTGGTAGATTATAAAGAACAGAGGCAGACCTGAGTAAGTTACAAAAGGTGAAACACCTATGTAAGTTTAACGTTAATACAAGATACATTGGTAGATTATAAAGAACAGAGACAGACCTGAGTAAGTTTCAGAAGGTGAAATACCTATGTAAGTTTAACGTTAATACAAGATACATTGGTAGATTATAAAGAACAGAGACAGACCTGAGTAAGTTTCAGAAGGTGAAACACCTATGTAAGTTTAACGTTAATACAAGATACATTGGTAGATTATAAAGAACAGAGACATACCTGAGTAAGTTACAGAAGGTGAAATACCTATGTAAGTTTAATGTTAATACAATATACATTGGTAGATTATAAAGAAAAGAGACAGACCTGAGTAAGTTTCAGAAGGTGAAACACCTATGTAAGTTTAACGTTAATACAAGATACATTGGTAGATTATAAAGAACAGAGACAGACCTCAGTAAGTTACAGAAGGTGAAATACCTATGTAAGTTTAACGTTAATACAATATACATTGGTAGATCGTAAAGAACAGAGGCAGACCTGAGTAAGTTTCAGAAGGTGAAATACCTATGTAAGTTTAACGTTAATACAAGATACATTGGTAGATTATAAAGAACAGAGACAGACCTGAGTAAGTTTCAGAAGGTGAAACACCTATGTAAGTTTAACGTTAATACAAGATACATTGGTAGATTATAAAGAACAGAGACAGACCTGAGTAAGTTACAGAAGGTGAAATACCTATGTAAGTTTAACGTTAATACAATATACATTGGTAGATTATAAAGAACAGAGACAGACCTGAGTAGTTTCAGAAGGTGAAACACCTATGTAAGTTTAACGTTAATACAAGATACATTGGTAAATTTTAAAGAACAGAGACAGACCTGAGTAAGTTTCAGAAGATGAAACACCTATGTAAGTTTAACGTTAATACAAAATACATTGGTAGATTATAAAGAACAGAGACAGACCTGAGTAAGTTTCAGAAGGTGAAACACCTATGTAAGTTTAACGTTAATACAAGATACATTGGTAGATTATAAAGAACAGAGACAGACCTGAGTAAGTTTCAGAAGGTGAAACACCTATGTAAGTTTAACGTTAATACAAGATACATTGGTAGATTATAAAGAACAGAGACAGACCTGAGTAAGTTTCAGAAGGTGAAACACCTATGTAAGTTTAACGTTAATACAAGATACATTGGTAGATTATAAAGAACAGAGACAGACCTGAGTAAGTTTCAGAAGGTGAAACACCTATGTAAGTTTAACGTTAATACAAGATACATTGGTAGATTATAAAGAACAGAGACAGACCTGAGTAAGTTTCAGAAGGTGAAACACCTATGTAAGTTTAACGTTAATACAAGATACATTGGTAGATTATAAAGAACAGAGACATACCTGAGTAAGTTACAGAAGGTGAAATACCTATGTAAGTTTAATGTTAATACAATATACATTGGTAGATTATAAAGAAAAGAGACAGACCTGAGTAAGTTTCAGAAGGCGAAACACCTATGTAAGTTTAACGTTAATACAAGATACATTGGTAGATTATAAAGAACAGAGACAGACCTCAGTAAGTTACAGAAGGTGAAATACCTATGTAAGTTTAACGTTAATACAATATACATTGGTAGATCGTAAAGAACAGAGGCAGACCTGAGTAAGTTTCAGAAGGTGAAATACCTATGTAAGTTTAACGTTAATACAAGATACATTGGTAGATTATAAAGAACAGAGACAGACCTGAGTAAGTTTCAGAAGGTGAAACACCTATGTAAGTTTAACGTTAATACAAGATACATTGGTAGATTATAAAGAACAGAGACAGACCTGAGTAAGTTACAGAAGGTGAAATACCTATGTAAGTTTAACGTTAATACAATATACATTGGTAGATTATAAAGAACAGAGACAGACCTGAGTAGTTTCAGAAGGTGAAACACCTATGTAAGTTTAACGTTAATACAATATACATTGGTAGATTATAAAGAACAGAGACAGACCTGAGTAGTTTCAGAAGGTGAAACACCTATGTAAGTTTAACGTTAATACAAGATACATTGGTAGATTATAAAGAACAGAGACAGACCTGAGTAAGTTTCAGAAGGTGAAACACCTATGTAAGTTTAACGTTAATACAAGATACATTGGTAAATTTTAAAGAACAGAGACAGACCTGAGTAAGTTTCAGAAGATGAAACACCTATGTAAGTTTAACGTTAATACAAAATACATTGGTAGATTATAAAGAACAGAGACAGACCTGAGTAAGTTTCAGAAGGTGAAACACCTATGTAAGTTTAACGTTAATACAAGATACATTGGTAGATTATAAAGAACAGAGACAGACCTGAGTAAGTTTCAGAAGGTGAAACACCTATGTAAGTTTAACGTTAATACAAGATACATTGGTAGATTATAAAGAACAGAGACAGACCTGAGTAAGTTTCAGAAGGTGAAACACCTATGTAAGTTTAACGTTAATACAAGATACATTGGTAGATTATAAAGAACAGAGACAGACCTGAGTAAGTTTCAGAAGGTGAAACACCTATGTAAGTTTAACGTTAATACAAGATACATTGGTAGATTATAAAGAACAGAGACAGACCTGAGTAAGTTTCAGAAGGTGAAACACCTATGTAAGTTTAACGTTAATACAAGATACATTGGTAGATTATAAAGAACAGAGACAGACCTGAGTAAGTTTTAGAAGGTGAAACACCTATGTAAGTTTAATGTTAATACAAGATACATTGGTAGATTATAAAGAACAGAGACAGACCTGAGTAAGTTTCAGAAGGTGAAACACCTATGTTTAACGTTAATACAAGATACATTGGTAGATTATAAAGAACAGAGACAGACCTGAGTAAGTTTCAGAAGGTGAAACACCTATGTAAGTTTAACGTTAATACAAGATACATTGGTAGATTATAAAGAACAGAGAAAGACCTGAGTAAGTTTCAGAAGGTGAAACACCTATGTAAGTTTAACGTTAATACAAGATACATTGGTAGATTTTAAAGAACAGAGACAGACCTGAGTAAGTTTCAGAAGGTGAAACACCTATGTAAGTTTAATGTTAATACAAGATACATTGGTAGATTATAAAGAACAGAGACAGACCTGAGTAAGTTTCAGAAGGTGAAACACCTATGTAAGTTTAACGTTAATACAAGATACATTGGTAGATTATAAAGAACAGAGACAGACCTGAGTAAGTTTCAGAAGGTGAAATACCTATATAAGTTTAACGTTAATACAAGATACATTGGTAGATTATAAAGAACAGAGACAGACCTGAGTAAGTTTCAGAAGGTGAAACACCTATGTAAGTTTAACGTTAATACAAGATACTTTGGTAGATTATAAAGAACAGAGACAGACCTGAGTAAGTTTCAGAAGGTGAAACACCTATGTAAGTTTAACGTTAATACAAGATACATTGGTAGATTATAAAGAACAGAGACATACCTGAGTAAGTTTCAGAAGGTGAAACACCTATGTAAGTTTAACGTTAATACAAGATACATTGGTAGATTATAAAGAACAGAGACAGACCTGAGTAAGTTTCAGAAGGTGAAACACCTATGTAAGTTTAACGTTAATACAAGATACATTGGTAGATTATAAAGAACAGAGACAGACCTGAGTAAGTTACAGAAGGTGAAACACCTATGTAAGTTTAACGTTAATACAAGATACATTGGTAGATTATAAAGAACAGAGACAGACCTGAGTAAGTTTCAGAAGGTGAAACACCTATGTAAGTTTAACGTTAATAGAAGATACATTGGTAGATTATAAAGAATACAGACCTGAGTAAGTTACAGAAGGTGAAACATCTATGTAAGTTTAACGTTAATACAAGATACATTGGTAGATTATAAAGAACAGAGACAGACCTGAGTAAGTTTCAGAAGGTGAAACACCTATGTAAGTTTAACGTTAATACAAGATACATTGGTAGATTATAAAGAACAGAGACAGACCTGAGTAAGTTTCAGAAGGTGAAACACCTATGTAAGTTTAACGTTAATACAAGATACATTGGTAGATTATAAAGAACAGAGACAGACCTGAGTAAGTTTCAGAAGGTGAAACACCTATGTAAGTTTAACGTTAATACAAGATACATTGGTAGATTATAAAGAACAGAGACAGACCTGAGTAAGTTTCAGAAGGTGAAACACCTATGTAAGTTTAATGTCAATACAAGATACATTGGTAGATTATAAAGAACAGAGACAGACCTGAGTAAGTTTAAGAAGGTGAAACACCTATGTAAGTTTAACGTTAATACAAGATGCATTGGTAGATTATAAAGAACAGAGACAGACCTGAGTAAGTTTCAGAAGGTGAAACACCTATGTAAGTTTAGAGAAGAAGTGTTACCTTGCATTACAGAAAACAAGCATAATAGAGAATGTGACACGAGAGAGGCTGCTATTTACATAAAATCTATGTATAATAAAGCTACTAATAGCTTTTCATTGGCGTACGAGAGTTTATTCTATCTATAAAGCTCAGAGATATAAGTTTTGGGGTATAGTGAGGTGGAGGGGGCTGATTAGATTGGGTCCTTGCAAGGGCAGGAGCTAGTGTTTGCAAAGAAGATTTTCAGTTATAGTTTGAAGCTATGTGTGTTTGATTTGCCGAATTTTGGAGTGGAGTCTGTTCCAGGCATGGGCAACTGTGCTTTTGTAAAGTAGTTTACCTGTATTTTGATTAGGTTTGTAAATGTCAAGAAAGAGTTAATGAGAGCTGCAGAGAGGATGAGCAGGGCTATAGAGGGATACTAGAGAGGGGATGGAAAGGGCAGGCTGAAGGGTTATTGATTAAGGAGTGAGTGAACTGAAGCTGGGATCGTAGCAGTAGTTGGGGGAATTCAAGCCACTGGAGTTGTTTTAAAGCAAGGCAGTGATGAGAACTGTATGGCTGGTTGCTAACAAATTTAGTTATTTTAGTTTGGAGATTAAATTGGATCGTAGGTGTGTAAGTACTGGAGAGGCATAGAGAAGGCAAGGAAGGAGGAATGCCTGTGCTAGTGAAGGTTTTTATTTGCAAAATAGGAATTCTTTGTTTCTACAGAGTGGTCTTATTTTTTGATGTATCTTTTTAATACAGTGTTAAATATCTAGGTCAAATTTTAATTGGCTCTTGCCCTGGGCTCACCTCTTGTTTATATATTTGTCATTTTCCGTTTTACAAACATATCTATATTTTCTGCGTTTTGCTTACTATTGTATGAAACTTCGTACTAAATTATGTTTTACATTTAACAACCATTTTCTAGCATGTTGTTTCAACATACATGTGATTATTCTAATTTTAGTTATAATTCTGTCATGTGATTACTTTTGTTACTTGTACTTTTTGGAGCTTTTCTATCACTTCTGTGTCAGGGTATCACTTCTGTGTCACTGTTAGACAGAGGCACAGTATACTAACCTCGAAAAAGGGCATAGCAAAATTCATTTAAAATGGGTGGTGAAAGCCAAACACACTCTGGCTAGGCTTATAAATGCCCTAGGGCAGATAGCCTAGTATGAACCTATGAACCTACTTGGGCTTTCACTGAAAAAGGGCTACTGCCCAGTCAGACTAACCTGGTCAACAATTGTGAAATAAATAAATAAATGGTCGTCGATTATGATACCCAGGAGGTTAGTGTGGAATTCTGCTTTAATAATAGTGTTATGAAGAGATGAGATAGTAAAAGTGGTTTTATGATGGGAGAGAGATTTAGGAATGAAGGAGGAGTTTGTTTTTGGGGGTTTAGGATGAGTTGGTTATTGGTAAGCCATTTTTGATGATGAGGAATGTGTTCTGAGTAATAGCATGAAGGTTAGTGCTGTTATCACAGCAGGAGATAAGAGAGGAGTTGTCAGAGTACTCTATCAAGGAAGAGGAGGTGCAGGATGTATGGAGGTTGTTAGTAAAGATGTTGAAAAGAAGAGCCCCAAGAATAGAGCCTTGGGGGATGCCTCGCTGGACAGGTAAGAAAGGGAAGCAGGAGGTTTGCCATCTGACTGATTGTAATCTGTTACCTAGGTAGCTGGCAAACCAGATAATAGTAGAGGAACAGAGTTTGAGCTCAGATAGTTTGGTTAGTAGCTTAGAGTGTGGTACAGTATCAAAGGTTTTAGAGAGGTCTAGGAAAAGGCAAGAAACCAGTTTTTTGTCTCTAGCTTCTGTGACTCTGTGAGTGAAAGACAGAAGGGCTGTGGTAGTACAGTGATTTGAATGCAGATTTCTTTATAGGGTCAGATTAGCTGGGTGCAGGTCCCTTCATGCAGTCAGATTAGACAGGTACAGACACCTTCTTAGGGGCAGATTAGATGAATGAAGATTCTTTTATAGGGTCAGATTAAAACGGTGCAGACCCCTTCATGCAGTCAGTTTAGATGGGTGGAGGCCTTTTACTGAGGACAGATTTGATGGATGTAGGCGCCATCATAGGGTAAGTCAGATTAGATGGGTGCAGGTCACTTCATATAGTTAGATTAGATTGGAGCAAGCACCTTCACAGGGACAAAGTATATAGGTGCAAGTCCATTCATAGGGTCATATTAAATGGTGACAGGACCCTTTCCTGGGGCAGATTAGATAGATAAAAGCAGTAATGCTCTTTCCACTGCTTAGTGCACTGTCAGTCAGTAGCAATAAGTTATACTTTTCACTAGTATTTTGAGCTGCGAACTTCCACAATTAATATAATTATCTTGAATGTCACCACCTCTTTGATACCAAAACTGTCTCACCCTCATCACAGATATATTTAGTAAAGAATTGCTATAGAAACAGATAATATGGCACAGAGTTATTAGTTATAGAAACAGATAATATGGCACAGAGTTATTAGTTATTGAAACAGATAATATGTCACAGAGTTATTAGTTATTGAAACAGATCATATGGCACAGAGTTATTAGTTATAGAAACAGATAATATGGCACAGAGTTATTAGTTATAGAAACAGATAATATAACACAGAGTTATTAGTTATTGAAACAGATCATATGGCACAGAGTTATTAGTTATTGAAACAGATAATATGGCACAGAGTTATTAGTTATAGAAACAGATAATATGGCACAGAGTTATTAGTTATTGAAACAGATCATATGGCACAGTTATTAGTTATTGAAACAGATCATATGGCACAGAGTTATTAGTTATTGAAACAGATCATATGGCACAGAGTTATTAGTTATTGAAACAGATCATATGGCACAGAGTTATTAGTTATTGAAACAGATAATATGGCACAGAGTTATTAGTTATAGAAACAGATAATATGGCACAGAGTTATTAGTTATAGAAACAGATCATATGGCACAGAGTTATTAGTTATAGAAACAGATAATATGGCACAGAGTTATTAGTTATAGAAACAGATCATATGGCACAGAGTTATTAGTTATTGAAAGATCATATGGCACAGAGTTATTAGTTATTGAAACAGATAATATGCCACAGAGTTATTAGTTATAGAAACAGATAATATGGCACAGAGTTATTAGTTATTGAAACAGATCATATGGCACAGAGTTATTAGTTATTGAAACAGATAATATGGCACAGAGTTATTAGTTATTGAAACAGATCATATGGCACAGAGTTATTAGTTATAGAAACAGATAATATGGCACAGAGTTATTAGTTATAGAAACAGATCATATGGCACAGAGTTATTAGTTATTGAAAGATCATATGGCACAGAGTTACTAGTTATTGAAACAGATAATATGGCACAGAGTTATTAGTTATAGAAACAGATAATATGGCACAGAGTTATTAGTTATTGAAACAGATCATATGGCACAGAGTTATTAGTTATAGAAACAGATAATATGGCACAGAGTTATTAGTTATTGAAACAGATCATATGGCACAGAGTTATTAGTTATTGAAACAGATCATATGGCACAGAGTTATTAGTTATTGAAACAGATCATATGGCACAGAGTTATTAGTTACTGAAACAGATCATATGGCAGAGAGTTATTAGTTATAGAAACAGATAATATGGCACAGAGTTATTAGTTATTGAAACAGATCATATGGCACAGAGTTATTAGTTATTGAAACAGATCATATGGCACAGAGTTATTAGTTATTGAAACAGATCATATGGCACAGAGTTATTAGTTATTGAAACAGATCATATGGCACAGAGTTATTAGTTATTGAAACAGATCATATGGCACAGAGTTATTAGTTACTGAAACAGATAATATGGCACAGAGTTATTAGTTATTGAAACAGATAATATGGCACAGAGTTATTAGTTATTGAAACAGATAATATGGCAGAGAGTTATTAGTTATTGAAACAGATAATATGGCACAGAGTTATTAGTTATAGAAACAGATCATATGGCACAGAGTTATTAGTTATTGAAACAGATCATATGGTACAGAGTTATTAGTTATTGAAACAGATCATATGGCACAGAGTTATTAGTTATTGAAACAGATCATATGGCACAGAGTTATTAGTTATTGAAACAGATAATATGGCACAGAGTTGTTAGTTATTGAAACAGATAATATGGCACAGAGTTATTAGTTATTGAAACAGATAATATGGCACAGAGTTATTAGTTATTGAAACAGATAATATGGCACAGAGTTATTAGTTATTGAAACAGATAATATGGCAGAGAGTTATTAGTTATTGAAACAGATAATATGGCACAGAGTTATTCGTTATTGAAACAGATAATATGGCACAGAGTTATTAGTTATTGAAACAGATAATATGGCACAGAGTTATTAGTTATTGAAACAGATAATATGGCACAGAGTTATTAGTTATAGAAACAGATAATATGGCACAGAGTTATTAGTTACTGAAACAGATAATATGGCACAGAGTTATTAGTTATTGAAACAGATAATATGGCACAGAGTTATTAGTTATTGAAACAGATAATATGGCACAGAGTTATTAGTTATTGAAACAGATAATATGGCACAGAGTTATTAGTTATTGAAACAGATAATATGGCACAGAGTTATTAGTTATAGAAACAGATAATATGGCACAGAGTTATTAGTTATTGAAACAGATCATATGGCACAGAGTTATTAGTTATTGAAACAGATAATATGGCACAGAGTTATTAGTTATTGAAACAGATCATATGGCACAGAGTTATTAGTTATTGAAACAGATAATATGGCACAGAGTTATTAGTTATTGAAACAGATCATATGGCACAGAGTTATTAGTTATTGGAACAGATAATATGGCACAGAGTTATTAGTTATTGAAACAGATCATATGGCACAGAGTTATTAGTTATTGAAACAGATAATATGGCACAGAGTTATTAGTTATTGAAACAGATAATATGGCACAGAGTTATTAGTTATTGAAACAGATAATATGGCACAGAGTTATTAGTTATTGAAACAGATAATATGGCACAGAGTTATTAGTTATTGAAACAGATCATATGGCACAGAGTTATTAGTTATTGAAACAGATCATATGGCACAGAGTTATTAGTTATTGAAACAGATCATATGGCACAGAGTTATTAGTTATTGAATCAGATAATATGGCACAGAGTTATTAGTTATTGAAACAGATAATATGGCACAGAGTTATTAATTATTGAAACAGATAATATGGCACAGAGTTATTAGTTATTGAAACAGATAATATGGCACAGAGTTATTAGTTATTGAAACAGATAATATGGCACAGAGTTATTAGTTATTGAAACATAATATGGCACAGAGTTATTAGTTATTGAAACAGATAATATGGCACAGAGTTATTAGTTATTGAAACAGATCATATGGCACAGAGTTATTAGTTATTGAAACAGATAATATGGCACAGAGTTATTAGTTATAGAAACAGATAATATGGCACAGAGTTATTAGTTATTGAAACAGATCATATGGCACAGAGTTATTAGTTATTGAAACAGATCATATGGCACAGAGTTATTAGTTATTGAAACAGATCATATGGCACAAAGTTATTAGTTATTGAAACAGATCATGTGGCACAGAGTTATTAGTTATTGAAACAGATAATATGGCACAGAGTTATTAGTTATTGAAACAGATCATATGGCACAGAGTTATTAGTTATTGAAACAGATAATATGGCACAGAGTTATTAGTTATAGAAACAGATAATATGGCACAGAGTTATTAGTTATTGAAACAGATAATATGGCACAGAGTTATTAGTTATTGAAACAGATCATATGGCACAGAGTTATTAGTTATTGAAACAGATCATATGGCACATAGTTATTAGTTATTGAAACAGATCATATGGCACAGAGTTATTAGTTATTGAAACAGATCATATGGCGCAGAGTTATTAGTTATTGAAACAGATCATATGGCACAGAGTTATTAGTTATTGAAACAGATCATATGGCACAGAGTTATTAGTTATTGAAACAGATAATATGGCACAGAGTTATTAGTTATAGAAACAGATAATATGGCACAGAGTTATTAGTTATTGAATCAGATAATATGGCACAGAGTTATTAGTTATTGAAACAGATAATATGGCACAGAGTTATTAGTTATAGAAACAGATAATATGGCACAGAGTTATTAGTTATTGAATCAGATAATATGGCACAGAGTTATTAGTTATTGAAACAGATAATATGGCACAGAGTTATTAGTTATAGAAACAGATAATATGGCACAGAATTATTAGTTATAGAAACAGATAATATGGCACAGAGTTATTAGTTATAGAAACAGATCATATGGCACAGAGTTATTAGTTATAGAAACAGATAATATGGCACAGAGTTATTAGTTATTGAAACAGATAATATGGCACAGAGTTATTAGTTATAGAAACAGATAATATGGCACAGAGTTATTAGTTATTGAAACAGATAATATGGCACAGAGTTATTAGTTATTGAAACAGATAATATGGCACAGAGTTATTAGTTATTGAAACAGATAATATGGCACAGAGTTATTAGTTATTGAAACAGATAATATGGCACAGAGTTATTAGTTATAGAAACAGATAATATGGCACAGAGTTATTAGTTATTGAATCAGATAATATGGCACAGAGTTATTAGTTATTGAAACAGATAATATGGCACAGAGTTATTAGTTATAGAAACAGATAATATGGCACAGAGTTATTAGTTATAGAAACAGATAATATGGCACAGAGTTAATAGTTATTGTTTCCCTTCATCATATGTATGTCTGAAAAAAAACTGACTTTTTGATGGAAGCAAAGATCTCAGTGACAAAATTTCTAACTAAATGTGAAGTCTGTCATTTGGAAAACTAGAACAATCCTTTGCAAACAAAGTTCTACTTGAATATGAAGACCAGATAAATGAGCCATAAAATTCTTCCCAAGGTGTGTAACATGCAACAAAAGAGTCCAGAGAACCAGCAGCTGCCTAGCACAAAACCTCCTTAATTAAAAAGACTGAAAAGCTCCAGCAACATTCATTGAGAATGAATATATGGACAGTCAGTATTCAGGAGGTGAAAGCAGGGAAAACATTTTGATATCACTGGGAACTTAGCAGATGAACGGCTTGGCCTAAGATGATGTTTCTGGCCAGAAACTTTAAAAGTTGTCCTTCATTGACTGCCTTTTGATACACTTTACAACAAATACATAATATTAGCTTTAAAATATTGGTTTCCCTATTTCTGCCTGGTGCACAAGTGCAAACTGTCCAGTGACAACAAAAACATCTGAAAGACATGTAAGGGATATGTTTTGCATGAAGATGAGCCTGTCTGTACCTTTCCAACACGGGAACATTTGCTTCCACACACCTTGCTTTAATATCCTCATTCTGAGGTTGCACCATCTTGTACATGAGTGCACAGCTGTGTTTCCTATAAACATAATATTGCTTCCCAGTCTCCAGTGTTGTGTCACGTTTGACTGAGTCTATTCATGAAGGGGTATGCAATCCTCCATACCAGGGGGTACACCAAGCAAAACACTGTTATTGTTAAAAGCAAACGGTCCATTCAGGATTCAGTTATGAATGACATTCATCAGCTGGTATTCTGGGAAATGCTAATGTGGTATCAGAATTTTGATTTACAAAAGAGTATAGTGTGGCATATTAAAAGGCATTCTTTTTATTATATTGTGACCTTCTGTGTAGTGCTAATGTTCTGGCACAATTTATAGTTGTCATTGTTTTATAAATTGTGCTGTTCAAAAACAGCCAATGCATATACACTGATGTGATTTTCTACTTGTAACACAGTCTGGGAGCCAACAATATGGTGTTTTCCCTATATTCTGTTCTGTTCCCTCCATTTGCTTATAGTGGAAGTGCTCTCAAGTACTGCTTTCTTTCAGACCCTATATGGAATGGGTGTCTTTATTTTAGTGACTTCCTTGGAATGGGTGTCTTTATTTTAGTGACTTCCTTGGAATGGGTGCCTTTATTTTAGTGACTTCCTTGGAATGGGTGTCTTTATTTTAGTGACTTCCTTGGAATGGGTGTCTTTATTTTAGTGACTTCCTTTGATTCGTGTTTTTGCTATGTGCTAAAAAAACCTCTACAGTTTTTTTTTGTTTTTTTTTAGTTTCAGATACAGATAGTTATTTTTGTAAAGAAAACATATTTCTTAATTGTTAAGAACTCCTAACGTATTGTCACATTTGCCAGGTAGAGGTGTCAAATTTTCTAACTTTATTGCCTGAGCTACTCCATCACTTGTGGCTGGAAAATTACTGTTATGCAAGTTTTGTACACTTGATGTAGCAAATATCTAAATAAACTTGCATTCTTAGGCATCAGGTTTTAGAGCAATGAAAGCAACGCATGATTACAAGCATATTGCTGTGAGGACTTTTCCTTGACCAAAGATTATTTATTTGTTTGTTTGTTTGTTTGTCTGTTTTTGTTGACCAGGAAAATACAACTGGGCAGAACCCATTTTCAGTGGAGGCCGAGTTGAAAATCTCCATCACAGCACATTTATATTAAATTTTGGACAGTTCTCAGAAAAACAATAGTTAGCATTTCTCAGAAAAACAGTTACAAGACAGGCATATACAGTGAAGTGCTTACATCAATATGTATAAGTCTATACAGTTCTGGTAGCTCTAACTTCTTGCAGGAAGTAAATGGATTTAAACTGTAGAAGGGAAAATGTTGTAAAGAAGTTCAGTGTTCTTACATTTCAGTACAGAAAGGTTTGCAATAATATGATTAATTTAAAATATTATTTGCTGCAAATTTCCAACTGTTTTCCACTACATTTCTCTATTATTTTTGTTGGTTTGATAATTTTTGTTTATTTATTTAGCAAGCTAATTTAAATTCATTTAATTTTATTTCATTTGTCTATCAGGGTGATGGAGCTGATCCAGTAAGGATCCATTTCAGCCACAGCCCTGGAGTTATAGAAGGCAGATGAAGTGGATCCAGTAAGGATCCATTTCAGCCACAGCCCCGGAGTTATAGAAGGCAGATGAAGTTGATCCAGTAAGGATCCATTTCAGCCACAGCCCTGGAGTTATAGAAGGCAGATGAAGCTGATCCAGTAAGGATCCATTTCAGCCACAGCCCTGGAGTTATAGAAGGCAGATGATTTTGATCCAGTAAGGATCCATTTCAGCCACAGCCCTGGAGTTATAGACGGCAGCAGAGAAACTATTCTGCAACACACGTTCTGCAATAAGTGACCTTTGCTTTTGAAATTATGGTGAAGTACTTATCACAGATCCTCTATTATATTTGCTTTCCCATCATCTTCTTTACCTTTAAAATTTAATTTCTGTGCTCACTGAAACTGAAGCTGAATCTGAGCATTACATTTAGCATTGGACTGTCCCTAAGCTGCACTAGCCAAAGTGCTATTCAAACATTTTTTGGGGTCATCTAAGACTCCCATGTTAAGAAAGTTAAAGGACACCACATTTTGTAGACCATGCTCAGTGCTAAAAATTTTATTTTCTACATATGTGTGATGTTTATGAAGATATCTGCTGCATTCCCTGTTTCAATAGGTGTTACTATACCATGTGCATATAGCAATCAACCCCAGTGCATAAGTGGTGTTGACCACATACTGACCAACCTCAGTGCATAAGTGGTGCTGACCACATACTGATCAACCCCAGTGCATAAGTGGTGCTGACCACATACTGACCAACCCCAGTGCATAAGTGGTGCTGACCACACATTGACCAACCCCAGTGCATAAGTGGTGCTGACCACACATTGACCAACCCCAGTGCATAATTGGTGCTGACCACACACTGATGCATAATTGGTGCTGACTACACACTGACCAACCCCAGTGTATAAGTTGTGTTGACCACATACTGACCAATCCCAGTGCATAAGTGGTGTTGACCACAGTATTTCTTTGTTACTGCTACAGAAGGTGGTAGGCTACACCTGAAATCCTGAACAAGTTGATTATCAGCACAAATACAAAATTCTGCCTTAATCACTTACTGACCTTTGTTGAAAAATTAAAAAAAAAACCATCTAAGATAGAAGTATGACCAGATTACATGTTAGTCCTATCTCTAATAAGTCTAAATTCATAACAATAATTGCAGTGCAGCCCTTAATTTATAACTCAGCAAACTAGGCTCATGAATTAAGAAGACAATTTTAATTTTATCTGTGTTACCCAATGTACAAATTTATTCAATATTTTTCTACTGAGTATTTTTGTATTACAATGCTTCTTTTAACCATCACCATGTTTAATGAAGCCCCCTTTGTCCTACTGACTTAGAGGTCTGGCTTACTCGCACAGACCAGAAGCCCCTTCAGGATAATAAACAACCCCTACAGTGAAGAACTAATTGTTTTCAGTTCTGGAAACTGCAAATCAGCTTCAGTGTAGCATTATCCTTGACAAACCACTGACAAATTTTGATACCTGACTTTTCTCCATCCCCCTTATGGCCAGATGACAGGAACACTGTGGAAGCATTGTTTATAGTACTAGGTCTGAGTGCTTGCTTCCACACACTTGGCCTAGCCAGCTATAGTGCAACACATCACTTAGTAGGACCAGTTTTCACCACTTCCAAAAGAATTCACACAACAGTGAGGCCCTGCAACAATCCCACATCTCCTTCCCAACTCCACCTGGCTGACTTATATAGCACCTGGCTTTAATAATCAAACCTGGGACACCTAGGGTACAATAAAGGGATTCATTAATCTGTACCACAGGGCTGCCATTTAATAGGAGCTGGTTGCTTGTTTAAACACAACCTTGCCTAAAGTACACCTTGTCCCAAAAAAAAAAAAAAAAACACACTACCAGTAGTAAAATCTTGAAAAAGATTTCTACTGTCCCCCGAGATGGAGCAGCCTGCAAATTAGTTACATTAAGCAGGGGATGCAAGGCACACATGCCCTTGCATGGGTGTTTGGAGGGTCCCCCCAACACACACACATACATACACACACACACACACACACACACACACACACACACACACACACACACACACACACACACACACACACACACACTCACACACACTCACACACACACACACACACACACACACACACATATATATATATATATATATATATATATATACACACACACATATATATATATATATATATACACACACACACACACACACACACACACTCACACACACACACACACACACACACACACACACACACACACACACACACACACACACACACACACATATATATATATATATATATATACACACACACACACACACACACACACACACACACACACACACACACACACACTCACACACACACACACACACACACACACACACACACACACATATATATATATACACACACACACACACACACACACACACACACACACACACATACATATATATATATATACACACACACACACACACACACACACACACACATACATATATATATATATATATATATATATATATATATATATATATATACACACACACACACACACACACACACACATACATATATATATATATATATATATATATATATATATATACACACTCACACACACACACACACACACACACACACACACACACACACACACACACACACACACACACACACACACACACACACACAATCATATCTATTTTGCTGCTCTTTTTTTACATTTGCTTTTGGCTGTATTACACTTATTTGATCTAGACAGACCCAAATTTTACAGCACTGAGGTGTTGCAAAAAGTATTGTCTGGTTCCTGGAATGAAAAAAAAATGATATCCCATCACCACTACAGTACTCATTCCTAAGTGTGAGTGTGTGACCTTTTCAAACGTTCCATAAGAAATACAGTACCCGTTTACCCAGAGAGGACATTGCTCCACATGGACCTACTTCAGGTGTAGTGCTACAACACTGTCTCATTAATTGACTTGCACACCATCACACAGTAAGCAAATGGAGGTTGTAAGACTCAAACCCAGGGCAGCTGTAAGGTATAGCTACATCAGCAATAGTTTTACAGACTACTGCACCAAACTGACAATCACATTGCAAAGCAAAAAAAAAAAAAAAAAAAAAAGTTAATAAGTAAAAGAATTGTTAAAGGAACAAAAAGATACATGAGTTTGATGTACAAGATAGGTTGGTGTCCCATTCAGAATTAACTCTCTGCTTTACACCCAGTGACTTATGGGATAGGTCCAGCTCCTCACAACCAGAGAATGAATGAATAATCTTTTTTCAGAATAGTAGCAAAAAAGGGAAGCAAGCCCTAGTATCCAAGTAATCTATCATCAGCAACTCTCTTGTCATAAGACACCAGTGGTTCCCCCCACTTTTGTTTTGATTGCTGAGGACTATTTTCATTCCTAGACAGTGAGACAACAGGCATAAATGTTTGGTGATGGAGGCAGAGTACTAAAGGTAGACAGAAGTTTTACATTTCTATTCAAATTTTGTTCCATCAGATTATCAGTCAGAGATCAGAATTTGTTAAAAGTAAAAAGCAAGTAATCTCCGTGGTATCACCAAAGTCTCAAACAACCCACTAAGCAAGTATAGTGGGTCCAAAAACAAAACAATGTAAGAAACTTCTCTGTGTGGAAGATTTTCAATCTATATATATCTAGTTAATCACTGTATATTAAACAGATCAGATAATGGTAGTAGAAGTAGCGAACTTAAACTCGTCCTAAGTCAAAAAAATAATAAAAATATATAATTTGAAATATTATACAGAATTACTAAGTATTCGAAAGTAACTCAAGCAGGGTTGACAGTCTGTTTCCAGTCAAAAAGTACACAGACAAGAGATCCAAGTAAAACAAAAATAACAGAGTAATAGTTTCTTCACATGCTTTCTAATTATATATATATGTATATATATATATATATATATATATATATATATATATATATATACTTTTTATCAGGCAAGGGAGTGGTTTATTGTGCTGTAAAACAAAGTGTTATTGGTACAGATGTTAAATTCACATCCCTTCCCTCATCAGTGTGACATTCGAGCTGGTCCTGCCCTACTTAGTAGCTGTCATGATAATATAACCCTTATGTACTTTAAATAAAATTTATAATGATGTGGTACCTCTTATTTAACCAGATTATTAAATAGATTATTGAGTGATTTTTATCCAAGACAATATACTACTTGGCTGTAAATATATAAACCTTAGTTCATTTGGCAATCAAAAAATATATATAAATACATATACATATACACTTTGCATGTAAAAACTCATAGTCTATTTTCATAACCTATTGTTCATAGGTAGGTACTGGGCTATCTGCCCAAAGGCATATATTAGACCAGCCACGTTGTGCGGTATTCACTGCCCCTTTGGTTAGTTCCCTAGGCCCTTGATCTAGCAGCTAGTACCCTTGGCCCCTATCTAGTAGAGCTGTTGGTATGATCCCTGGTGTGAACTTTCTGTTACCCATCCACTCGTCAAGGTTCCTCTTGAAGAGTGATAGTGAGGGGCTCTGTCTTATGTAGATCGGGACCTTGTTCCATAGCAAGGGAAGTCTTTGCGAAGGGAATCTATCCCTCCAGCATGTTCTATTCATTGTTGTGCTGAGGTTTATATCCCTAGAGCGTGTAGCTCGAGTGGATTTGGTTTTGCTAAGATGGAGCATGTTCAACAGTTCTGGGTTGGACATGGCTCTGTATGTTAGACAGAGATCGCCTCTGAAAAGGCGGTATGCAAAAGAGAAAAGCCTTAGTTTTTTCAATCGTGCTGCATAGGGCAACTGTTTGAGGCCAGTAATCCTCTTAGTGAGGTACCTCTGTGGTCTCTCCAGCTGCTGGAGATGCCTAGTCAGGTACATTCCAGTTGGTGGATTGTACTCAATAATAGGTCTGCTTTCATCCTTCTAGACTTCTTCAGGTTTGTGTACAAGAACCCTAAAAGCTATCTACAAAAATATTATTGTATAATTATTTAGTACTGTTATTACACATCATTTTGAATAAAGTGGAAAAAAAGAGCCAGAAAAAAATAAAAATATGAAAAAATGCATGTATGATGATGGAAACAAAATATACACTTAAATTACAACTGATTTAAAATGGTATTTAAAACCAACTGGTAGAATAAAATAAAATAAAATAAAATTAGTCATGTAAACAATATGGCAATTTTCTAAGTTCCAGTGCACTTTTAATTGAACAGTAGTAGTTTAGTCCAGGCTTCCTAAAAGAGTTCAGCTTTAATTCCCACATGAGTTCATGTTTCTCCAGAATATTCAGGATGTCTCGTTCAAGATCACACATGTCTATGCGATCCAGTATTTGGAATTTAAAACCTGTGTGTCTTTTATGAAGAGCAATGTGTTTGGCTAATGCATTATTTTTACATCCAGAGTGGATTTCTGACAGATGACATGAAATCCTTCGCTTAAGTTTATTTACAGTCTTGCCCACATAAATTTCATCACATTCATTGCACTGTGTCCTGTAAATTACTTTTGTAGTGTTATGGTCACCCCCTGCACCGCTCTTAATGATTTTCTTTTAATAAGGGCATTAAAAACTATTACTTTGTTGTATAAATATACAAAATGTACAATTAGCATCACATGTTTTAATGTTTCTCTCATATAGTCTAGGTTTAAATTCAACAAAACTACTAATGTTCCTGGAATTCCTCCTGTAAACAAAGGATGGGGCTTCACCTAGGATGTTAATCAGAAAAGAGCTTCCTGTGACAATGTCCCAGTTTTCTTTAATAACATTTTTGATACTGTGATAATCCAAAGTGTATGTCAGGATGCAGCTATTTTTGCATGTGTTATTCTCTGTGGAATTTCTTAACATTCTCCTACTGGAGATGTTGAGTGAAGGTGCTTCAGTCCTTTTCAGTTCTGTAATGGGTTCCAGGATGTTATTTAACATCTGACTTTCATAGCCTCTCACTAGAAAATCATTCCCTAGGTTGTTCAGGTCTCTTTTTGCTTGTCTGTGTACTTAATAAAGGATTTTCAACTGGAAACAGACCATCTACCAATACCTGATCCACTCCAGTACTGTTGTAACTATTGTCCTAAACTAGAGTCCTATCTGTTACCTGCATATAAATGTATATCACATCAGAGGTATGATGACATACATGGAACAGTGTTAGTATGAACAATGTAAAACTGTTTATTGACTATTGTAAACTGTATCTGTCAGTAGTTTATACCTATAAGTGTCAATAACTAGATACCCTAATGGATCTAGATGAAATATGTACCCAAGTTTGTCTGTATGTTCTGTTAAATTGTCTCTTTTGAGCTTTTCTCCCCGGGCCTCCATTGAAAATGGACATGTATCCAGCTGGACTATCCCGGTTAACAAATGTAAAATAAATAAATAAATCTACCCTGCATGGATTACTTTTGACTCTTTAGTAATTTTGTATAATATTTCATATTATATATTCTTTATATTTTTTGACTTAGGACAAGTTTAAGTTCACTACATCTACTACTGCCATTATCTGATCTGATTACTATACAGTGATTAACTAGATATATAGAGATTGAAAGTCTTCCAAACAGAGAAGTTCCTTACATGTTTTAATTTATTAAAACTACAAGCATTTTTTTTTTGAAAATAGGAACAATTTAGCTTTTTCACATCTAGTCCTTCTACTTCTGTTTCCCTAAATCACACAAAGCTACAATTCTGCCTCAGGCCAACAGTTACTGGCATGTTTCTTACCTTTGCATAAATGGTTTCAACTTTCAACCAACATATTTTGCCAAAAATGAGAGAATGAGAAGCAAAGCCGAAGTGACTTTCCCCGACTGGAATTAACACAAAGCAGGCTTTTAAATGTGGCTACTGATAAGTGATTGGATCTAAATTATAAAAAGAAAAACACACGCACACACAGACACACACACAGACACACACACACACACACACACACACTCACACACAGACACACACACACATGCGCACACCCATACACACCTACACACACACACACACACACACACACACACACACACACACACACACACACACACACACACACACACACACACACACACACACACACACACACACACACACACACACACGTCAGCCCAGAATTTTATTTATTTTATTTTATTTTATTTTACATTTGTTGACCAGGCTAGTCTAGCTGGATATATGTCCATTTTCAGTAGAGGCCTAGGGAGATAAGCTGCAAAACATAAACAAGAAAACAAGAACAAATAATAAAATAACAACCACAGTGATATATACAATGCATATTACAGATTAAGAAGAAATTTTCAGTGAGGGCAAAAATAATAGACGGTGCAAAATACAGGTGCGATATAACATACAGTTAAAATGCATGAAAAGAAATAAAATAAAGAAGACAGGGTATTGCATAGTACTGTAAATAAAGAGAGTTCACTCTAGAATAAGTAAGCACAGAGGTTGTCAATAATGAATTCAGAGGGAGATGGTATTTATAGTTAAAAAACGAAGGTCTAGAAGCTCATGAGAAGTATGGGGTAGGCAGAGCCAACTTTGAAGAGATAGATGATTAGTCAGGTTTAGTACAAGGGCATAACCAGTGTGTTCTGAGGAAAAGTTGTAGCCTGTTTTTGAAGAGTGATAAAGAGGCAAGTGAGGAAAGGTCACCGGGGAGAAGATTCCAGGATTTTCCAACAGCGTTGGAGAAGAATTGCCAGCCCTGTTGTGAGGTTTAGAGGTGTGTACAAGAAGTTTGTTAGAAGAACGTAAGGACTTCAGATTTTTATAGGGGGTGAGGAGGGTAGATAGTATAGGGGTACAGGAAGATTTATAATTTTAGGTTTATAATAATTAGGTTTATTATATATATAGAATGACTACCATACTGTAAAGTCTTAGCGGTAAGAGATGCTATATGTAATTTGCAAAGCTTGGTTCACAATGGAGAGTAATAGTGACATTTATGCAGTCTCCTTGTGATTGCATCATAAATGTTTTCTTTCTGTCTGATGGTGAAACCAGACATCATAAAAGCAGCCCTTACTTTGAAATTGTCATTTTAATGTCTTGCAGAACAAAATGTAAAACTACAGTTAAATAATGATGGCCAGACTGAGTTAGCACAGGACTCTTACATATAACTTCTCTAGCCTTGCAGTGCAAAACTCATACCTGTTTTAAATAAAAGACAATGTAAGATACTATAGTAGGCATTATACTGCAGTAATATCCTTGGTATGGTAGGCATTATACTACAGTAATATCTTTGGTATAGCAGGCATTATACTGCAGTAATATCCTTGGTATGGTAGGCATTATACTACAGTAATATCTTTGGTATAGCAGGCATTATACTGCAGTAATATCCTTGACATAACAGGCATTATACTGCAGTAATATCCTTGGAACAGCAGACATTACACTGCAATAATATTCTTGGTATAGCAAGCATTTTACTGCAGTAATATCCTCGGTATAGTAGACATTTCACTGCAGTGATATCCTTGGTATAGTAGGCATCATATTACAGTAATAACAGGCATTATACTGCAGTAATTACCTTGGTATAGTAGGCATTATACTGTAGTAATATCCTTGGTATAGTAGACATTACACTGCAGTCGTATCCTTAGTATAGCAGGATTATACTGCAGTAATATCTTTGGTATAGGAGGCATTAATTACATCTTGGTATAGCAGGCATTACACTGTAGTAATGCCTACTATACCAAGATGTAATGCCTGCTATACCAAGATGTAATGCCTGCTATAGCAGGCATTACACTGTAATAATATCCTTGGTATAGCAGGAATTATACTGCAGTAATATCCATGGTATAGCGGCATTATACTGCAGTAATATCCTTGGCATAGTAGCTGTTATACTGCAGTGATATCATTGGTATAGCAGGCATTATACTGCAGTACTATCCTTGGTATAGCAGGCATTACACTGCAATAATATCCTTGGTATAGCAGACATTTCACTGGTATAATTTTCTTGGTATAGCAGACATTATACTGCAGTACTATCCTTGGTATAGCAGGTATTACACTGCAGTACTATCCTTAGTATAGCAGACATTTCACTGGTATAAATATCCTTGGTATGGCAGACATTATACTGCAGTAATATCCTTGGTATAGCAGGCATTATACTGCAGTAATATCTTTAGTATAGGAGGCATTACATTGCATTAATATCCTTGTTATAGCAGGCATTATACTGCTGTGATATCCTTGGTATAGCAGACATTACACCAGAGTAATATCCTTGGTATAGCAGACATTACACCGGAGTAATATCCTTGGTATAGTAGACATTATACTACAGTAATGTCCTTGCATTGCTCTACTACGGAGGCAACTGTCTCACAAACCTTTTACATAGTTTTAAAATAATTTTCCACTCTTACCCCAACAAGTCTACTATTTTTTTTACTTTTTTATTGATTTGCCTCTATACCTTTCCTGTTTCTGTTTTTGCCAGCTGCACCCTATGCTGGTTGTGTAATAGATGTTTTGTTTTACTCTGGATAGGAGATCTATACATGGTGGAAAAACTTTTTCATAATCCATTTCTCTGATTCTGTGGGTTTGCAAAGATCTGCCATAAATCAGAATAGATTGGGAAGGATGTTTAGTAGGAATATTATGGCTAATAAGTGTTTTCACATTGATTCGTAAGTGTGTGAAACTAATTACCTGATGAACTCACGAGCATAGTTGATATTGTTTTACAATAAGTTTAGATGCTCATTGTGTTGATCTCTGGGCATAATGGATCATTTGTTTGATCCTTGCCTGTATTTCTTGTCTTGTTTCCTCTTGCCTTACCTCCCTTCTTGGCAAGTCTGAAATATCACTAATGAATTGTTTAAGTTTCTCACACAGAATCCTAGTTTCTGTCCTGGACATATGTGGTGCTTCACATCACTGCAGGGCTACATGCTAAGTTCCTGAACCCTGAAACATTTCATTAGCCACGTGTTTTGTCTGTCAGTTTATGTTAGGTAACAGTCAATGTTTTTTGAGTGAAGCACTTTTTTCACAGAAGGCTTGGTGAGAAATGCTCAGTGTTCTCTCTCTCTATATATATAACTATAACCATAAAACAGAATGTATTAGAAGACAAAATATTCTGCTAACATTTTCCAAATGACATAATACAATCAATGTAAACATTCATTGGATCTTCCTATTATATAGTGCACTGGAATACTAGAAAATGCATTTGGTGAGACACGGCAGTGAATTTTTAGTATGATTCTAATACATCTTTTTGCATTTTCAGCTTGTGCTTAATTCTGAATCAGACATTCAGGTCTTAAAGAAGTGTTAAGTTTGTTCTGTATAACTGATCATGCTTTCCTACAACAGCATAGGATCTCAGCGTGAGTGTATAGTCAATTAGTATAGTATAAGTCTGGCTCTGTGGGAAGAGGGATGGATCCCTGACTGTGCTTCAGGTGAGCAGGGTTTAATTTGCAGCCCAGACACTGGAGGTGGCAAGTAGGAAGGGGGAGGACTGAAAGGGTGTGGCCCAATCACTTGCCCTGAGGGAGGAGGGTTGTGTGCATTTGGGGCACATTGGGTACTGTGATGTCTCTGGTGGGGACTGGGGAAACTACCACTATATTGCAGAAATAAGGCACGGCTGCTTGGAGAGAACAGCCTGTGTGGAAGTGAGGGAGTCCCATACACAGTGCTTCATCAGGTACGTGCAAGAACTATTGCTTAAAAAACAACAATTTTGAACCACCTCTGATGGCTGTCTAACCGATGGTCCTTCCTGCTTGACCCCATACCTCAAAGATGTGAAAGGAATGGGCATATTTATTTATTGCTTTGTTTACCAAGAAAGTTTGACTGGCCACAGGTCCCATTTTGAGCGGAGGCTTGCTCCATTTCACAGAATGAGTAGAACTCATTTCAATCTGACCAGGAGGGGAGTGATGATCTACAGACAGTGGGGGGGGGGCAAATAGAGAAAAAAAACAGCATCAAAATGCAAATCCCAAACCTTCCCAGGATATAAGATTCTTACTATGTCTCTCCTCCCTGCTTCTGAGAGCCTCCTGTAATGTTTGTAACTGCAGATATAGCTTCGGTGGATCAAAGTGGGCAGCTGCCCTGGGCTCATATTGCCAGGGGCATGACTGACAGTACTGGTGTCCCCAGGCTCATATTGTCAGGGCCATGACTTGCAGTACTGATGTCCAGAGGCTCATATTGTCAGGGGTGTGACTGGCAGTACTGATGTCCAGAGGCTCATATTGTCAGGGGCATGACTGGTAGTACTGATGTCCAGAGGCTCATATTGTCAGGGGCATGATGGGCAGTACTGATGTCCAGAGGCTCGTATTGTCATGGACATGACAGGACATCCGATGTACCCAGGCTCATATTGTCAGGGGAATGACTGGTAGTACTGGTGTCCTCAGGCTCATACTGTCAGGGGCATGACTGGTAGTACTGGTGTCCTCAGGCTCATACTGTCAGGGGCATGACTGGCAGTACTGATGCCCCCAGGCTCATATTGTCAGGGGCGTGACTGGACATGTGATGTCCCCGGGCTCATATTGTCAGGGGCGTGACTCGTAATACTGATGTCCAGAGGCTCATATTTTCATGGGTGTGACTGGCAATACTGATGCACCCAGGATCATATTGTCAGGGGTCGTAACTGGCGGAACTGATGTCACAAGGCTCATGCACTCAGGGGCAAGACTGGCAATACAGATGTCCCCAGGCTCATATTGTCAGGGACATGACTGGCAATACTGGTGTCCCGATGCTCATATTGTCAGGGGCGTGACTGGCAGTACTGATGTCCCCAGGCTCATATTGTAAAGGGCGTGACTAGCAGTAATGATGTCCCCAAGCTGTTATTGTCAGGGGAGTGACGGACAGTACTGATGTCCCCATGCTCATATTGTCAGGGGTGTGACTGACAGTAATGATGTCCAGAGGCTCATATTATCAGGGCATGATTGACACTACTGATGTCTCCAGGCTCATACTGTCAGGGGCATGATGGGCAGTACTGATGTCCCCAGGCTTATATTGTCAGGGGCATGACTGGGAGTAGTGATGTCCCCAGGCTCATATGGTCAGCAGTGTGACTGGCAGTACTGATGTCCCGATGCTCATATTCTCAGGGGCATGACTGGCAGTACTGGTGTGCCCAGGCTCATATTGTGAGGAGGGGGTGACTGGCAGTACTGATGTCCCGATTCTCATATTGCCAGGGGTATGACCAGCAGTACTGATGTCCCAGTGGTCATATTGCCAGGGGCATGGCTGGCAGTAATGGTGTCCCCAGGCTCATACTGTTATGCCTGTGACTAGCAGTATTGATTTCCCCAGGGTCACATTGTCAGGGGTGTGACTGTTAGTACTGACGCCCCCAGGCTCATATTGTCAGGGACGAGACTAACAGTACTGGTGTCCTGATGCTCATATTATCAGAGGCATGACTGGCAGTACTGGTGTCCCCAGGATCATATTATCAGGGCCGTGACTGGCAGTAATGATGTCCCCTGGCTCATATTGCCAGGGGTGTGAAGGGCAGTACTGATATACCCAGGCTCATACTGTTGGGGAAGTGACCGTGGCAATACTGATGTCCCGACTCTCATATTGTCAGGGCGTGACTGGTAGTACGGATGTCTGCGGGCTCATATTGTCAGGGTCATGACCGGCAGTACTGATGTCGCCTGGCTCATATTGCCAGGGGCATGACTGGGAGTATTGATGTCACCAGTCTCATATTGTCAGGGGTGTGACTGGCAGTACTGATGTCACCAGGATCATATTGTCAAGGGCGTGACTGGCAGTACTGATTTCCCCAGGCTCATATTTGACTGTCAGTACTGATGTCCACAGGGTCATATTGTCAGGGGTGTGACGGGCAGTACTGATGCTCCCAGCCTCATATTGCCAGAGGCATGAAGGGCAATACTTATGTCCCCAGGCTCAAATGGTCAGCGGCGTGACTGGCAGTACTGATGTACCCAGGCTCCTATGGTCAGGGGCATGACCGGCAGTACCGATGTCTCCAGGATCATATTGTCAGGGGCGTGACCAGCAGTACTGATGTCCCCAGGATCATAATGTCAGGGGTGTGACCAGCAGTACTGGTGTCCCCAGGCTCATATTGTCAGGGACATGACTGGCAGTACTGATTTCCCCAGGCTCATATTGTCAGGGCATGACTGCCAGTACTGATGTCCACAGGGTCATATTTTCAGGGGTGTGACAGGCAGTACTGATGCCTCCAGCCTCATACTGCCAGGGGCATGAAGGGCAATACTGATGTCCCCAGGCTCAAATGGTCAGTAGTGTGACTGGCAGTACTGATGTACCCAGGCTCATATGGTTAGGGGTGTGACTGGCAGTACTGATGTCCCGACGCTCATATTGTCATTGCCATGACAGGCAGTACTGATGTCCCCAGGCTAATTTTGTCAGGAGCATGACTGGCAGTACTGATGTCCAGAGGCTCATATTGTCAGGGGCATGACTGCCGGTACTGGTGTACCCAGGCTCAGATTATCAGGGGTGTGACAGGCAGTACTGATGTCCCCAGGCTCATATAGTCAGGGGTGTGACTGGCAGTACTGATGTCCTGATACTCATATTGCCATAGGTATGACCAGCAGTACTGGTGTCCCCAGGCACATATCGTCAGGGGTGTGACTGGTGGTACTGATGTCCCCAGGCTCATATTGTCAGGAGCGTGACTGGCAGTACTGATGTCCAGGTGCTCATATTGTCAGGGGCATGACTGGCAGTACTGGTGTCTCCAGGTTCATATTGTCAGGGACGTGACTGGCAGTACTGACGTCCAGACGCTTATATTGCCAGGGGCATGACTGGCAGTACTGATGTCCCCTGGCTCATATTGTCAGAGGAGTGACAGGTAATACTGGTGTCCCGATGCTCATATTGTCAGGGGCGTGACTGGCAGTACTGATGTTCCTAGGCTCATAGTCAGGGGCGTGACTGGCAGTACTAATGTCCCCAGGCTCATATAGTCGGGGGCATGAGTGCCAGTACTGATGTCCCCAGGCTCATATTGTCAGGGACATGACATGCAATACAGGTATTCTGACTGTCATAGTCAGGGGCATGACTGGCAGTATCGATGTCCCCAGGCTCATATTGTCAGGGGCATGACTGGCAGTACTGATGTTCCGATGCTCATATTGTCAGGGGCGTGACGGGCCATACTGATATTCCCAAGCTCATATTGTTAGAGGGCATGACCGGCAGTACTGGTATCCCCAGGCTCAAATTGTCAGGGGCGTGACTGGCAGTACTGATGTCTCGATTCTCATATTGCCAGGGGCATGACCGGCAGTATTTGTCTCCCCAGGCTCATATGGTCGGGGTGTGACTGGCAGTACTGATGTCCCAATGCTCATATTGTCAGGTGCATGACTGTCAGTACTGATGTCCCCAGGCTCATGTTTTCAGGGGAGTGACTGGCAGTACTGGTATCCCCAGGCTCATGTTATCAGGGTTATGACTGGCAGTACTGATGTTCCTAGGCTCATATTCTCAGGGGCATGACTGGCAGTACTGATGACCCACGGTTCATATTGTCAGGGGTGTGACTGAGAGTACTAGTGTCCCCAAGCTCATTGTCAGGGGCATGACTGCTAGTACTGATGTCCAGATGCTCATATTGTAAGGGCCATGACTGTCACAAACTGATTTTCCCACACTCATATTCTCAGGGGCATGACTGCCAGTACTGATGTCCCCAGGCTCATTTTGTCAGGGGCGTGACTGGCAGTACTGGTGTCCTAACTCTCATATTGTCAGAGGCATGACTGGAAGTACTGATGTCCCCAGGATCATACTGTCAGCGGCGTGACTGGGAGTACTGATGTCCCCAGTCTCATACTGTCACGGGCATGACGGGCATGAATGATATTCCCAGACAGATATATGGTCAGGGGCATGACCAGCAATACTGATGCCCCCAGGCTCTTATGGTCAGGGACGTGACTGGCAGTGCTGTGTCCCCAGGCTCATACTGTCAGGGGCATGATTAGCAGTACCAATGCCCCAATTGTCAGGGGCGTGACTGCCATACTGATGTCCCCAGGCTCATATTGTCAGTGGCGTGACTGGCAGTACTGATGTCCCGAAGCTCATATTTTCAGGGCATGACTGGCAGCACTGAAGTCCCAAAGGTCATATTGTCAGAGGTGTGATGGGCAGTAATGATGCCCCACAGGCTCATATTGCCAGGGGTATGAAGGTGGTACTGAGGTCCCCAGGCTCATATTTTCAGGGCATGACTGGCAGCACTGAAGTCCCCAGGGTCATATGGTCAGGGGCGTGACTGGCAGTACTGATGTCCTCAGGCTCATATTGTCAGGGGCGTGACTGCCAGTGCTGATGTCCTCAGGCTCATATTTTCAGGGGCATGACTGGCAGTACTTATGTCCTGATGCTCATATTGTCAGGATCATGACCGGCAGTGCCGATGTCCCCAGGATCATATTGTCAGGGCCGTGACTGGCAGTACTGATTTCCCCAGGCTCATATTGTCTGGGGCGTAACTGGTAATACAGGTGTCCTGACACTCATATTGTCAGGGGGTGACTGGGAGTACTAATGCCCTAAGTCTTATATTGTCAGGGACATTACTGGGAGCACTGATGTCCCCAGGCTCATATTGTCAGGGGCATGACTGCTAATACTGGTGTCCTGACATATTGTCAGGGGCATGACTGGGAGCACTGATGTTCCCAGGCTCATACTGTCAGGCTCGTGACTGACAATACTGGTGTCCTGACGCTCATATTGTCAGGGGTGTGACTGGCAGTAGTGGTGTCCCCAGGACCATATTGTCAGAGCCATGACTGATACTACTGATGTCCCGATGCTCATATCATCAGTGGCATTACTGGGAGTACTGATGTCTCCAGGCTCATTATCAGGGTCGTGACTGGTAGTACTAATGTCCCGAGGGCCATATTGTCAGGGGCATGACTGGCAGGTCTGATGTCCCCTGGCTCATATTGTCAGGGGCGTGAATGGTAGTACTGGTTTCCCCAGTCTCATATTGTCAGGGGTGTGACTGGTGGTGCTGATGTCCCCTGGCTCATATTGTCAGGGGCATGACTGACAGAACTGGTGTCCCCAGTCTCATATTGTCAGGGATGGGACTGGCAGTATTGATGTCCCGACTGTCATTGTCAGGGGCGTGACTGCCGGTACTGATGCCCTCACGCTCATATTGTCAGAGTCATGACTGGTCGTACTGATGTCCCCAGGCTCATATTGTCAGGGGCATGACTGCTGGTACAGATGGCCTCACGCTCATATTGTCGGGGTTATGACTGGCCCTACTGATGTCCCCAGGCTCATATTGTCAGGGGCGTGACTGCCAGTACTGATGTCCTCACGCTCAAATTGTCAGGGTCATGACCGGCCGTACTGATGTCCCGATGCTCATATTGTCAGGGGTATGACTGGAAGTACTGATGTCCCTAGGCTCATACTGTCAGGGGTGTGACTGGCAATACTGGTGTCCTGATGCTCATATTTTCAGGGGAGTGACTGGTAGTACTGGTCTCTCTAGGCTCATGTTATCAGGGTCATGACTGGCCATACTGATGTCCCCAGGCTCATGTTATCAGGGTCATGACTGGCCATACTGATGTCCCCAGGCTCATATTGTCAGGGGTGTGACTGCCAGTACTGATGTCCTCACACTCAAATTGTCAGGGTCATGACCGGCCGTACTGATGTCCCGATGCTCATATTGTCAGGGTCATGACCAGTTGTACTGATGTCCCCAGGCTCATATTGTCAGGGGCATGACTGCCGGTACAGATGGCCTCACGCTCATATTGTCGGGGTCATGACTGGCCCTACTGATGTCCCCAGGCTCATATTGTCAGGGGTGTGACTGCCAGTACTGATGTCCTCACACTCAAATTGTCAGGGTCATGACCGGCCGTACTGATGTCCCGATGCTCATATTGTCAGGGTCATGACCGGTCGTACTGATGTCCCCAGGCTCATATTGTCAGGGGCATGACTGTCGGTACAGATGGCCTCACGCTCATATTGTCGGGGTCATGACTGGCCCTACTGATGTCCCCAGGCTCATATTGTCAGGGGCGTGACTGCCAGTACTGATGTCTTCACGCTCAAATTGTCAGGGTCATGACCGGCCGTACTAATGTCCCGATGCTCATATTGTCAGGGGTATGACTGGGAGTACTGATGTCCCTAGGCTCATACTGTCAGGGGTGTGATTGGCAATACTGGTGTCCTGATGCTCATATTTTCAGGGGAGTGACTGGCAGTACTGGTCTCTCTAGGCTCATGTTATCAGGGTCATGACTGGCCGTACTGATGTCCCCAGGCACATGTTATCAGGGTCATGACTGGCCATACTGATGTCCCCAGGCTCATTTTGTCAGGGGCATGACTGGTAATACTGGTGTCCTGATGCTCATATTGTCCAGGGCGTGACTGGGAGAACTAATGCCCCAAGGCTCATACTGTCAGGGGTGTGACAGGGAGTACTGATGTCCCCAGGCTCATATTGTCAAAGGCATGACTGGCGATACTGGTGTCACGATGCTCATATTGTCAGGGGCATGACTGCTAGTACTGGTGTCCCTAGGTTCATATTGTCAGGGGCGTGACTGGCAGTACTGATGTCCCCTGGCTCATATTGGCAGGGGCGTGACTGGGAGTACTGAGGTGCCCAGGCTCATACTGTCAGGGGCATGACGGGCAGTACTGATATCCCCATGCTCATATTGTCAGGGGCGTGACTAGCACTACTGATGTCCCCAGGATCATATTGTTAGAGGGCATGACTGGCAATACTGGTGTCCTGATGCTCATATTGTCAGGGGTGTGACTGGCAGTACTTGTGTCCCCAGACTCATATTGTCAGGGCCGTGACTGGCAGTACTGACGTCCTGACGCTCATATTGTCAGGGATATGATGGCCAGTACTGATGTCCTCAGGCTCATATTGTCAGTGGTGTGACTGGCAATACTCATGTCCTGACGCTCATATTGTCAGGGGCATGATGGGCAGTACTGATATCCCCATGCTCAAATTGTCAGGGGCGTGACTCGCACTACTAATGTCCCCAGGATCATATTGTTAGAGGGCATGGCTGGCAGTACTGATGTCACCAGGCTCATATTGTCAGGGGCATGACGGCAGTACTGATGCCTACTGGCTCGTATTGTCATGGGTGTGACTTGCAGTACTGATGTCCCCAGGTTCATACTGTCAGGGGTGTGACTAGCAGTACTGGTGCCCCAAGCTCATATTGTCAGAGCCGTGACTGGCAGTAGTGATGTCCTGATGCTCATATTGTCAGGGACATGATGGCCAGTACTGATGTCCTCAGGCTCATATTGTCAGGGTGTGACTGGCAATACTCATGTCCTGACACTCATATTGTCAGGTACATAACTGGCAGTACTGATTTCCCCAGGGTCATATTGTCAGGGGCAGGACAGTCAGTACTGATGACCCCAGGCTCATATTGTCAGTGGTGTGACGGGCAATACTCATGTCCTGACGCTCATTATCAGGGGCATTACTGACAGTAGTAATGTCCAGACGCTCATATTGTCAGGGGTGTGACTGGGAGTACTGATGCCCCAAGACTCATATTGTTAGGGGTGTGACTGGGAGTATTAATGCCCCCAAGCTCATTGTCAGAGGCATGAGTACTGATGTCCCCAGGATCATATTGCCAGGGGCGTGACTGGCAGTACTGATGTCGCCAGGCTCATATTGTCAGGGGCATGACTGGCAGTACTGATGTCGCCAGGCTCATATTGTCAGGGGCATGACAACAGTATCGTTGCATCCTGGCTCGTATCATCAAGGGCATGACTTGTAGTACTGATGTCCACAGGGTCATATTGTCACGGGCATGACTGGCAATACTGGTGTCCCCAGGCTCATACTGTCAGGGGCATGATTAACAGGACCAATGCCCCAACTGTCAGGGGCATGACTGCCATACTGACGTCCCCCGGGTCATATCTCGTCAGGGGCTTGACTGGCAGTACTGATTTCCTGATGATCATATTGCCAGGGGCATGAACGGCAGGACTGGTGTCCCCAGGCTGATATTGTCAGGGGCATAACTGGGAGTACTGATGCCCCCAGGCTCATATTGTCAGGGCTGTGACTGGCAGTACTGGTGTCCTGATGCTCATATTGTCACGGGCATGACTGGCAGTATTTATGTCCTGGCACTCATATTGTCAGGGGCATGACAGGCAGTACTGATGTCCCAAGGCTCATACTGTCAGGGGTATGACTGGCAATACAGATGTCCCGACACTCATGTTATCACGGGCATGGCTGGCAGTACTGATGTGCCCAGGCTCATATTGTCATGGGTGTGACTGGCAGTACTGATGTCCCGATGCTCATATTGTCAGGACTGTGATGGGCACTACTGATGTCCCAAAGCTCATAATGTCAGGGGTAATACTGGCAGTACAGATGTCCCGATGCTCATATTGTCATGAGCATGGCTGGCAGTACTGATGTCCCCAGGGTCATATTGTCTGGGGCATGACTGCCAGTACTGATGTCCCCAGGCTCATACTGTGAGGGACGTGACCAGCAATACTGGTGTCCTGACGCTCATATTGTCAGGGACGTGACTGGCAGTACTGATGTCCCGATGCTCATACTGTCAGAGGCATGACCAGCCATACTGGTGTGCCCAGGCTCATATTGTTAGGGGTATGATGGGCAGTACTGTTGCCCCAAGGCTGATATTGCCAGGGGCATGACTGGCAGTACTGGTGTCCCCAGATTCATATTGTCTGGGGCATGACTGCCAGTACTGATGTCCCCAGGCTCATACTGTGTGGGACGTGACGAGCAATACTGGTGTCCTGACACTCATATTGTCAGGGACGTGACTGGCAGTACTGATGTCCCGATGCTCATACTGTCAGGGGCATGACCAGCCATACTGGTGTGCCCAGGCTCATATTTTCAGGGGTGTGATGGGCAGTACTGTTGCCCCAAGGCTGATATAGCCAGGGGCATGACAGGCAGTGCTGATGTCCCCAGGCTCATATTGTCAGAGGAGTGACTGGCAGTACTGATGTCCCAATACTCATATTGTCAGGGCCATGATGGGCAGTACCGATGTCCCAAGGCTCATATTGTCAGGGGCATGACTGGCAGTACTGATGTCCCAAGGCTCATACTGTCAGGGGTATGACTGGCAATACAGATGTCCCGACACGCATGTTATCACGGGCATGGCTGGCAGTACTGATGTCCCCAGGCTCATATTGTCATGGGTGTGACTGGCAGTACTGATGTCCCGATGCTCATATTGTCAGGGCCGTGATGGGCAGTACTGATATCCCAAAGCTCATAATGTCAGGGGTAATACTGGCAGTACAGATGTCCCGATGCTCATATTGTCATGAGCATGGCTGGCAGTACTGATGTCCCCAGGGTCATATTGTCTGGGGCATGACTGCCAGTACTGATGTCCCCAGGCTCATACTGTGAGGGACGTGACCAGCAATACTGGTGTCCTGACGCTCATATTGTCAGGGACGTGACTGGCAGTACTGATGTCCCGATGCTCATACTGTCAGGGGCATGACCAGCCATACTTGTGTGCCCAGGCTCATATTGTCAGGGGTGTGATGGGCAGTACTGTTGCCCCAAGGCTGATATTGCCAGGGGCATGACTGGCAGTACTGGTGTCCCCAGGCTCATATTGTCCGGGGAATGACTGCCAGTACCGATGTCCCCAGACTCATACTGTGAGGGACGTGATCGTCAATATTGGTGTCCTGACGCTCATATTGTCAGGGGCGTGACTGGCAGTACTGATGTCCCCAGGCTCATATTTTCAGGGCCGTTACTGACAATACTGGTGTCCTGACACTCAGATTGTCAGCGACATGACTGGCAGTACCAATGTCCCCAGGCTCATATTGTTAGAGGGCATGTCTGACAGTACTGATGTCACCAGGCTTGTATTATCAGGGGCATGACTTGCAGTACTGATGTTCCCAGGCTGATATGGTCAGGGGCATGACCAGTAGTACTGATGTTCCCAGGCTCATATTGTCAGGGGCATGACTGGCAGTACGGGTGTCCCCAGGCTCATACTGTCAGGGGCATAATTAGCAGTACCAATGCCCCCAATTGTCAGGGGTGTGACTGCCGTACTGATGTCCCTAGGGTCATTTTGTCAGGGGCATATCTGGCAGTACTGACGTCCAAAGGCTCATATTGTCAGGGGCATATCTGGCAGTACTGATGACCAGAGGCTTATATTGTCAGGGGCATATCTGGCAGTGCTGATGTCCAGAGGCTCATATTGTAAGGGCATGACTGGCAGTACTAATGTCCCCAGGGTCATATTTTCAGGGGTGTGATGGGCAGTACTGATGCTCCCTGGCTCATATTGTCAGAGGTGTGACTGGCAATAATGATGTCCTGATACTCATATTGTCAGGGCATGACTGGCAGTACTAATGTCCCCAGGGTCATTGTTAGGGGTGTGATGGGCAGTACTGATGCCCCCAAGCTCATATTGCTAGGGGCATGATTGACAGTATTGATGCCCTGATGCTCATATTGTCAGAGGCATGATTGACACTACTGATGCCCCCAGGCTCATATTGCCAGGGGCATGACAGGTATTACTGATGTCCAGAGGCCCATATTTTCAGGGGTGTGAGTGGCAGTACTGATGTCCAGAGGCCCATATTGTCAGGGGCATGACTGGCAGTACAGATGTCCTGATACTCATATTGCCAGGGGTGTGACCAGCAATACTGATGTCCCTAGGGTCATAATGTTAGGGGTGTGACGGGCAGTACTGATGCCCCCAGGCTCATATTGCCAGGGGCATGATGGGCAGTACTGGTGTCCCCAGGGTCATATTGTCAGGGGCATGACTGGCAGTATTCGTGTCCAAAACCTCATATTGCCAGTGGCATTGATGGACAGTACTGGTGCCCCCTGACTCATTGTCAGGGGCATATCTGGTAGTACTGATGTCCAGAAGGCCATATTGTCAGGGGAGTGACTGCTGTACTGATGTCCCTAGGGTCATATTGTCAGGGGTATGACCTACAGTACTGGTATCCCCAGGCTTATATTTACAAGGGCATGACCGGCAGTACTGGTGTCCTCACATTCATATTGTCAGGGTCATGACTATCAATACTGATTGCCCCTGGTTCACATTGTCAGGGGCTTGAAGGGCAGTACTGATGTCCCCAGACTCATATTGTCAGGTGCATGACTGGCCATACTGATGTTCAGTTCCTGGATGTTGACATTGCATTTGCAGTCAGATCTGAAATGCTGTATATAGTTTTGTGTGGTTTTAGCATAGCAAGAGCATTCAGAAATGAATGCCAATAGTGCATTTGTGTTCACGGCTGAAGTGTTCAGCAGTCTGTGTGCGTTATGTAGCTGTAGTAAGCTACTTATTACATTTGCAGTAATAGTTTGCTACAGTTTAAAGAAGAATAATTTTTTTTCTTCAGCTGGGAAAGGGAGCTTTTTTTGGTCCTCATAGATCTCCACAGGATGGTAGAAGCCCTACCTATGACTATATAATAATAATCTAATATATATATTATCTGTGTCCTTGTTGATTTTTTTTTCTAGCATCTCTTTTAAAATTACCTTGCTTCTCTGATTTTGGTAAAGTTGTAGAAGTCAGTGATACACTTTACACCTTCTACCCATTAGAAAAAAGAGCTTGTGAGAGACTGAAACTCTGCAATGCAGTGTTCTTTTATTCCAAAATTACTGCTAAAACTTCCCGCAGATAATGGCAGCGCTCTTTTACAACAGATGCTTCATGGCAGGCTAATTTTCTCTACCTTTTCTTTATATTCTGGGTCTTTTGACCTTGAAAGCACATGCTTGAACTCCCTCTGTTTCTTCGATATGTAAAACTCCATATTCTAGAAATGCAGAACATTTTCAAATAAGAGGACATCAAGTATGCCGTGTTTTGAGAGGACAGACTTTAATGCATTTACCACATGACCACTTTTGTTATCAATTAATTTAATCACTTAATGGTACTTGCAGTGATAATCTCTAAATATTCTTCATGCTGATTCTTTTAAATGAACAAGTCCATCAGTTGTTTTCATGGACCTACATATATTCATGTTGCGCCTGGTGATGGAGTATTTCAGTTTAAACTTCTTCTGCTTTGTTATTATTATGGTAAATATTACTCATAGGATCTGTTCACATACATTCTTGTTCATTGCATCAGGTCTTGCTGTTTCCTTGTACATCACAATACCACTTTCTCAAGCATCTCTTCTGTTAGCTGCTTAGATACGATAATATTTTCAGGTTTTAAAACTGCCACCTGGACGTAATTTGCTTTCTCAATGAAGAGAATGTCACACTGGAGATCCTTTGTGACTGATGTTTTTTACGCTGGTCAGATTTTCACTATTTTTTTACAATTTACTATTCCCTGCTGCCGTTCACCTCAGAGGCTAACAATTATGCTTTTACACTGCCTATACTGATGTACTGTCTCTACCCAGCTATCCCAGTCAAATTCGTAGGGTTTGTTTTGATTTGTGCAGCTTCACTCACTTAGTAACTGCCATGTCTTCAGTCAAGTCTGCAGTTACCAGACCATCCAACTGAAATAACAGCTAAGATATTGCAGGTGTCCGAGGCATGTGTTTTCAGTAGACATTTTACAGTTGTTAAATTAACTCTGGATAATTACACAACAGCAGCTTGTTTTTAGGTCGCCCTGTGTGGCAGGGCAGCTAGGAACTAGTCCCCCCTTCACTTAACTCTGCCAACTATAATTTACAGCCCCATATTGTACCTAACTACTCCACAGATAAGGTTACTCAGAGCCAATACCTGCGTTTAAACACTGATAGCCAGCAAACAAGTTATCTCCACTCTCTTTACACTTTCTGTGGATGCTTTCTGCAGGTATTGTTAGTAATTTTCATGGAACGCTTCATTCCATAATATTCACAGCTTATGTTGTAAGAGATAACATACCCAAAATGCTTTTCTTTTTTTGTCTCTTACCTTTACTGATTGTTTTCTGTGAGTGCTGATGCTAGCTGCTGGTCCAACCCTCTCCATTCACCCTCGCTACGCTCAGGCCCACTCTGCTCCCCTATCCTACCCTCATTCCCACCCACCCCCACTTTCATTACATTTATACCTCATACACCCTGTTCCAACCCCTCCCACATCTTTGGTTTAACCAATCCCAACATTCCCAACCCCCTATTACATCTCCTTCTTCCTATATCTCCACCCCCCCCACAACACCCTATTTAACCACTTCTACTACTTACAGCTGAATACCTTCTCTCTATACACCTTCTCTGTATCCCATCAACCCGCTCCGCAAAATTAACTTCTCTAACTCACATTTCCCACTCCTATCACCACACATCTTTCACCTTCCACTACTCATGGCTGATACTCACACTACACCCCCTTCTTCATCTTAGCTGTCCTACTAACATACCTTAGACTCCTTACATCCTTTCATACTAACCTTAATCAGTCTCATCCAGACCCTCTCCTTTCATATCCTCTTCACTCCATGGAACCCTCCTTACCCTACCTAATTTCCTCTTTTCTCGTTAACACATCCTGTTCTCAAGTCCACAGACTTAGAATCTTCCCTAACTCAACATCTTCCCACAAACCTAAATGTAAGCCTAACTATCTCTTTCCATACTATACTAAACCTAATCCTCCCACAAACAATCCTCCCACAAACAATCCTCCTACAAACAACTACTAGATGGAGACATCCAGCCCAATCCTGGCCCTGCCCCCCCCCCCAACTACCACAAACATTAGCCTGGGTAAAAATCTCAATATATGTGCAATAAACATTCAGAGTCTTTCTAACAAAATCATAGAGTTGTACTCCTGGATCACTTAGTATTCCCCAGATATCATAGCCCCATCTGAAACCTGGTTAAAACTACACATCTCTGATACTGAAATATTACCCCCCACTGCAATATTTACTGCCTAGACAGAACTCCAAAAAAGGTGGAGGAGTTGCAATGATGTATTCTGACCTCCTTAACCTATCACCCCTACCTTTATCACTCCCTAACTTTCACCCTGCTGAACTACTTTTTCTTAATGGTCACCTGAGCCCCCACAAGAAATTTGCCATCGCAGCTATATACATATACCACCTGGTAACAGCATTTCTGTCCTTTAAGCTACCCTATCTTGTATTTCACTGCATATCTCCTATGAGACCATACTACATGGCGATGTCAATATTGACTGGCTGGAACTATCTACCACCTCTCCCTCCCACCATATTAGCCTTCACGGCTTCCATCAACTTACCTCAACCCCTACCCATTTTAACAATAAAACACAAACTGCTCCACTTTGGACTGGATTCATACCTCTGAGCCTACCCTATATCATAACCTCAGAACCCTACCCAACTCCCTAAGTGACCATCTCCCTACTCATGTCATACAACACTCCACTCAACTACCCAACTCCTACTGTATTAGAAAAAAAGTGCAATCTTTCTTCATTTAATAATGAAACCTTCAATGACAGGGTCTCTGCCATTAACTGGACTCACCTGAAATACCTTCCCCTTAATTATCCAGTTCTACAATTTATTCACATATTCCTTGATACCTTGGACTCCTTAGCTGCACTACAAAAAGTTAGGATCAAATCATCCTATTCTCCTTGTCTGTCTAAAGGCACCCTAATGCTCATGAAACAGAGAGACAGTTACTGGAAATGGCTAAAATCCAAATCTGCAGCTATTTTCCAAAAATACAAAGAACTCAGAAACCTTTCAAAAACACTGATCAGTAATGATAAGAAAAATTGTATTATGATGCACAGTTTACCCACAAGTCCAAGCCAAAATAATGCTGGCACACCATGAATAAAATTCGACACCCCAGCCAACCTACCACCCCCAATCCCTTCCCTAATAAACCTCCCCAATAAACTGCCACCTTACTTAATACCCATTTTATTGAATCAATTCAAAAACTAACCCAAACCTGCCAAAGTAAAAATGCCCCTCACACAACACATACTACTACTAATAAGACAATCCCTTTCTGACTTAACCCTGTCTCTACTGCTTACATAAAGTCCCTTTTGCTAAAACTCAAATCATGCTCTCCCTCCTCTGACAACCTTCCTCTTCTCTTCCTCAAACTTGCAGCCCACTCTATAGCCTATCTTATGTCAATCCTCATAAACATATCCATCCAAGAAGAAACTGTCCCCGACATTTGGAAATCCTTTTTCACCATGCCACTTCACAAAGGAGGTAACTCCACAGATCCATCTAATTACAGACCCATCACCATTCTCTGTCCACTGTCCAAAATCCTTGAAAAATGTATTCACAAGCAGCTTCTGAAACACCTGATTGATGAAAACCTTCTCACCACTACCAAACACAGCTTCAGACCAAGTCATAGTACTACCACTGCCATCCTATCTTTTTCCTACACTGTAGCTGAAGCCAGAGTCAAAAACCTTCTCATATCTTCCCTCTTTCTCGACCTCACCAAGGCTTGACACTGTCTCGCATCCCAAACTTATTGCTAAACTAACTGATCTTAACCTGTCCCCTTCCACAATCCAGTGGTTCATTAGCTATCTCTCAAACAGGTTCCAGTCCATGCGATGCCAATCAGCCTGTTCCCCTTTCCTACCTATCCAAATTAGTGTCTCTCAAGGCTCTAACCTTGGCCCTCTCCTCTTCAAAATCTTTACTAATCAGCTATACTCCTCCTCTGCCACCTCATCCCTCATACAATACATTAACGACTCAACTCTCATATCTTGCTCTGACATCTCCAACCTTCTTTCCATCACCCAAAACACTTTCTCAATTTCATCTGTGGAAAAATGGATTACTGACCACCAACTCATTCTCAACCCCAAAAAGACTAAGCTCCTATTATTCCTTCCCAAATTTCTCTCCCACCACAAATCCACTTTTACCTTCTCATCTGCTGACAACACTCTCATCAGAGCAGAGCACACCAAACTACTTGGTACTATAATTGATGACCAGCTAAAATTTGACATACACGTACAACACTGCATTAAAATAAACAACCAGAAATTGGGTCTTCTCTATAGAAATAAAAAATCCCTAAATTCCTAGCTCCCAACGCCAAGCCCACTCTAGCTGAGGCCTTCCTCCTTCCATGGCTTCTCTATGCCTCTCCAATCCTGACCCATATCCAGTCTCTAGCTCAGGCCTTCCTCCTTCCATGGCTTCTCTATGCCTCTCCAATCCTGACCCATATCCAGTCTCTAGCTCAGGCCTTCCTCCTTCCATGGCTTCTCTATGCCTCTCCAATCCTGACCCATATCCAGTCTCTAGCTCAGGCCTTCCTCCTACCATGGCTTCTCCATGCCTCTCCAATCCTGATCCATATCCAGTCTCTAGCTCAGGCCTTCCTCCTTCCATGGCTTCTCTATGCCTCTCCAATCCTGACCCATATCCAGTCTCTAGCTCAGGCCTTCCTCCTTCCATGGCTTCTCCATGCCTCTCCAATCCTGACCCATATCCAGTCTCTAGCTCAGGCCTTCCTCCTTCCATGGCTTCTCTATGCCTCTCCAATCCTGACCCATATCCAGTCATCCCTACTTACTAAACTTGAACAGACCTATAACAATATAGCCAGATTTGCCTGTAACCAACCTTATAGAGCACATCATTGCCTTGTCCTTAAAAAACTTCTATGGCTCAAATTCTGCCAGCTCCTGCTTCTTTCCCAACTGCAGTTTACACACTCCTTGCTAAACAAGCCCTCAGTCTGTCCATCTCTTTCTTCCTTAGTATCCCCTTACATTCCTGCTCATTCACTTCGTATCTCTGACCTTTACTTACTTGCCATTTATAAACCAAACAAAACTATTGGCAAGCTCCTGTACAAAAACCCAGTGTCCCAAGCCTGGAATAGGCTTCCTCAAGACATGCGTAGCATTAACTGTACCAACTCTTTTAAGGCTGAACTCAAAAATTACTTGTTGAGCTCTAAATTCTGCTCTTCTTGCCATGCCACTTAATTTTCCCCCTTACTACCAAGCTGTCCTGCCTCTGGTTCCTCCTTCCCACCCTTCTTGCTATGCAGTGCTGTGCAGTTATTTACTATCACATCCTTAACCTTCTGCTACTCTACCAGGCCTTAAAACAAACACATTGTTTTGTCTATGCTATGAATGATCTCTAACTGTATTTGATATTATCTATGTAATTTGAGACTTTTAACACTGTATGACAACATCTGCATTTCCCTATCTATACTACTTTTTGTAATCTATTATTTTTCTGTATACTGGAGCTTTTCTCCTTGGGTCTCCACTGAAAATGGGTCTTATGACTCAGCGGGACTAACTCGGTTAACAAATGCCAAATAAATAAATAAAAATAATGTCACTTCTTTTACTAACTGCATTTCCAAGTCACTCTTGATAAACTGTCTTTCAGCTTTTCCTGGTTATGGGTTGCCACAGTGGAACTCCGGTCCACTAATGATTGGCAGTGAATTTTTACAGTGTCAAGTTGCCAGCCTTCAAAGAAGGCATACCCACTCATGCACACACCTACCTGCATCTCTTTTTTTTTTTAATGAATTCAACCATGGGGAGGACATGCAGACTACGCACAGAAAGCACACCAGCCAAGTATCAAACTGGAAAGCCTCTTGCTGTGAGGTGACAACAATAACCGCTGCACCACCACGGCCCCTGATACTGCTCTATAATAATTTTTTCCCTGTGATAGTAATAAATCATTTCTAAGTCCTCATTTTGCCCTGGTGTATATGCTCTACTCAACATAATGGCAATATGTAATTCCTAATCAGTCTGTATTTTGTTTTCAGGTCATACTTCCTTAAATTAAGTAATTTTGTCTGCAACACTGGCGGTGTATTGTGCAAAGACTTTCTAAATATGGTTTGCAAGGGTTTACGATTTCTTTCTACTTTTACTTTTTACCACAAATATACACACATAATTTCTTGTATCCGTACAATATAGCTAAATGTTCTTTCTTAATATGAACATAATTTTTGTACATCTATAAATCCTCTTGGTCTACAGGCAACTGGTCTATTTATTTCTAATATTAAAACTCGACAATTATTCTGGCTGGCATCTTTTTGCAACTCATTGCTTTACTTACATCATAATGTTTCATCATAGGTGTTTTTGTTTCCAGTTTGTTAAGCATCACAGAAGTACTTTTTTTCTTGTGTTTGGTTTCAGTCCAAAGTTAAATCTTGCTCTAACAGCTTTCTAAATACATTGTTGTTTCAGACATGTTAGATATAAAACTGTAAAGTACTGTATCATTTCCAAAAATCTCAAGGATACATGTTTGTCTTCTCCTCTGACTTTTTCTGAGACTAATGCTGGAATGTGGTCAAGTATTTCAGACTTGTTTTATTTTACAATTGTTCTTTAATTTAAAATTATGATGTTTTAATCCATACAACAGTTGTGTCAGTCTAAGCCTAGCCATTACTCCATATGAGAATTAAACTCTGTACCTTGTGTCTGTAAGGTGAGCACCTTAACCATTTTGTCAACATTCCAACTCACACAATAGACAGCTATGGTATTTTTCCTATTTTAAATATGAATTTAAAAACAGAATACAAGTAAAACACAGTCAGTTGTTAAGTTGTTCCTTAATATGAACCCACTTCAGCAGATTATTATGTTTGTTACAAGTGTTTGATTACTTGTGTAATTACCCTTTGATAGGACTGGCCTTTGGTCAACTGGTGTCCTAGGCAAAAGGTCTCCACAGCAACCTCCACCACCACCCTATGCCCCCTGCGAAGATAGGTGAAGGCTGCCAGCCTAGCTAGATAGAATTTTGTAGATAATTCTGTCATTTGTAAATATTAATGTAAGACACAGGCTTGTTCTCTTAAATGTGAAAAGACTGTATTGGATGTTGAACTGAAAACAATGTAACAGCAGTGCACTCTGCTGTAAGAAAGCTGATAAGTCAAGCATTGTGAAATTCTTTGATCTAAAACTTGGAGCCAAGATGTCTAGAGGGAGGCATTCTGCCTATTGTTTTGAGGCCAGAGTTAATGGCTAGAATTTACATGTATAATTTCTTTTATTGCTTTGGCTTCCTGACCAGCTGCAAGATCATAAGGGCTATTAACATCTGAGTTTCTGTTTGCCTGGGAACCAGAAAGAAATGATGTAATCTGAAATGAATCAATGGTACTGTGTTATCAATTTAAGGACAGAAAGAATGAGGGCATTTAGCATTTGTCTTGAGAACATCCAACTCACCAATATCTGCCTGTGTTCTGTATGTAAGTAGGATCTTAGACTTCCTAGTTCCTAGCTATCTCTAAGAGAAACACTGAATATTAGATTTTTTTCTGTATTGATATCAGAACTTTTCTACTGCACTATTTTAAGTATTTCTCTGTGATCTCTGAACTCTTGACTACCACTGTGTAGTAAGAACTACTGTCCTGTATTTTTATTTATTATTAAATATTTTTAAACCTTTCAACTGTGGTTGTTTTGTGTAGAGATAATTTAAGCTCTAGAGTACATTGCATATATATAGTGATACTGTACTAAGCCACTCCAAATAAGCCTTGACTGTTCATTTGCACTTACCATTTGGGTAATAATATTGCACAGTATAATTGGACAGCCTTTCATAAGGGCCTTTTAGTAGTGGATAAATATTAGTGGGTGGTGGCAAGTGGTACTACCATATAGTCTGGGTAAAAGGGGCACAGCAGGAAAACCTGTGCCAGTCTTCCCCAGGAGGGTCTGTGTGGTTGTATATAACTCTTCTCTCAAGGTGTGTGAGTGTCAGTTACTTGGGTAGGGACACAAAGCACTAGTTGGACAGAGAGGGTGTTAGAGGTTTTAGCTTGCCCACTAGGCTGAGATCTGGACCCTATAGTTGTGCTAGTGGGGAGTCTTATTGGGGACCTGGAGAAAAAGGGAGAAACCAGCCCAGGACTGACTGTGATCTCGGTGTGCTCTTAAGAGAAATTGTACTTTACTGTGTGTGTGTATTTATTATTTATTATATTTTCCCTATATGGACACCCCTCACTGGTGCTAGTGGTGAGAATTGAGGCTCCTTGATTGCTGGGCCAGTGCATGGGTGTCACACCCCATCCTGGTCTAGCTATACCATCCAGATTACTGAAAAAGGGCCCTAGTTGGCCTATGCCCAAGGCCAGCTATGCCCTTTGAAATACCTCTAACATTCATAGCAACACTGCAGACATTGTCCTGGATGGAGGTGTTGGCATCACAGCTGGGTGGAAGGGTGAAGTTCTCAGGCTACTGGTCACCCAGAGCCAGATCATGGTCAAATGAGGCCATAGGCATGGCAAATGGACAAGGACCACCCCCCCCACACACACACACACACACAGTCATTCCAGTGTCCCATTACTTATCTCTCGCTGTCTCTCTCTCTCCCAAATTACAATAAACACAATTCAGTGAGCATAATACTAGTGGCTGGTGACTTCAAAGAAAAGGGGGTTCTGCATGGAGCAGGTGAATTGGTGGGGCTTACTGGAAAGGGGTGAGGTTCTGTTACAGCAGGCCAATAACCTTTACCTGTGATTAAGGTTGCCATCTATCCATTTTATTTCCGGACTATCCAGAAATCAAACCGTAGTCCAGAAAACACTGTAAAAACTTCGGTATTTCTGTTTTAACAAAGAACAGACTATCACAATTTGTTAAAATCTGCAGATTTACTATGCTTTTTTACAGACAAGCATAATAAATCAACTGAAAAAAAAAATTTCAAACATGAAAAAGAAGGCGTTCCTCCTCAACTGATGTGACAATGATATCACAAAATGGGAGAAAAGTGGGTGAGGAGAGGGAAGGAAATTGGTGGGGTTATGGGAGGTGCCAGGAGTGAGCCCTTTCTCTGGTTTTCACCACTGCAAAAGGTTGTAACCCTACCTGTGATCAAACAGATGTGCTTGCTTACTTTCATCCAAAGACTGCCATACTATCACCCATTCATTATAGCTGCTTTACTGACTATATATATGCTTGACTGCAAAGGCCAGCCTTAGCTGAAATGCAGCCCTAGACAAAGGACTCATCAGGCCATCCATAGCACACCGGTCTCCCTTGTACTTCCCTGTGCCCCCTCCTGTGTTTTCCACTCATCTTGGCCCCACACCTTCTATATACATTTCTTCCTTGGTTTTTCACACTTTGCCTTACTTTTTAGCTCCCTCCATACTTTTAACAAACCTTAACTGGCCAATATTCACTGTAATAGGTCTGGAGGATGTAAATGAATTAAGCTAGGGTTCCCCTGAGAATTTACAGGATTCTACATGCTCTGAGATGCATGTCAGATGTAGTCTTTTGTCTTTTATAACTGTTTAATGTAATGATGACACAAACAAAGTCATGAGTAAGGAAAGAAACTGAGTCTTATTTTTTTCTTTCAGGGAAGAATAAGCCGTGTCTAAAGCCATCAAAGCTAACACAATAGTAGTTCCCCTTAAAACTGAGAAAACAACTGCAAACATGTACAAATCCCATTTGGGAATAGTGCCTGTCTTCCTGTCTCCCAAAGAAGAGATAGTAGCTGTCTGGGTACCCATCTGGTGTTAGATTAGCCCAAAAGTAAAAGCATAAATCTCCAGAGGCATATATTATACAGCTCTGAGACTGAGAAAAGAAACCAAAGAACATCAATAAAACACACACACAGACTGGGTGTGCAGGCAGACTCTAATAAGAAGTGATCACAGCCAAAAACTTAACCAAGAGAAGCAAGCACTGTTAGAAGGCAACACTACTCAATAAGACACTCTGCCAGGCCACCGCAGTCACTTGTTAAGTACAATGCTGATGTTGACTGTGATCAAAACCGAAAAAAGTTATGATCAACTTGATAATTTTAGAAAAACAGGAATTTTATTTTCTCAGCTCATGATCTGAATGCAGTGTGCAACCCCCTACTGCATATATGGGTCCACGTCTTATCACAAGAATCAGGATAAATCCAAAAGTAATGGCGATCAATTGATCAAAATCATTGATACACATTGTGCAAAAATTCAGTACAGTTAATAGCATCTATGCCCCACCATACACACACATTTGTGTATATATATATATATATATATATATATATATATATATATATATATATATAAATAATGTGCATGTGTGTGTGTGTGTGTGCACGCATGTGGGTAAACCACAGATTCTTGTGCTGAGGCACAATAGTTTTACAGCATTAGTGGGGGTAAAAGGACTCCCTCCCATAAGGGAAAACAACAGACCACATGAAAACTGGTATTTGTGAAAAACAAAGTTGCTGACTGAAAATCCTAAAAACCTCAGGGAAAAAAGAGGCTGTCCACAGTAGGCAAGCTCAGCTGAGACTTCACAGTAATCAAGCAATTATAACTTGATTAGAAATCAAAAATTATTTCTTGAAAAAACAAATAGATGAGCATTTTTCTATTAAATGACCCTGGGATTCATGAAGCTTGCACCTTGAGCCGGAGTAGCATTGGCGATCTAGCACCAAATATGGCCGGCAAGCGATTCAGGTACGAGCTGTTTCCATGTGCACTGCCAGCGTATGGCAAAGCTGCGCAGCTCCCGGTGCATGTATGCTAATTACCCCATGCGCAGCAGTGTAGCATGCAAATGAAGGCATATAGCGATTCATGAAGTGGTGCAGGCGTAGCGTAAGCATATAGAAATGTAAACCAAAAAATGGTTTACATTTTGTCAAACATAAAATCGGAGCCATGAAAGAGGACCAGACTTACATATTATAATGTTAATATATGCCAATGGCTAAATATCTAGCCAATGGCATAAAACAACATGCACAACATATAAAAAATAACATTTAATGTCATGGCCACACCAACGCAAAGTAAAACTGCAGTGCATCTGTGCGCAAATGGGATCACAAGGAAAATATATTTAGATGTCATAAAACTGCAATGTAACACAATTCATGATATCCCCATAATAGTCAATGGCATGCATGCTACTCCACAACCATGGCGCAAGGGTTGCTAAGGGTCTGTGACAGTGTTCCGTGCGGTAACCAGGAATTAGCAGTCAATGCCATGCAAATGAGTCAAGTAATACTGAATCGCAAATGCCCCGCCGGTGTAAGGATGTACCACACAGCGTAGCGGTACAACACTGAGGAGTGGCCTGGAGGTAAACATGACATCAAGAGAGGGGCGCACCACCATAGCTGTAAGCACATTGGATCATTGCTAATCCATGTTGCATGTTGCTAAGCAAAGCCGCAGGATAGGGGTGTGGAAGTAGCCATAGCTTTGCTTAGCTGAGAGCACACAAGGTAACTGAAAGTTCATGTGAATGTGGATGAAAACACACATGAAACCTGGTAAACGGCTGAAACAGGAAGGATACAGGAGGACAATAAGGAAATGCTGCAGCATGGTAATTGGAGTACAAATGAGTAATTAACACCTAGAAACTCACAGTGGGCCATTGACAACAGCTAACAAGGCTGCTAGCAGCTACCTGCAGAACAGGAAAGGGGAGGTGCCGTACTGCAAAGAAACTAGAACTGTCACAGCAGAACAAAGCAAACTTGCAGTAGATCAGCTACATAACACATTTCCCAACGCAATCCTGGGTTGTGAAAGTACAAAACAAGAAAGGCAGCAGCTGTATGCATGCCTGACAATGGGAGGGGAATCAGGTTGAAAATTGAAGTAAAGGACAATAGATGAATCACGACAGCCGAGCGTAAGTCAACACCAAAGGCCCCACAAGAGAAGTACCTACTGTAAAATGAATAATTAAGATATCCTGCAGCTGGAATAGCACAAACACACCGAATTACACCAGCATCATCCATTGCACAATAGTATAAGCTGTGAAAGCCCCACACACACACTTGTGTATTCCCAGACACTCTGCACCATTGGTGTACACAGATGGGGAACTTTTAATATGTATATGTTAGGGGCCACCATAGCTTTGATTCGCCAGCATGTGTTGGAGACTGACGTTGGTGTGGAGCATGATGCTGACAACCATCTCAGGCACCGGAGGAGGAGAAGAGTGTTCAGACCCAGGGTACCTACCAAGAGCTACATGATCTGGAGATAGTAGAGCTTTACAGAGTGGACAGGGACATCATACAGCAACTTGTTGAGCTGTGCTGGCCACGCCTCAGAGCCAGAAATAACAGAGGGGTACCCATCCCAGTGGACACGAAGGTATGTGCAAGCTTGAGAATACTAGCCACAGGTACCTTCCAAAGGCCAACTGAGGATATCATGGGGATCTCACAGGCATCAGCATCCAGGGTACTCCACCAGTTCCTGGATGCCATGTTACCACATGCCAATGAGCACATATACTTCCCCCGAATGCAGGAGGAGTTGGCCAGCAATATGCATCTCTTCCACCGTGTGACAGACTATCCGGAGGTACTGGGTGCAATAGACTGCACGCACATGCACATCAAGTCACCACACGGTGAGCAGGGAAGGCACTACATTAACCACAAGGGATTCCCCTCCATCAACTGCCAGGTCATGTGCAATGCCCAGGGCATTGTCATGGATGTGTGTGCTGGCAGCCCTGGAAGCTATCACGACTCCCACATCTGGCATGTCTCACAGCTGTATCAGGTATTTGCCAGGGGGGACATCCCTTATGGCCACCTGGTGGGGGATGCTGGCTATGCACTGGAACCGTGGATGATGACTCCCATCAGAAATTCACACACAGCCACGCATGAACGCCATAATGAGGCACACGCAGAAACCAGAATCATCATAGAGCACGTGTTTGGGATGCTGAAATCACGGTTCCATTGCTTGGACATATCTGGTGTAGCCTTGCCATACTCTCCAGGAACTTGTGCCCACATTTTCATAGTATGTGCCATGCTACACAATACGATCCTGTGGAAACAGCTGCAGCAGGGACAAATTGGTGAAGGCCGTCACAGCTCACCACCATTGCCAAGGGACCCACTGGCACTGGGGGACTCAGATGAGGAATACCCTGTGCTAGCCCCAGTAGGCAGATGGAGGTGTGCCCAGTATGCCCATGCCTTGGCAAAGAGGGAACGTATAGCACACATACTGACAGTGTAGGCACTCATGGACTGACACCTTTCTCCACCTGCACACACAGCAAACATGGATGGCACACACACATGACCACCTGTAAATTGTCATGTATAGGTGATCTACTGTGTGCATCCTGCATAGGTAGCCCAAAGCTATTGTACACACAACCGCCATTGGCAAAAGGTAAGTCAATACCTGAACAGTAATTTAAGCTATCAACATGTGTCCCTACTGTATGTACAGGTTCATAGATACATAGGTAGGTACATGCCCAACTGCCGAGGCCACTCATAAGCATAGGCAAAACATGTCTGCTGTCGCCACCCCATTAATTAACTAACTGTCCCTCTTTGGAGCAGAGCCAATTGCAGGATCCCTGGGGTGTAGCCACTGTTCACCACCCACTCTGCAAGGATTCCCTGGAGTGTTAGTGAGGGGTTTTGTATAATGTAATCAGGGATGTAGTTCCAAATAATGGGGAGTATCCCTGACAGGAATCTTCACAGATGTGTACATGTTACATAGTATACCTTAAACACAGCTTGCATAAATAGGTAGTATTCCACATAATAATAAACATGTGGAACACACAACCACTGAAATGTGCGTTAATCACCCTTGCACTACCAGTGCCTGCTCTGAGAGGTAAGATATCACTGCCAGAATTAGAACATGCAACCATGTACACATTCATCACAATAACATACCACTAACATGAGTACCAATGGCAGTCATGTACACTGACAGGATAAAACACAATAGGAATGTGTTGAAATAGGACAAACCATATATATATATATATATATATATATATATATATATATATATATATATATATCTACACATCATATATATATATATATATATATATATATATATATATATATATATATATATATATAGAGAGAGAGAGGGGGGGGGGAGAGATATGTCGATATATGGGGATACACATATATATGTAGATATATAGATAGGTTAACAACATCTACATAACCATGGAGGTACATATAAATGGGATACCTACCACATACCGACTGCTTTACATACCAACATACGTAATCCCGAGGCTTAAGGTCCGAAACAACACACTAGCGAAACACCAGATGCACGAGATGTAAAATCACAATGTTAGGGGACAGTTAGTCAGTGCTTCTGGTGTTGCAGTTCAGGCAGGTTACTGTGTGTAAGTGTGTTTCTTAGGCCTGTAGTGTGTGTAAGTGCATGTTCTGTGTGTGGTGTGTGTTCTTGCGGGACTGCAATGTATGGGTGTGGGTTAGCTTTGTGCATCTGTTTGCATGACCTAGGAGGCAGAATATTAAAGTAGGGGGTGGTGTGTGGGGGGTGCAGACACCTACATGGGGGGGTGTAGGGGGGCTTGGCCACCTGCTCATACATAGTGTAGGATGGTTTGCTTGGATGTGTTGGGTAGCAGTGTGTCTGTGTGTGCTTGTGTATGTGTTCCATGTTCGTGTTACTTTCGCGAGTTACTGTTGCTATCGGTAATGTGGCTTGTGGGAGTCTGGTCCCAGTACTGTGTGCGTTGGAACTCTGTGGTTTCGGGATTTCTTAGGTATCCCGTATACAGAGGTTGAAGTGTTCATATATGTGTATAACATGGACCATAGCAATCACACATTCCGCCACTACCAACCTTTATGAACAAAGGATATGGAGAGTATATGCCTATACACTATTACAAATATGAGCTATGGACATGATTCAATGATAGTGTTACCACCTGTCCCACTTTACCTCTTTGGGTGGTTGTGTCCTGACCAAATATATTATGCGTGGCAAATGTCCTGGGAGTGTAGGACATAATTATGTCCCATATGTAATGTAATGTAAAAGTTACATACAATAGTTCTTTCTGTATCTAAAATACCTACATGTTACAAGAAACAGGATAAGCAACTAAACTGCTACAAGAATAAGCTTATACTTAGGCAAGAAAGGAAAGTTGTATCCCTTGTACTGGCCGTGGGTTTGTGACGGTCTGTAAAATCTGATGTGTGTCCCGAAAATGTCCCACTATGGCCATATGAAAAGGTGGCATCCCTAGCCTAAGAGGGTCAGTCACCAACACAACTACGATGACTGCAAATACCTATGACAGAAATACACAGCTTTCATGAAGCAACACTTTATTACTTTCAGATGTATTACCGAAGGGATTCAAGGACTAACATCACCTGCATGCTATGCAGGAACCACATAACAGTGCCTTAATGAATCAGCCTGCAATTACCATTGTATTAGTCCACTAAAGTATAGGTGTTCAAATACGGAAGGAACCCTCACACACATATTGAATATGTATAAAAACAGTTCCTACACACCTGTATCTGCTAAGCACACCCACCAACATCACCCCCACACTTAAACATATTACAATACAAACTGTAATAACATCACAAATCATTCACTCACTGTATGACATCTGCAGAAGCCTTAACATACCTTGTCAGAGACACACTAACATGGCCCTATGTGAAATAGCTGCTGTTATACAACGGAAAAGCTGCTGATGTTACAGGGTTTGTTTGCACTAATCCCATTTCAGAGGGTTGTGTGTACACCAGGATGTGTTAGCAATTACTGAGTAACAGCACAGTATGCTACATTTGTACACCAAATCAAGGATGTCTGGTGAGCACACTGTAAACCACATAACAGTTCATGCATAGCCATACGGCCTTGAGCTGGCCAGACAGCCTTGTCAGACTTAAACATCTGCAGAAGTATCATGTACAAACAAACCCTGCATAAGTAGCAATGTTCTGAAATATAACAGCTTTACTCACATGTAGAACTAAATCGTCTAGCCATTACAAACAGTCCACAGGAGTCATGAAGCTAATATATCTCTGTGTGTCTCCATATAGCTGTTGAAATATATCACAAACAACACATCCAGGCCATCATCCTCGAAAGTAAGGCAAACGGACAACGTCCAAAAGGAGTACTCAGATATACACCACTGTTGCCATGGTATCGGCTAGTGGAGTAGCTGCACAGCTGATGTGCATCTAATTAACTACTTTGGAACAGCAATTGGTGGACAGGATACCACATGTTACCAATATGTAACTAGAAAAGGATGTGTCATCACACATTCAAACCATCTGTATATACCAGCGGAACATTACAAAGAACATTGAAACACAAACCGAAAAGGATTGAATCAACTTTTAACGATATGTCAGGTTACTAATAAGGTATGTAGAGCAGTCATTATGTCTGTGTATGTAGTACCTTTCTGTAGTATTTAAAGTGCACGCAATCCATATAGTGGAAACAGTTATCTTGTAATGATGTATTGTTGAGCATAGTAACGCTTGTAGTATTTGTGTGTACTGCTGTAGGTCACAAGGCAAATACCGCATACACCACAAGGGATGCTATATAAGGGCTTGAACAGAAATACTCCTCACCAGTGCAGGGTTGGTCCAACAAGTATGTGCTATAACAGGGGATAGTATATGTTGATATATTGTAACTGTAGCCATATGTATGGGTGTATTATTGAGAATAACATGTGGAAGGTTGGGCCACTGTGCAATTATGATTTGCATTGTGGGATATTGTGCCAATAACTGTGTAATGTACAGTATTGTAGGCAGATATGTATTCCAAGCTACATAGCATTACTGTAATGTTAGGCAAACATTAGTTATGTCAGTTGGCATTTACAATACACAATAACAGGATACATATGTCTTTTAGTGAGTTGACAGTTTATCAGCATGATAGCAAAGTAAAATGGAAGAGCTAATTAACTATTCATGCACATAAGACATGTAATATGTGCAAAGGTAGGTACTAGGCTGTCTTACCAAGAGTATTTGTAAGCCTAGCTAGAGTATGTTGGCTTTCGCCACCCCCATAGGTTGGTTCCCTGTGCCTCTGAATGGCAGAGCCATTAGTTCCCTATGCCTCTGTCCAGCAGAGCCACTGCAGTGATCCCCGGGGTACATGTCTGTCTCCCATCCACACATCAAGGTTTCCCCTTGAAGAGTGCTAGTGAGGGGCCCTGCCTGATGTACATTGGAATCATGTTCCAAAGCATGGGGAGTGTCCGGGTCACGAATCTATCCATCCAGCACGCCCTACTCATTGTTGTGGTTAGGTGTATATCCCTAGAGCATGTGGCTCTCAGGGGCCTCTGTTTAGGAGGAGCATATCCAGCAATACAGGGTTGGACATGGGCCTTGTATGTCAAGCAGAGAGCACCTGTGAGTATGCGGTATGCAACAGAGTACAGCTGGAGTTTCTTAGGTTGGGCTGCATAGGTCATCTGTTTGAGGTCAGTAATCCTCTTGGTGTGGTACTGTTGTGGTCTTCCAAGCTGTTGCAGTTGTCTTGTAAGGTATATACCAAATGGAGTGTTGTATCCTTTAATGGGTCTAATATGTCATGAGTAGAGTCACAATGATCTCCTTTGTTCTGGATGCAAACCCATTAGAGATTGGGGGACCATGTAGAAGGATATTCTAACCACCTTGTCATTATGGGTATCAAAGGAGAGATTGCTATCTACTGGGGTTCCCAGATCCCTTATTACCTTTTCTGTATGTAGGGAACTAGCACCTATGGGGTAGTCTGTGGGTAATTAGTTATATCCAAAGGGGATGACTATGCACTTTTAGACATTCAGCTTGATGCCATAATATTAACACCAGGGTGAGCCTGCCCCTCCTACACAGCCCCCAGCACAGCCACCTTCAGGGCCGTGATGGTGCAGTGGTGACTGTCCATGGGTGGGGACCTCAGTCCCACTGTTTCCAGTTGTGGGCTCACGGGCTTGCAACTTCCAAACACCCCTCCCCATCCAAGGTGTTTACCCCCGACGTGTCATATACTGGCCCTGTATATGTCTTGTGTGTCTTGTCTGTTAACCTACCCAACCTACCTCCCCAAATATACCTACTACCCCTCCCCAACATCCCACTTTCACCTGAAAAAAAAAGGCAATTTGTTCCCACAAAAAAATTTCGCCCCATACATAGCTGTCCATTTTGCACACGTGTCAAATGGACACATGTAATCTGGTCCAATTGGCATCACAATGAATATATGTTGTCCTCACCCCTCTCCCAGGGGTGTGAGGGTCCAAATGTACTTGCAAATATAGTGTATATGCATAGCTGTTGCTGTAGAAGAAATGGGCAGCTATGGACCTTTCCTATACCCTTCCTACACATGCCTAGCTATTTTCCCTAATGCCTTTCCCTCTTTGTGCCCCATTTTCACCATTGTCCTATAAACCTCTTTTTCTTTTCTTTTAAAGGAATTAGCATGGGGGTATGTGGCAGTAAGCACTGTTAAGCAGCGGTAAGTGGGTTTCCGTGGGTGTAAGCTGTGCCTACACAGGTTGAGAGATTTGAAGTTAATTGACTGTAAGAAAACATAAGCGGAGGTTGGCAGTGCTTACTGCAGCACAAACCCATGCAAACCCACTTACAACTGCTTAAAAGTGCCTTAATCACTCTGTAGCCAATGTCCCTTGTTCTGCCCAGCAACAAAATAAACTGCCTTTCCAAGGCTCGAACCCAGGACCCTGCACTCCATACAAAAAGTGATTTACCACTAAACCATGGCAGATATACATAACCTGAAGTTTTCCCAAACATATCATGCAGCACAATCAGTCAACAGTACAGGAAATGTATTATTATCACACCATATAACCTGTTAATGCAAGAAGTCTGGACAAAGTATGCCACACTGTGGGTACACATAGGAATATATGTCAACTAATGCTCTATTACACTTAAAATGTTGCTAGTTACACAGTTATATGTATTAGAACACAAATGCAGAAGGAAATGAAGTCTGAAGCACAAAAGTGTTGCCACTAGTTACTGACTTCAATGTTGCGATCATCCATGACAATTGCCACGTGAATGAGGAACAGGCCAATATATGAGCCGAACATGCATGGACATATGGACAGATATATATCTGTAAATGTAGACAGATAGACAGCTATATATATATATATATATATATATATACATACATATATATATATATTAATGTATGACTCACAAATAATCATATAACATCAGTTATATGATCATATATGTGTGTGTGTGTGTATATATATAACCCTGTGGATCAGTAATGTGGCACTGCTCCACCTGGCCCCACAGACCCGCATGTTGGCTACTGCCAGGTAACCTTTCATCCTAGATTCATATATGGCCCATGGCATATAGCCCACTAGTTGACTTTGACTGTACATGCTATAGTTGATATCTATCCCTGCAAATGCCATCTGGCTAGCCAGTGTCCCATGTGTATCACATGTGCAACACAGGTGATACATGGCAGGATGTTGAATTGCTGTACAGTGCCGTGTAGATGTATATGGCAGAACACATACATGCAAAACCTTATGTGAGCAAGTCTGCAGGGTCACAGGTCATGTCTGTTAAGGCAGTGTAAGTCCATATATGTGACATATACATAGCATCAAGGTCGACTGCATGAATGTGGACACATCCAGCCATGTGCTGATAGGTAGGAACACGAGTACAGGCAAACAGACACACCAACATCAAGACAGCAACCACATGGAGTATGAGCAATGTAATCAGGTGACACACACACATATATGGTGATAATATCCACTCAACATTGAGTGTCACATGTGTGTGACACAAACACTTCAGTGTCATGTAGGTTTGCAAATACAACTATTTAAAGTTAATAAATGTGATACACATGTATGTTCAGATGTAGCTCTGTATGTCCCTGTGAGTTACTGTGACCTGTCTCCATCATTATGTCTTCCAGGTATGCCACATGCAAGGCTACCCCCTTTTACCCACTTGGAGTATGAGGCCCTCATCCCATACCTACTCGACAATCACGATATCATGTTCAGCCATGTGCCACAGGATGCACAGAAGTGAGATGCCCTGTGTATGGAGCTTCGCAGGAGGGTTAATGATGTTGGTGGCCACAACCACACATACTAGCAGGTGCACAGACACTGTACAGACATCATTAGATGGGCAAAACAGTGTGCAAATGCAATCGCCAGAGAACAAGGTGCAACAGGTGGTGGACCACCAACCCAGCCCCCAGTCACACATACTGAAGAGCTACTGGCCAACCTGGGGACACCAGCAGAACCATATCCACAAGCCTTAGCTGATATTGTGGAGGTGGGTATCTCTCAACCACTGAGCCTGGAGTTGCCTGGTAAGTCAGTACTGCATCTATAACAGCTATATTCCATATAGTTGCATGTGTCACTGTACAATATGTAATGTAACATCATATGCAAGGTATGTATACACACATGCCACATACTATAGTATGCTGCTCTGTGTATGTACACATGTGCATACACCATAGTATAGTCTAATGTACTGGTGTATCTGTTATGCACACTGCACCCTGTAGTCATTATACAGGCATGGCTTAAGCTCATACTTCTGTGTTACTCCTATTTAGGTACCTCTGGCATTCTGCTGCAACAGCAGCCCATTGCAGGTGAGAGTGTTATTATTTATCAGGAATCGTAATGCACAAATCTGTCTGCCATGTGGCCATTTACAACATGTACACATAATGTATGGTCCTATCACAATATACAGGTTGGACCTGCAATGCATCACAATGACTACCCATGGCAACACTTGCAGACTATGTGAATCATTTCACCAACATGAATCCTCACAAACTGTCATTGCCAGATGTGTGGACAGCTGTGCATACAATGGTGGAGGTGCTGTTCACTTTAGGGATGTACTACATATCAGAACTACACATGTGGTGAATACAAACAGTACTACACAGTGGGCTGGAGTATGGCCAGCACATAGGATTCACTAGTGTGGAACATAGCCCTGCTATGAATGTCACACAATGTGATGTGCTATCTTGACATGTCTATGACATCTATTGGCCTGGCTGCAACACTGGCTACCTAACCTGAAAACATATCCCATATACCACCCTTTATCTGCAAACCCTGTCATCAGTAGAGCATATATGTCATATGGGACAACACAGACATGTGAAATAAATGCCTGTCAGAATAATTTGGGCAAAGCATGTACACACATGGCCATGGAGGATGACCAGAGGCATGGAGCAACACACACAGTAGACGTGATGTGCTTGTGTGTACACCCTGTCATACAATGGTTACACATGGTCCAACTATGGCCTTTGTATAATGGTCATATTGTAGATGTGGAACACTAGACATCCTACAGGCCTGTGCACATCTTGTGTAGGCATAACATCAATCCACCACATAAGATGTGTTGAAAATCTTGAGGGTGTCGCAACATGACAGCAGTCACCTGTACAGTATCCACATCAGCCCACAGATACAGTACATTCCCCTTGTTGGTGTTGGACATCAATGTCATACTTGCTCCTTGTGTGTGTGTGTGTGTGTGTGTGTGTGTGTGTGTGTGTGTGTGTGTGTGTGTGTGTGTGTGTGTGTGTGTGTGTGTCAGTGGCTGGACACCGTGAACTGCAAAACCACACCTGTACAGTCTGCAGCTGTCAATAATACCCCTGTGTTGGCCAGACACATGGCGGAACTGTGTGCATACATACACGGACACACTGGAAACATATGTAGGGCACTGCAACACACACATGCATAACATCCACACACTCCCAATTAGATCAAAGGCCCAAACCCACACACATGATGTCATCCAATGGTGCAGCCTAGGTCTCTGGCAAACATTAACACTCTGTGCATATGATGATGCCTGTGCCGCATGCCTGACATCACACCATCGGTGCAGGGTCATGCTCATATGGTCTGATGCACAGGGTGAACAGACTAGGAAGATAAGTGTAGTTTACAATTCTTGAGGACTTTTGACAGGCAGCAGATATACCATGTAGTACAGGTGTACAATACTGTTAACAGTATGTGTCTTGTGTAACAACAGTAAATGCATGTTGGTCATGATGTTCTGCTGTCCTCCTTCAGGTCTAAATGCACGTGCCCGTGGATGTCAGTGTTTGCAGTTAGTGTCCCATATGTCAATGTGGACTACTCACAGGTATGTATGAATATACCAGCATGCACCATGTAGCTTCCACATACCAGTGAGAATGTCCCACATTACAAACACGTCTACGGAATCCAAGAGCATGATAGCTGTGTATTAAGCTACTGTGGCCACAGATGTGACATCCATTAAGGGTGACATCACAGGTACAGTTACATGGAGTGGTGAGGTAAGAGAGTGGTCTAGCTGATTACAAGGGTAGAGGCCAGTGGGAAGTGTGATGCCTCATTGGGAATCAGTAATACACATTCCCATGACAGGATGCCAGCACACAACTGCACCCACACACTCAGGTATTGACACACATGTATTCAGTGACGCAGTAACACACCCACACACTCACGGATTCACCGACACAAGTAACACACACTCGCACACAGTTGGTACTGGTGAGGTGAGGACCCCTGCCTATGTGCAAATCATCATTACAGTACTGTGCATGTACATGACGTGCCACAGAGAATACACATGCACAGGTAGTCAGTACGGCCTGTGATCGGGGACAACACGGATAGTAGAATGCATCACCTGGATGTTGGGAGGGGTCTTATCAGTTCAGTATGGTAACATACATCCTCAACCTAGGGACCAGTCAGCCCTACATACACACACTGTGGCATTCAGTAATTAATACATCTATGTCATGCACATACAGATACCTCACATGTGTGAGATACATGCCCCTACCTATGTCCTGCTTTCTACATTGCAGTCTGTACAGATGTGTACACTAGTGTATAGGAGAGTGAGTAACAATTGTGATGTATTCCCCACAATACATGACATATATGGACACACACGCAACCATACATGCCAGTACTGTGAATCTCTGACCTGCCTAGCTCATGTTATGTATGTCAGACGTACAGCAGTATTGCACGCGTTACAAACTGTACTGATGCTTCCTGTGGCAACAGTGCTGATATATGCACTAGGGACGTCATAACTATTAACAGGTGTCAAGTGATTTACCTTCACTGTCACCCTGACCGCTGTCTAAGTTGTGTGTTATGTCCTTAAATTAATGAAACCATTGCTTACCGGTTACACAGGGTATTGTAGGACTGCTTGTGACACACCTGTGAGCTGTCCACAGCAAACATCCATCTGCAAACATGCCCCACCACTTAGTTATTTCCACACATCTGTCCATACCTGAGGTACATCTTTCTGTACATTCAGCATATCACCATATGCAGTTGGCAATGTTGAGGCTGCATTGCAACTGCATGATGTACTAGGATACATGTCACCTACATACATCAGCAACTGCACACGCATGTTATCTGAACGGGTGTGTAGGTCCTACAGTCCTGACATTTGGGCATGTTTGTAGGTATTGCAATTGGTGGATATGTGTAATGACATACATGACACATGGACTGTTGTATGATATGATGGGTGACCAGTACAGAGGGGATGTTACCTCTGTCAACATTGATATCACACCTTATGTACTGTTAGCATTCAGCAGCCATGGACCTACATTCCATGTGCATGTGTGTAATGGCTGTAGCCACCTGTTTGCACAAAGGACAACAACAGCTATGCTATTTACATGTATGTTGTGTGTGTGGCATGTACATACCCAGGGCAGGTACATGTATGTCATATCCATACATGAGGGTGTGCACTGGTGTACAGCAACAGTCATCTGCTAATGGTGGAAAGTACCAAGAGCCTCTGGTATGTGTACAGCTGACCTGGTCACAGACAGTGGTATCATTGCATTGCATAACACATGATGCAACTGTGTCAGTACATGTGTACTCTCTACAGTTGATGTAGAGCTTAGTACAGTACACAGGCCAAGGGTCTCATGGTGGTGTACTCTTCTATGTCATACAACATGTATGGATGTGTGTTGGTGGTCCGAGGGCATAGTGGTGTCTGAGGTTTACATCTTAGAATGCAGCATGTGACACTGTGTCCTGCACATGACTCATCTGTGATGCCTTTCATGGGGGTGACCGGTCAGTACATGTGAGTGGCCTTTATGTATGTGGGTACACCACCTGGAGCGGTCCGTACCTGTGTTATGGCCCACATGTCTGGTTCTGAGGTATATGGTTGTAGTGCTAGGTTCTGAGGTATATGGTGGTAGTGCTATTGTGCACTACAGAGCCATCAGCCAGGTGTTCCTCACTGCACAGATGTCAGTACTCCCCATTGTTGGATCTACAGTGACCAGCTGTGAATATGGACGCTACACATCTAGCACTGGTTTGCAGAAGAAAACAATGCAGTTGTCCTGTAGGTGTATGGGAGTTAACCTGTGTTTAGGACATTTGCCTTGGAATGGCACTGTGTGGGTGGCTGCGACTTGGGTAATATCCCCACTCCCTTGAATCATGGATGCATGTAATATGTGACAAATCCTGCCTACTGTCAGCCATGTCATCCTAGAATGACAGCAGATGTTGTGTAAAAGACCGGTGTCAAATATATGTAGAGCAGCATTCCTGCTAACAATGACAACTACTAACACCAGAGCCCATTACAATGTGTTCTTTATGTCTACCTGTAATAGCATGGCCACTGTGGCCTTCCGTGTTTAGCATCAGAGTGCATCCCTGTCAGCCCTATGCTATGAACATGCCCAATATATCCTTGTGTAGATGGACACATAGTAGTGCATTCTGACCAGCCCTGTGCTACTGTGTGAGCATGCCCCTTGTGCTACTAAGTGTGTGAGCATGCCCAGTGACACCTTGTGTCGGTTATGTGCCCCTGTGTATAGGCATAGCTATTGTAACCTTGTATAGTGGTAGTAGTTGTCCATTCCACAGATGGGCATACTCCAGGTCAGGATGGATTCCTACTTTAAATACACAGCTTTACAGGTATGCGAACGTAAACTGGGAGATTTTCTCCCCGGGCCTCTGCTGAAAATGGACATGCATCCAGTCAGACTATCCCGGTCAACAAATGTAAAATAAAAAATAAAATAAAATAAAATGTACATCTTTAACTGCCAGCATCCCTGTTGATGTCCGCATTCCCAGAAGGTCATAATGACAGCCTTGACATGTGTAGTCTGAGTGGTGCAATTCGTAAGTATGTTGTATTGTAATAGTAATCTGTAAATAGGCAGATGTTCTGTTCCCGCCACTGGCGTGTGTGTGTGTGTGTGTGTGTGTGTGTGTGTGTGTGTGTGTGTGTGTGTGTGTGTGTGTGTGTGTGTGTATGTCTATCCCCATTTGCCAGTGGACTGTAAATTGCTTTTAGACTGCCCACACTCCATACATTTCTTATACCCACCGTTAGCAAGGCTGATGATGTCACCCATCTACAAATACACCTCTGGGAGTGCTGTGTCCCAGTAATCTCGGTAGCGTGTTCTGTAACTACGTAATGCTGTAGTGTAATAAAGTAGTTAGGTCAGTGTTCTAGTCCCACACTTACTGTGTGTGTGTGTGTGTGTGTGTGTGTGTGTGTGTGTGTGTGTGTGTGTGTGTGTGTGTGTGTGTGTCCCCGTTTGCCTTAGGACTGAGTAATGCTTTTATACTGCTCACACTCCATACATTTCTTATATCCACTGTTAGCAAGGCCAATGATGTCATCCATCTACAAATACACATCTGGGAGTGCTGTGTCCCAGTAATCTCGGTAGCGTGTTCTGTAACTGCTTAATACTGTAGTGTAATAAAGTAGTTAGGTCGGTGTTCTAGTCCTGTGTGAGTGTGTGTGTCCTTGTTTGCCTGAGGACTGAGTAATGCTTTTAGACTGCTCGCACTCCATACATTTCTTACATCCATCGTTAGCAAGGCCAATGATGTCATTCATCTACAAATACACCTCTGGGAGTGCTGTGTCTCAGTAATCTTGGTAGCGCATTCTGTAACTGCATAATGCTGTAGTGTAATAAAGTAGTTAGGTCAGTGTTCTAGTCCCACACTTGCTGTGTGTGTGTGTGTGTCCCTGTTTGCCTGAGGACTGAGTAATGCTTTTATACTGCTCACACTCCATACATTTCTTATACCCACCATTAGCAAGGCCGATCATGTCACCCATCTACAAATACACCTCTGGGAGTGCTGTGTCCCAGTAATCTTGGTAGCACATTCTGTAACTGCGTAAAGCTGTAGTGTAATAATGTAGTTAGGTCGGTGTTCTAGTCCCACACTTGCCATGTGTGTGTGTGTGTGTGTGTGTGTGTGTGTGTGTGTGTGTGTGTGTGTGTGTGTGTGTGCCCCCGTTTGCCTGAGGACTGAGTAATACCTTTATACTGCTCACACTCCATACATTTCTTATAGCCACAGTTAGTAAGGCCGATGATGTCACCCATCTACAAATAAACTTCTGGGAGTGCTCTGTCCCAGTAATCTCATTAGCATGTTCTGTAACTGCGTAATGCTGTAGTGTAGTAAAGTAGTTAGGTCAGTGTTCTAATCCCAGACATGCCAAGTGTGTGTGTGTGTGTGTGTGTGTGTGTGTGTGTGTGTGTGTGTGTGTGTGTGTGTGTGTGTCTCCCTGTGTGAGACAAGTACAGTGCTTTGTAGTATTCATCATAGCGCATGCCCTAAATGCATGTTGCTGCAGTGTAATACGGTAAGGGTTTGTATACAGGACATGGCAAGAGTGTGTTTGTCTGTCAGAGCCTGTGTAGAGGTGGCCATGATTGTCTTACCACTGGACATGTTTGGGAGCGGGTTTTGTACTTTTCCTATATAGTATCCATCTTATGACACATTGGCCACCTCACAAGGAGTACAGCTGTCAGTCAGCCATGGCACTGTGTTGGCAAGCCATACCTATACATCTGGCAAAAGGCCTGTTGAACTAAGTATGTAGCCCTACTAGTACTCGGTATATGTCCCGCACCCATGTGCCATGCACATACAACCTTGCCTAAGATATCCCACTATGTTGCTAGTAACATGCACATTGAGGACAGATAGTAGGCATGGTGTGACTGCAGTGGCCTGCAGAGGACATGGCACCCTGTACAGCAGTACAATAGGCACATATATGCGGACATTGTGCCTTCACTATGTTCCACACTGAATGTCTGCAACATATGTGGTACCATCAAATGTGACCCACTAAGGCCAGACAATGCTGTACACATGTGCCCTGTATGGACCCATGCCACTGACACCATGGAATACCTGTATCATACTATCCATGCAGGTGCAGGGCCGACCTGCTCACTATAAGCAGGTTTTGCCACACCAGGCCAGTATTGGCATATCGGGGTATAACAGGCTGTGTACACTACATGTGTCTGCCAAACCAGGTACACCTGTACATGTCACTGTACAGTATTGTGGGACATGCACATCCCAGGCAATGTCCATGTGAAGGACTATCAAACATAGACATGGCATGCATTGCAAAGCTATGGCCCTACACATTGGTAACCAGGATTTCAGGCCAGATAATGCAGTACCCATCTGTGTGGGACACTGCAGACACTACACCCCTGCACTGCACACCATTGTCGTGTGATGTGATGGCAAGGATTACCCCTCACCCAGCCTTGTACAGCCATCTTGCACAGCCAAACACTACACACTCATGGAGCAAAGCATACCTGCATGCCAGTACTGGCACCCTATGTCTGTGTGTGGGTTGTGATGCTCCCAACCACAGTCACTCCCAGTATAAACCTCATTGGAATACCAACAGTTGTCAAGCACTTTCAAATGCCCTAGCCCATAGAACCTCCAGATATCCCCTGTGGTGCATGTGGTCCTGTGCATTACTGCGGTGTGGCAAAGTAAGTAGTTACATTGTGTATTTGTGGCCCTGGCAAAGGTGTCAATGTGTGTTCATTAGAGTGTGGTTGTGGTGACAATGGCACCGTTCACGTAGACTGACGTGTGCCACACCTAATGTATGTCTAGTATATCTGTTGCAGATGGCACTCACTCACCTACACACATGTTCTTACAGCACAGCAACATGTTGCCTTTGTGGCACATGTAGTAATGTCATGCACATGTAATAGTAATGAGTAGTCAGGGGTTTGCCCCTGTACTATTCGACCTGTGGCAGATGATGCTTATGGTTAAATCTCCAAGCCCATCCATGGTGTACATTGGCTGTCCTGCCCACACACTCTCTGGTGGATGTGAAGGTGTACACCTGCACAGCAGCAGCATGCGTATTGTAAGAGATGGAAATGGTCAGGTGATGGCCTCTGCACCTATTGCAGTCCTCCTCTAGCTGATTGCATGTGGTACAGCTGTGATGGTGTTCCCATAGCCATCCGCATGATAAACACAGTACACTATCTAGGGAAACATGTTATTATCTGGCCATGATAGTCACTGTGAGTGGTACCTGGATGTGGTGTTCGGACACGGCATCACAGATGATATCTGGATGTACCTCAAACATTATACACAGTGGGAAATAGCTTAAAGACAGGAGAGTGTTGTGCCACACATGAGTACAGCATGTTAAGTGTAGTTATGCTGCATTGAGACTACTGCCTGTTTAACATGTGTGTGGTAATGGCTATTCTGCATGTTATAATGCAGACATGACAGTACTCTGTTCATGAGGGACCCCCATCTGTAGGGCCATCTGTGAACTGGTCAGTGTATGCAACCATTGGTTTCCTGTGTTACACACTGAACACACATCTGTGCACAGCAGATTTTATGGTGCGAGGATTGCAAACAGTACATGATGATAGGGATGTGTTACTGCCTTCGCATCCCTGACTGGACATGTGTCACATAAGACAGTGGTATGACTGACACTGCGTGGGATTCCCAGTGACAAGCCAATGATGAGCAACTATTCATAGCTGCGGTCACACATCTAGTACACACTGTACAGTTGGCATGCAGTATTTATGCATGTGTTGTGCTCCCTTTGCAAATGTATACCATCTGTTGTGTTGGGATGCTGGTGATATCTATGCATGCTGTCGTAGGTAATCCTGTATGCTGTTGTCTATCACTAAGTCATATGTGGGTTTAAATGCAGCACCATAGGCTGAATGGGTTGGGAGGTCACGGCAGAACCTCCTGTCCCACTTCAGCTGACCATGGCACTGGGCACTAGCACATCTGGGGCCCAGCCATAGACATCAACCTCTGTTTGCTCTGCACCACCTTCTGGTGGTACCACCACCGAGGATGGAGCATGTCCACCTTGGGAGCGGGACCAGACAGGTACATATCTCCTGTCGTGCGGTCCCGGACGTGTTGCGTTGCTGGCTTCCTAAGGGGTTACAAAGCCAGATGCGCCAGGCAATGGTGGAGTGTCACATTTACAGGGTAATACTGCCCCTCCTGGACAGCCCCCAGCACTACCTCCTTTGCAGCTGTGTAGGTGCAGTGGCAGTTGCCCATGGCTGGGGACCTCCATCCCACTGTTCCCATGGGCTTTTGAATGCCGAAGACCCATCCCCATCCAGGGTGTATCCCCCCCCCACATGTGTCATATACCAACCCTGTATGCTGTAATTTCTGTGCTCCTACCTATCCTCCATGGCCATATCTACACTCCTTCCCCAACAACTGACCCTCATGTATGGAAACATAAAGTCATTCAGCTCCTAGGACACCATTGGCCCTATACATAGCTGTTCATTACACATACATGCCCACTGGACACATGAAACCCTTGTAATATGCGTTATAACATATTACTGTTATCCTCACCCCTGTTACTCAGGCACAGGATCCTGGTATGCACATCACTCCTACATGGTCCAAGTACACGTGAGGAGGATGACTCCATTGTACAAAAAACACTGCCGGCCCCCCTATGGTTACCCCATTTACCTTTATCATGATGATGATGTCGCACACAGCACATTGCAAGAGAACTGTTCACACATAATGATTGGACAGGTACTGTTGTGTTAATGTACATTACATGCACAGAGTGATGTATGCAGCCAATGTACAACTATTTGCGTGTATGACTGACACATGTCTGTCTGAGGGAGTCTTGTGATCACATAGAGCAACACCACTAAATAATACAGGCGTTTCTGGTGTTTCCCGTTTCATTTGTTTGTAATGCTTTGTTGCCACATGGCATGTTCCTGATACATCTCTATATATGTATGTATCTATATGCTGGACATCTACATGATGCGCTACATTCCTATACTGTTGAATGACTGTGCTGTATGATATGTTTGTGATACTGTCCGTTGTATGTATATCTGTCATGGCGTATTGGTAATACACATTAGCTGTATGCTCAGGGTCCTGGTTCTGAACCTTGCGAAGGACATTTAATTGGTTGCAGGGCAGAACAAGCCCATTGGATATGGAGGGAGTAAGGCACATTAAAGCAGTTGGGAGTGGGTGTGTGCGGTATTAGGCACTGCTGACCTCTGGTTACAGCCTCTTATGCTAGGTTAGCCTCTATATTGCTTAACCAGTACAGTACTCGCATACTGGTAGCCAAACACGCTTACATCCACTTGCTCCTGCACTTGCTAATGCACCGACATTGGTGCTTGCATCTGTCACTCACACCCCTGGGTGTGAGCGAGGACCACAATATTACCTTGTGATGCCTATTACATTGGACTACATGACTACAGTATCGGGATTGGCTGCCCATTAGGCGACTGCATCGCATTCGACTGTACTGAATCAGTGGCCTGTCCACTGACACAATCATATTTGTGTGTACCTCATACAATGTGCTCCCACCTTGTGATGTCTATTACATCAGAATACATAAATACAGTATCGGGAATGGCTGCCTATTAGGCGACGGCATGGCGTTTGACTGTACGGAATCAGTGGCCTGTCCAGTGAATCATTCATATGTGTGTGTTCCTCTTACAATCTGCTCCCACCTTGTGATGACTATCACATCAGGCTACATGACTACAGTATCAGGAATGGCTTCCCATTAGGTGACAGCATGGCGTTTGACTGTATGAAATCAGCAGCCTGTCCAGTGAATTAATCATATTTGTGTATTCCGCGTACACTCTGCTTCCATCTGGCTGATACATGGGAGCTGAGACTCTGCATTACAGACAAGTAGTTGGGTTGTGGGAGCCACATCCATTGGACGAGTCATGCTACCGCATAGCTATTATAGGTTTGCCACCTTTTCGATTGGCCAAGGTGGGACTTTAGGGTTACCACCTGTCCCACTTTGCGAGGGACAATGTGAAAATAATCAAGACATAGCACATGTCCAAATTACAGGACATTATTATATTCTACATTTCATTAATAATTGCATAAAACAGTTATTTTATATATGACACGTCTATATGTTATGTGAAGTAGCATAAGCAATTCAAATGCAACTAGATTAAGCTTTTATTTGTGCAAATAAGTCTAATCCTGTACTATGCACGGCTGCAGGTATGTTTTGTCCTGGAATGTCTGACATTTCTACAGAACATGTCCCACTCTGGCCATTTGGAAAGGTGGCAACCCTATAGGACCTGTATGTAGAGACATCAGACTTTGCAGGGCAACACACTCAGAGCCAGTAGAAAGGGGAGTACTTCACTGTTTTGCCTAAATAAAAGGTTACTCTTGTAGCATTATAGTTGCTTATACTGTTACCTATAACATTTAGGTGTTTCAGATGAACATAATTGTTTTATGCAACTACTACAGACAATATAGGTAATCTTTGCCCTAAATCACAGGACATTTGCCTTAATTACAGTTATTATGCAGGACACAACTGCCCAAAGGGGAGTGTCCCTCACAAAGGTGGATAGGTGGTAACCCCAACCCTATTATTCTATCAACTTTCTAAGGTAGTCAGCAGAACATGCGCTTTCTCTCACTATCAGACCTCTCATACGAATGGGGAAGAAT